>NC_087065.1:77867175-77929253 GCF_963678635.1 Symsagittifera roscoffensis | reverse complement strand
AGTGGAAAAATTACGCGTTCATTTAACAGCATGACCTACTTTTAAAGCGCTTTTTAATTTTTTTTGCTCGCGTTAATTCTATTTATGCGTTTTCAGCAAGTTTTAAGCCAGTTCTAGTTTTTGTGACTGTCTGCGATAAAATTTAGAAAATTTTCATAAACTGCTCGAAAAAACTTTCCTAAACCTATTTAATTATTTGATTAAGTCCAATTCCTGCATTTAGAAAAAATAAGGTTTATTGAAAATGAATTAATTGAAATTGTCAACGAGTAGCTAAATTTTTGGTCATCTATAATACAATAATGAACTTTTTCAATAAAAACTGCTTTTTAAGTTTTAATTAAAAATGGCAGTAAAGATTATTTAATTGGGATGTCGTTGTTCGAGGTTTTGGAAAAAAATAGTGCAAATTTTATGCTCGGGGTTATTTTTTGCTTCAAGCAATGACTAGTAAAACTAACAAAAAATATATGCTCGGGCATGCTTATTTGCTGATTACCAACAGTTTCAGAATGAACAAGGATAGCCGGTTATTCTGCAAGTAGCACAGAAGGCTCAGACCATCGTCTTTAATAAACAAAATGAATGTCGTTTTTTTTCGGTGTTGTGTGATTAAAAAGATCTTAAAGAAAAGCTAAAGTTTAAGAATTTTTGACATGCTTCGTAAACTACGCAAAATGGAAAAAATATATATGTTGAAAATTGACTAGAAAAACAAAAATTCAAAAATTTGATCAATTTGATTTGCAGTTTTTGAATTTTTGAAGTTTTTGATTTCAAAAAGCGCTAAAATACTCAATGAAACTAGCTTTCCTTAAATTTCATTAAAGACTGAAGCTTACAATTCGTTAAAATAAGCTATTGCAAGCCTATTTATTTGCTCGAATTAATGCGAAAAGTCAAAAATTTCAAACCAGTTTTTCTTGACACTGGGAAAACTTTTCGAAATTATTGAAGGCCGTTCGAATCACTACTGAAAGGGTTTGGGTATGAAATATCACTTAACTCTCTCCGAAGATTATTTGAGGTAGCTACTGATTTTGCAAGGAAATGAACACACCGGAATACAAAGTTCCTCCCCAATTTTTCAAGTGGTCGGAACAGTACCAGTTTTTGACGGAGTAAAATTCACTGGTATCATTGAAAAAAATCATAACGCCGAGTTCAAATAGAGAATATATACTGCTTTGTATGTTTTTTTTTGTAATTTTTGATGGGTACAAAACAGTCAATTTGGTCAATCTAAGAAAAAATTTTAATGCAAAACCTGCTGATTTCTATTATGGCGTAGCGTAGATGTTGAATTCATTCGGGACAGATTTAAGTCCAAATTGGATTATAGTAAACGATGGCAAAGGTTCAAAAATGGAAAAAACGTTCTTTCATTGCGATGCCAAACTGTGCACTGGATAGGTGCTCAATTTGGTGTCGGTATGTTCCTAAGCAGAGAAAATTTTTAAATGCGTTCGAAAATGTAAGATGATTCCACTTACAAACTTTCCGTTGATTCCGCGAACAAATACCTCTTATATGAAACTTGTCGGCACATTATTTCGAATAAAATTAGTTGCTCCGGATTCCCAAGCGTAAGTAGATTCCGCAAAGGTTTAGCAAATTCCGGAATATAACAAAAAAATTGAGAACTGTGACCCTTAATTTATCACATTTGTTTGACTTGAAAATTTTTTTATCATAATGTCACAATTCTCAAAAAAAATCACAATGTGACAGTTCTCAAAGTTTTGTCACGATGGGAGCAGTTTTGTTTTTCTCACTTTGAATTAAGTTATAGATATAGAAAATTTCCGAACAACATCGGGTGTTAAATATATTTAATCATGGAATTAACTTCTGAAGTTTATTTTTAACTCATATCATAGTATATCAATATTTTTAATAAGCAAAAATAAGTTCAATTGGCTCTTTCAACTAGTCTTTTGCTTAAAAATAATGACCAGTTTTGAGAAAAAATGTAATAAAAATGGTCGAGTTTATATAATAGAGTTTATATTAGAGTTTATCTGTGTATTAGAGTTTATCTATGTACTAGAGTTTATCTATACATTAGAGTTTATCTATGTTTCAGATTCGACCTTATGTTTATCAATTTCTGCTTTAACTCTGTTTTTCAAGACGATTTTTCCACATCGAAAAAGAAACAATGCACGAGATATTTGCATCACGAAGAACCGCTTGTTATGGCCCTGTTCAAAAGTACATGCTACTTTTGGTTATACTGCTGGGCTGAGTTACGTTGCTGCCTCACCCTTGAGCAACGAGCACGGGCTTCGAACATCCAACCTACCGACTGAGAAGCGTAGACGTAACCACTTCCCTGCTTTTTTCAGTTGCGAAATGAGTGTATTAGTACAAACCTTCTTTTTTCTAATCTAAGTCGCAAATGTTCAGGCCACTTTTGGGGCACCTTTACAGCTTTCTGATAGCATGTAATTTGACTTCGAATAGTAATAGGTTAACACAGTTGATTCATTTTTAATTCAACAAATGAACCGAAAAAATTTTTTTTTTAGAAAACAAAACAATATTGAAAATTCGATTTCATAAATTTTCTAACTCAATATATCCGGCATTTTTTTGAAATGCATAATTTATACTTAATGTGTTCTATGCTTTGCGATTTGTTACATGCAAAGTTAGTGTGAATGCCTTCAGTTCGTTATATTCCAAATTTTTACCTGCTAAAATGAGTCTATTTGTATTGGGTGCCACTTTTGCTGAATTGCATTGACAATTTTTAGCATGTGTGGCTGCTTTATTCGTGGCTAGTTTTTGTTGCTTTTTAAGATTGGGTGGCTGAGCGGTTAGTGCGTGAGCCTCAGTCTCTTGATTGCAGTAGGGAGCAGATTCGAATCTTACATGTAGCCGAGTTTTTGCTAATTTGAGGCTTATTTCTACTTTTTCTTATTTACTTTGATAGAGCTGTTTTTTGGCCGTGTTCTCGCAAGTGTTTGTGAAGCGCAGCTTCACCTCTGTGTCCATGTAGCATGTATAATTTTTGACCTTATATGGCCGTGGGGTCAAGAAGAAGTTGTCTTTCTTTCTTGACCTATTACAGAAACACTTTGAACAATTGTTTATTTTTTGCAAAACGGCGTTGGCGATACTATTTATACAATTGAAGAGAGTAGTTTTCAACTCATGATAATTGTGTAAAATTGATCTTTTCGAAATTCTTCCGTTCGAAAACAAATATTATTTATATGACCTTACTCTAAGTACGCTTTTAGGCGGAGATCAAAAATCATTCATTTATTACTCAAACTCAAAGTAAGTAGATCCCAAAACGAAATCATACTTTTGTGAGAAAAAAACTGTTCTGATTTCAAATTGTCTGATTTCAAATTGTCTTAAAAAATTCAACTTTTTTTTAAAAATAATTGAGAGAGTTTAAACTGAACTTTCTGCAATTTTTTGGGCTTGTCGGATTCACTTGTTTAATTTTTGCGCTAATTTGTTCAACAGTTGAAAAGAAATAAACCCAAACAAAAAAAAATTTCTACCATTCACGATTATGTTTTAATTTGACTTTAGCTTCAGGCGAACTGAAATTTCCTCTGAAAATTTTTTTTCGTATCTGTTTCAGAATGAATTTGTTCGTGGCTCTAGCTGTGGCGCTTCCAATGACCCTGTCGGCCGTGCCTCTTTCTCTCCAAAGGGATCCTCACGCGGAACTGTTTGATGCCTGGAAGGTCAAGTTCGAGAAAAAGTATGACTCAGGAGTAGAAGAGGTCACTCGATTCGGTATCTGGAAAGATAACATGGAAAAGGCAAATTGCTCATTTATTTTATTTATAAAACAATTTTTTTTCTAATACTGCGTGAACAATAAAAAAATTGTTTTCATCATTAGTTACTAGTTATTTCCGTAAAAAATATTTCCAAAACTCTAAACACTTAAAACTATTTCCATCAGTTTGTGCGTTTTAGACAAAAAAAGCCAATAATTAAAAATCTTCGAAAACAGTTTAGAGAATCAACCCCCCCCCCCTCACAAAACCCCCCTCATCGAAAAAAAATTACGCACTCAGATCAAAGGCGGATCTTGGATTTTCTCGAAAGGGGCGGGGGCGGATTTTCAAAAAACATTCAAAAATTTTGACGACCTTTTTTTTTAGGTCGACAAAATTGATTTTTCGAGCTCTCCCAAAGCACTGTTTTGCCCCTATTTTGGCTAAATTTTCTGCGCCGCAGACCATTTTTTGAAAAACAGTCAAAAAGCCGTTTTTGGGCACTTTTTGAAAAAATTTTACAAAAAAATCGCGTTTTTTTGGCGCGCGCTCCCCCTCAAAGTTAGTATATATTGGCGCCGAAGGCGTCTTTAGAAAAATTTCAGGGTCGGTCGGCCGAAATGGATTTCTGAAAAAGTATCAAAGGGGGGACCCTTTGGGTCGGCAGGGGGTCGAATCCCTGAGGGGGGGGGGGCGTACGCTCCCCCCCTAAATCCGCCCTGACTCAGATGTTGGGTTGTATGTCTAGCATGATGTAAGCTTCTGTTGCAGTAAAAACACAAATTCAAAGTACCACTCAACATAGAGCTAGACACCTTAGCAAGGTCATCAGCACTCACAAAAACCATTACAATAGAGTTTTTTTGAAACTTCAGGTGATGTTACATAATCTGAAGTACAACCTCGGACTCACCACTTTTACTCTGGAGATGAACTTGTTCGCCGATTTGACCTCCGAGGAGTTTGCAGCCCAGAGACTCGGAATGCGACAGATTGTCAAGACCCAGCCGGGGTTCGATTCCGAGTCCGGAGTGTTGAGCAACCCAACCAGCAAAGACTGGAGGGATGATGGTTGGGTGACTGGCGTGAAGGATCAGGGACAATGTGGAAGCTGCTGGTCTTTCTCCACCACCGGAAGCATGGAAGGACAGCACAAGAATGCCTCAGGTAAAATGAGTGGTAGGCCAAAGAGCCGAAAGGCCAACAAGCCGAAGGGCCAACAAGCCGACGGGCCAGCACACCGAAAATAAGATTATCATTCCAACAAGCCGAAAGTCAATTTTATTATGCAACATAACAACTGATTGTCACTGATGTTATGCAACTGTTACATAATTCTGAGGTAATTTGCGTTATTCTGTTGTAATTTTGGCTTCAAGATATGGTGGTTTGTTGGATATCCGCCGGTAAAATGATAGAGTTCAAACAAAAAATTTCTAGAACATTCGGGATGTTTTCTTTCATTTCTGTCAGAAAACACTTTTTATTTCAGGTAATTTGTTTGGCCTTTTTTCAAAAATTTGCCTGCGGTGCAGAAGTTTTGGTCAAATTAGGGTGTTTATAGTGATTTGGAAGACCTCAGAAAATCGATTTGGTCGACCTAAAAATAATAAAAAAGATCGACAGAGTTTTCAAAATTTTTATGAAAATCTGCCCCCCCCCCTCGAGAAATTCCTAGATCCGCGCCTGGACTCATGATTGAAAATTGAAAATACTTCAAAATAAAGGACCCTTTGAAATAAAAATTCTTGAGTTTCTGGAGCAAAAAATCTAATTCTATATGCATTTTTTGTAACAAGTCCTCTCAAATCTCTTGAAAACACACCATGCGTCATCAAACATCGTATTGCAGAAAAAATCAGATTAATTTTTTATGAAGCAGTAGAATTTCGATTAGAAAGCAGCATACTTCTACTTTGGTCGGTCTTCATGACTCAAAGCACAATTAAAAGTTCAGAAATTTTTTGATTTTCAGACAAAATAAGAGCAAAAATAGTCGAGAAAGTTTCCTTTTTTTCACTATTGGCAATATTCCAAAAATGGCACCTAAATAAAAATTTTAATTAGGCGTATGATAAGTGCAGTATTTGATAATGCCATATTCAATAAAAGTTAAAATATGCCGTTTTCAATAAAAGTTACAATATGCCATATTCAATAAAAGTTACAATATGCCGTTTTCAATACAAGATACAATTCAGTTTTTTTACTGTTCTAATTGCAGGAACACTGGTGAGTTTGAGCGAACAACAGTTGGTAGATTGCGACACTTATGACTACGGCTGCAATGGTGGACTCATGAGCAACGCAGTACTGTGGCTCTCACAGAACCAGGGCTCAATCAGCGAAGACGACTACCCATACGTCGGCTACCAGCAGTCCTGCAAAGCCAGCGGAATGACTCACGTAGCCCAAGTCTCTAGCTACTTTGACATCACGTCAGGAAGCGAGTCCAGACTTGAAGACTCAATTGCTAGCGTGGGTCCTTGTTCGATTGCAATTGACGCCAGTCATTTCAGCTTCCAGCTCTACAGCGGCGGAGTGTATTTTGAACCCAGTTGTAGTTCTTACCGACTGGATCATGGTGTGTTGGCTGTTGGTTATAACAACGAAGATGCGGACCAGAAATACTGGATTGTGAAGAACAGCTGGGGAACTTCTTGGGGAGAGCAGGGCTACATCAAGATGGCCAAAGACAAAAGCAACAACTGCGGAGTTGCCACCCAAGCCGGATACCCCGTTGTCTAAAAACAAAAAATGATAGGAAATAGAAACAAAAAGGGCTGAAACCCGCCGACTGAAAACGAATAAATAAAGTAACTGGTTTTTCAAAAATGTAATTTGTGTTGCAATAATGCTGCATTCTGTTTCACTATTTCTGCTTTAAACTCACTGTTAGTATTAGTTTTGATAACTGACTTGAATTGAACTTTAACTTCATTGTTTTTTCAAATTGAAGATGCAGAATCAACGGGTATGAGTATTTTGAATAAACATAAGGCAACGATGCGCAATAAAAACAAAACAGAAACGGATACCGAGCCACTAACTCATTTTATTTGATTATTGTTCGACTTCGAAAAAAAATGTGGAAAGTGTATGCTTTTTATTCACCTAAATTTTGGCGCTCACAATAAGCGACTTTATCAAAAAAAATTAAATTTCATCGAAGATATCGACATCCTAAATTTAGAAAAAGTGCTTCAACTCTTATAAACTTTTGTAAAGCTCTCGGGGTTTGAATATTGCCAACTTACATACGCTCTGGTCTCTGGACTAACTTTTGCGCACTGCGATTTATGATGCTAAAAACAAAGCACGAATTATCCCGCACCGAGCGCCCCCTGGATCATAATAGATTATGTGGTCATAATATCATAATATGGTCATGACAAAATAATCGATTATAATCCACTAAAAGTGGATTATAATCCTAATATTTCTATACCAATAAAATCCCTTATAATAGATTATAATCGACTATAATGAATTTTTTCGAGGAATTCTTCATGAAATTTACAATTTTATACAAAGTTATTTCATTTCCTGTTTGGTGCAGTTGCTACGCATTACGTTTCATAAAATGTTACATTTCACTATGAAGAAAAATTTTTGTCTTCTTTTTATTTTATCGCATATAACACTTCAATTTACTGTTTTTCAACGCAACCCACCCACCCCCCGTTCATTCCCTCTCAGTTTACCTACCAACCCCCCAATTCACCCCCACCGCTTTAGTTGGGGAAGGTAAAAAAAAGCTTCAGGGGGCGAGGGGAATTTCTCCCAATATTTGCAAAATTTTGCAAAAATTATGGAATTTCGTTCTAAAATTGTAATGGATAATAATCAATTGTAATGGGTTTTTATTTCAAAAAAAATCTATTAAATTGGATTATCTTGGCAAAAATAATGGATTATAGTCAATTAATTTAATCGGCAATATAATCAATTTGGCGATGGCAATATAATCAATTTCCAGGTCTGAATTTTACATATGTAATGGCTTATGATGGATTATTTTTGTAGCGTGAATCGATTATAACCGATTAGAATCTATGAGTTCTCGGTGCGGGATCCCACACTGCAAAATCGTTCTAAAACTGAGACAAGCAAATGGTTCTATTAATTTCAAATGACTCCAACTTTTGAACCTGCTATTGTGCAAAATTTAATTGGCAGACGGAGCATAAGGGTTTCAAAACACCAAATTTCTAGCTCGGAAAAATTACAGCGCGATAATGCGGAAAATTTAATTGTTTTTGATACTATCTTTTGCTAACTAAATTTTTTTTTCGTTTTTGATTTTGAAGTATCACAGACAGTTGAAAATGTCCTCTTAACTAGTTTCGCCATGGTTACCATATCGAGCAGACGAGCAAATATCGCAAAAGACTATTGGCAGTCTTAGTTGTTGCAGAATAACTTTTGATCTTTGCTAAATCAGTTCTCCAGAATGTTGAGAAATTAAAATAAACAAAAACAAGTTTACTCAATGATTTGCACAGTTATTAGGTTAACTTTCTCAGCAATTTTTTAGAACTGTTTTGAACCTAGAGTCGACGTTTCAATGAACGCCAAAAAAAAAATATTGTTGAAAAATCCTGAATCACATGAACAGTAATAAATCTCTCCAGACAAGCATTTTAATTTGAGTTTTCTAGGGTTTCTCCGCTTGTCATAAGTTTTTCTTCCAACTCAATTTCAGCACTTTTGTTTGCAGCTAATTGCAGTTTAATCCGCTTGATCCAATTTTCAACTGTATCTACATTTTTCTGACTTTTCGCAGTTCTTACTCAAGTCGCTAGAATTTGCGGTCCTCTAGTCGGCTTAAGTACCACAGATCTTCATGACTAAAAAAACTTGAAGCAAACCAATTATTAAGATATAGAAATGTGACAGACGGCCATGCATGCAAAAAATGTTGGAAGTTAGAAACGAAATTTCGAATGCACTTGTTCTGTTAAACTTGGGCTGAAAAACTATGCAGTTTGAAAATTTATGCTGTTTGAGTCATTTGATCCTTAAACTTTGTACGATCAAGATTTAAAAAAAGTTTGATCAACCTAAAGTAGTCGATCTTAATTTGGAGGAAACGAGATTGAGAAGTCAGACTGGTAGCCATTGGCGACGAAAAAAAATTCATCATTTTCAAATAAACTTCTTATTGCTGAGGATCCTCTGGGAGGCTTATTCTCAATTCAATTAATGCAAAAACAACCAATACAACAACCAAAAACAACAAAGGTTTAAACTATTTTTGTCATTTGAGCTGAACAAAAGGAAAAATTAAAAAAAAATTAATTGATGCTCTTGTTTTCATTTTAAGAGTCTAAAAAATTGATTCAATCTTTTTCCTAATTTTATTATCAGAATTCAATAACTGCCATCATATAATACCGACGGACACAAGTCGAAAAAAAATTATTTGGAAAATAAGTTGACGCAATTAAGGCCGAATTCTACCCAATGTTTTCGACTCAGAAAAAATAGTCTTGAAAAACTGATAAGAGGCTACTAAAACCCATATCTAATACGCAACTACAACACATTACATTAACTATGGTGTTATTGAAAAGATTACGTTTTCAGTTTTGTTTATTCTGTGAAAAAAGTTCTCTACGGAAAAAAACTCTAGTACCCGATTGTAAGACCCTTGCGATTAGCAAGATTCTTACAATCGGGTACTAGAGTTTTTTTTCCGTGAAGAACTTTTTTTCACAGACTGAACAAAATTGAAATCGTAATCTTTTCAATAACACCATAGTTAGTGTAGTGTGTTGTAGTTGCGTATTAGATATGGGTTAACATTTTAAAAATTGTTAACTTAATTAACAGTTTAAAACAATAGGAACAGATCTTTTTGATACTGCACTACCATTTTTGATTTATTCTATTAGAATGCACTGACAAGAACAATATAAAAATCGCTAGTGGCGACGCCACTTTTATTCAAAATTTATATCAAATATCAACCTTTGTGCAATAATGGCCTTACATTATCGTATCTTTATTCATCATGTCCTGAACACATTTTTAGCCTTTGTTTTTTACTCATTTTCCGCTCTGATGAGGCAGATGTGCTTAAAAGTTGAGCCTTAAAGGATAGATGAAAGGTAATTTTGCTCACGAAAAACTATTTCTACGGATTAAGGAAAAAGGTTCTTAACGGATAATAGCGTGTTTTAGGTTTTTAGATACCTTTATATAAGGTTGCTAACCCAATTTAGGCAAAAATAGGCAGCATTTTGATATTGACCCAGAAACAGTAATTTTCATATAAATTGATGCCCTCTAATCACAATTGAAATGGCTACGAACATAGCGACGTTTAAGAGTACGTTCGTTAGTGTTCTTGGCATTGATTCAATGGCCATAGGACCTAACTCCGCCTCGTCGCGCGTAGCAGTTTTTATAAAAAGAACAATGGACCAAACATCTTTATCTAGGATAAGAAAATTCCAAGGGTTTTGAGGATGACGGCTTTTCCATTCTCCTTTCTGTTTGTGAGGTAATCGTCAAATAGTTCTAGGAAACAACCCACCACCCAAATTTCACAAATTTTTCTGGGATGTGCATAATGAATATTTTATCAAATGCCGCAAAAAGACTATAGAAAGCACTATTTTCGATTTTTGATTGATTGAGACGTGAAATGCCTCATATCCTTTTTTTTTAAATCAGAAACGACATTTTTTGTTTAACATGAGCGATTCTGACAAATTCCTATTGAATTTTGATAAGCAGTTTAGCAAAGTTCTGTATATATCTATATCTTGATAGATGCATTTTTCATTGACTGTACTCATAGACAATGATGGTAATTGGCAGCTAGTTTCCAACCTTTCATTCGTCACCTTTTTTGGTGATCATCTGCTTAATTCTAAATGTCTGAGTTTTTTTCTAACTCTCTTGATGACTTTAAGAACGCTCGGTGGGGTTAACGACATTCCGTTAGTTGACTTTTAGAAAAAAAGATTGGGAGTCTTTCTGCAACCTGAAGTTTTGTCGTATCAAAATTAGCTAGAAATTTATCTATGCATATTTTGAAGACACTAAAGTTTTTCACAATAGGATTTTTGCTCTTGCTGTCGATGATTTTAAACTTAATTTTAGGTGAAAAAAAAATTAATTATTCAAAGAGAAAATTTAATTGATCATCAACTGCAGAATTGATCTGACTTCCATGAGTCAAGGTCCTAGGTAAAGACTCTGAATTGTCCGAACTGTCAATACTGATGCTCTAATATTAACGTTTAAAAGTTGATTCATGTGTTTCGCAAATTTTTTGTCATCAATTACTGTTAAAATTTTCGATTAGTCATCAATTCTTATTTGTTTTTGCTTGCAAAAGTTTCTATGTTTTTGATAATGTTTTTAATTTTCCGAGATTTTTGAAGATTTCTATTCATTTTGTAATTTTTGTTAAAACAAAGTCGGTGAAAAGTTATTGAAACTTTAATATCTCAATTATGTTTTTTAATGAATGCATTGTACACTAATTGATATCACTGGAAAAAATGGGCTATAAAAAGGGCTTTAGAACTAAAACACTGTGAACCCATCCATGTTATACGATTTGAAAGTATTAATCCATATTTGGTAGGCAAAACACTAACGTTAACAGCTTATAGAAAAAAATCTGAACAACACCATTTCGGTGCAATTAAGATAAATCGAAGTTACTTAGTGGATGACATTGAAAACATAAAAGCAAACTTCCTTGAATCAAAATTTGGAAGTGAATTTTTTGAAAAATTGCATTTCTCAGTTAAATTTCTATTTTTTTTTAGAAGTTGCATATACTGGCTCTGATAGATACACTAACGGAGAATTTTAAACCCATTTTCAAGTTTTTACTCTCTTAAAACTTAACTTCAAGAACCTTTTTGGGCAAAATGAACAAAGACTTTTTAGATAATGCTTACATCGACCAACAGCAAATGATCTGAAGTACGCTAGCTGAATTTCTCATGTTTTCTATTAAAGCAAAAAATCATTTTCAAACGGGTTTGACATCGCCGTTTTTCACCATTTGCTTTATATTGATTCCAGCAGTGAGAAGTTATGGAAGCAACAGAGTGTAGGAAAATTGTCATACTGAACAAAGCAAGTTTTTTATTTGAGGAATTGTTCCTCATCGCTTGACCACTTTTTCTGATCAGCTAGTTAAACAAACTGTTTCTTTCCATATGAAAACTTTCAATGGTAAGGAAAACTGAGTTTCCAAGGTTGGGAATCATCTGATAAGTGCTTCAAATCCAAAATTTAGACTTTAGTGAGGGTAGTTCAGATCATTTCTCGTAGGCCGACCTGGAAATTTTGTTAAAGCTTAAAGCAAACCTTGTCCAAAATGGAGCCTGGTGACTTTAAATCGCTTTTTGGATCTTACAAAACTAATTTAAAAAATATTATTTAATTTTCATCTTCGCTCGTCTTTAGTTAAGTATAACGAAATTATGTAAGAAATTGTTTGGTCAAAACATTTTAAGTGTATCTTGGAAACATGTTTGTCACTGGATTGTTTTAAATATATTGTAAAAATGTTCAAATCCTAATGATGCACAAATTGTAAGGAAATGTTTGAATTACTTTTTAAATTTCTTATCATAACAAAACTAATTTTAATTCTATGCAACTACTGGTCTTCGTAAATTTTTTTTCTAATCTTTTGACTATTCAGTTTTCCAATAAAAAACACTGGGCGACATTGAAAACTCATCATCAACAAAATCACAAACCCCTTCTTCGAATTAAAAAAATTGTCGGAGAGACAATTAAACTTTATTAAATAACGCTTTTGAAGCAAATTAATTTTTTTTTCTACAAATTAGACACGTTTAACTTTTTTCTTTTTTTTCATTTTTCTTGAAACCTTAAGAAAAACTTAGAATAAACAAAAAAATCCAGTTTTCATCAGAAAAAAAAAGATATACCAATTAATTTTCCTCCATTTTTTTGGGTTCAATAGCTTTGGAACAGCAAGAAAACTTTGCTAGAATCAGCTGTTTTTGATCATTTCAAGCGTTTTGAAGATGAGACTTTCAGAGGGGATAGCTCAAATCATTTGCCGTCGGTCGAGGTAAGCACACTGTTTGCATTCTATTTCATTGTTACCTTTTTCTAAAATGGTCCTCAAAATTAGTTATTTTAAGAGTAAAAACCTGAAACTGTTCATAATTTTGTCCACCAGTGTATCTATCTGCACAAAACGTTTTTTTTTAACTAATTGTTTTTTCGTCAAAAACTGATGCTAGAATAATGAAGAAAAATGAAAAAAATTATCGTGTGTACCCTTAGAACCACCTGTGTGTAAAGACCTTTTTGGACATTCCTTTCTCGAAAGTTGAATACAATTTTTAGGGTCGGCCGACAAAAAATTAGCTGAACTACTCTCTTTAAAATCTCAGTTTTTGACTGGAAGCACTAAGCAAAGTAGTGCACACCTTAAAAAGCTGGTTTTAAAGTTTGTAATAGATTGTTTATGAGATTGAACAGTTTTTGTAATTAATTGATGAGAAAAACTGAACACGCGTTTTGAAAAAAAAATTGAGAATTTTGCTCTGTTAAATGTGACAGAATTTTCCCAGTCTTTGTTGCTTTTTTTAGTTTTGCATCAAAGTAAAGCAAATGGTGAAAACTGACGTTTTCACACCCATTTTAATCAGCTACATCACAACTATAAAAAGGTGTTTTCATTAAACATAACATTAAAATTCTGGTGACTTTGGGTTTGTCATTGTGTGATCTTTTTTAATTGTTTGTAAAAAGCATTTCTTGACATTTCTCTTTTTAATTTTTCAGGCACATATCAAAATTAAGACAAAATTTGCTAAATCTGGGTTAGCAACCCCATTAAAATTTTCTAAAAACCTACAGATGGCCACTGTTAAAAACCGGGTTTCATACGTCCCGTAAAGGTTAGTTTTTGTTGAACAGAACTTTATTTCATCCCGTCTGGATCACCCAAGTCGAGATTTTTCACCTAATTTGAAGCAAACTTTGAGCGGTTTCGGCGTTTTTTTTTAGACAATTGCGCACAAAATCTTGCTTCAAAATGAGCGGTTTGAGCGGTTTTTGAACGGTTTATCTAACAAAACCGCTAAAAAACCGTTCAAGATTTGAACGGTTTTGAGCGGTTTATCTAAAAAAAAGTAGACTCAGAAAACTGTAAAAAAACTCTAGGATAAGCGTTTTTTCATATATGGAAATTGTAGGATAAACATTTTTTATATATGAAAATTGTAGGATAAACAATTTTTCATAATTGGAAATTGTAGGTTAAACATTTTTTTATATATGGAAGTTGTAAGATAAGCATTTTATTATCAAAGGAGATTGTAAGACAAGCATTTTTTTATATATGAAAATTGTACGATAAGCATTTTTTCATATATGGAAATTGTATGATAAACAACATGATATACATTGTATTGTATAAACGTAGTTATTTTTCATCACCAGAATGTTGTATTTGGTTAAAATAGCCGGATTGAATCTTTTTTCAATGGTTTTTTTAAATTGTATGAAAATTGTATGAGTAGCATTTTTCCATACATTTGATGCAGGCAATTGTATGATAAGCTTTTTCGGCATGGGGAAATGTAAGATAAGCTTTTTTGGTTTATTGAGTCAGCCCGAGGTCACATTACCTTTCCAGGCCTTTTTGTTGGTTTTAATCGGTTTTCTTTATAAGACCGCTCAAAAACCGCTTAAAAACCGCTCAAATGTTGCTTGAGAAACCGTTCAAAAATCACCGCAAGAAATGAGAGGTTTTTGAGCGGTTTTTTTAGCAAGATTTGAGCGGTGTGAGCGGTTTTTCCAAAAAAAACCGCTCAAACCACCCAAACCGCTCAAATCTTGCTGAAAAACCGCTCAAACCGCTCATATCTTGAGCGGTTTTTGAGCGAGATCTCGACCCGGGCAACTATTAAACACAACTACCTTATCAGAGCTATTGATTTAAGAGTTTCGAAAGGATCAAAATATTTTTCTTATGTTCGTAGAAACGTCAACTACATAAAACAAATCATGTCCTGTACAAATTACTTTTAATATCAGTGTTTTTTTGTGATCTGACTTGACAATGCTTGCAATTCTGCAGAAAATTTTAAAATGAGTTACTGGAATTTATTCTGAATATTCTGAACAAATAACCATACTGACAGTCTTACCTTTTGCGATATTTTCTCGATTATGCGATATAGTCATTATGTCGAAACTAGTTTAGGAGGACACTTTCAGCTGTTTGATACTTGAAAATCAAAAACGAAATAAAAAGAAAAGAATTTGAGCGAAAGACAAGAGCAGAAATAAGTTGATCTGAAATAGTTTTCTTAGTTTTTGGTGAGTCAATCGACTACACTAGTGGACAAAATTAGATTGCAAATTTAGGATTTTACTCTGTAAAATTCCTGTTTTCAATTAAAATTTTTGACAAAATTTCCTTCGAAATTCAGTAAACTTTTTACATTGAGGGAGAGCAAATGATCAGAGCTACAATTTGTGAAAGCATTAATATTTGGTTTCAATGACTTACCATTGTAATCCGGATCTGAAAAGGCTAATTTTCCTCATCTGCATTAAGTTTTGCATCGTAGTGAAATCTTTCTTGAATAAGCGGAATAAAAAAATTGTTCAAGCATCGTGAAACATTCTCAGCGAGAAAATGGAAACAATCAGTGGGTAAATTGTTACTTATTTGTTACTCAGACCTTTGTTACTTATTCACGCGAAGTAAAAATCTTGCAGATGAGGAAAACTGGCTTTTTCAGACGCAGATTACCTTGGTAAGTCACTGAAACCAAATATTGATACCTTCAAAGATTGTAGCTCTGCTCATTTGCTCTTGATAATCTACCTTGAAACTGAATTTTGAAACCGAATACCAAGCTGGATTTTGAAATTTTTTATTGAAAACAGGCATTTTACAGAGTAATTGTGCTTAACTTTAATCACTAGTGTAGAATAGAAAACACATTTCTTAAAAAAATTGGAATGATTTGAAAAATAAGTGGAAGTTTTTCAATGAGCTTTGCTGGACAACAAATATGCATAACACACTTTAAGAAAAAAATCACGCGAGAGTTATCTTTCAACACTTGGGCTCCGAGCATCTATAATTTTGGATTCTATAAAATTTTCCGTGAAATGTGTTCATTTAAAAAACCGAAAAGCGACATAACAAAAAACCCGCTTTTCTCTTCATCCCGCTTCTTCTTCAAAACTCTGAAAATCTGTTTCCGCTCAGTAACTTTTTCAGAACTAGAATTCTAGTTATTTTAATACCTCAAACTCTTGAAATTGATGAGTTCAACTAAATTTTGGACAAAATCTTGTAAAAATGTTTGATTCAATTGAAATTAGTGGAACCAACTAGTCTCAATTCGGGTTAGAGCAATTTTGTGGTGCGGGTTAACTCGCGGTACGTTTTCAGCAACAAAAATAACAAATTTAAATTGCGCAATTTTAAGTCCAGAGTCTACAGCATAGCCAAATAGCAAATTTCAACCCTCAAAGATAAAGAAAAAAAATTTTAAAAAAACGGTTTTTCTATATTCAAGGAGGCAATATCTTCAATTTGGCCCTACAAGTTTTTGATAAAAACTCTTAACTCATTCGAAGAAAATTGATTGAATACAAAAAAAATAAATTTTCCTTTTTTCTTCAAAAATTGAAGAACAGTTTTGCGCGCATTTTTTCGAATTAGAATTTTTTTTTTGAACTCTCAAACCTCATAAAAAGTTAATAAAATCTCTTATAATCCTTATTAATCTTATATAATCCCAATTAGAAAACCTCCAATGTTGAAAACCTCGAATGCCACTAAACTGGTTGGTTGTTTTCGAACAAAGAATGTTACTAAAGAGTACTCGATTCTCATTGTTTGATTTTTCTTAAGCAACCGAAAATAAATGTAATTTCAATCTGGTTTTCTTCTACATTAAAAGAAATCGTTCTATAGTTTGCATAGATAAGTAATTTTTTTTCAATTATTATCAAAAACTCAAAGTACGTATAAAAGTTTTGTAGCTACCAGTTTTTTCAGAATTAACTTTGGTACAAGCTAAATGTCCCACTCTTTTTTCAGATGCCGGCACTCAACAGGAAAGAGAAAGTGAAATCCGAGGACTGCAGTAAGATATATGTTTGTCAACATGCTGCACGACATCGCAAAAATTGTGTTTATGGATTTATTTCTTGCCCTTAATGTAGTTTTTTTAATAAATTTTTCAAAGCAAATCTCTAGAAAACTTTTCTCGACCCGATCATTCAAGGTTTTGAATTTTGAAAATCTTTGAAGAAACGAAGCAAAAAAGAATTTTGCTGGGGAGTGTTTACAATGTTGGGAGTCTGATAGAGAATAAAAAAGTACCAGAAATTTTATTAGAAAAGTTAAAAATTATTTCTTGTCAGTTGAAGCTCAGCAGTAAGCTTAAAGCTTTGATACTCAAGACTTGGTTCAAAATAAAACTCTTTGGTTGAGTAAGTTAACCTCTAAGAAAATGTGGAAAAGTATGAGTTTACATCTATTTCAATAAAAAAGAAATCACTCGGAATCTTTCTTTGTTCTTGTAGAGTTACTCGAGAAAATTCAAGTGTTTTTTACTTGACGTTTTTTTTTAGTTAAGGATTACGTTTCATCCAAAAATATATCTAGAACATCTGCTGAGTTCTGATTGAATGACCGTTTTTCTGCAAAAAGACTAGATTTTCTGTCATAAAAGGAAGTTTGTTTAGGCGATCACTCAAAACCATAAAAAGAAAGCTGGTTAGGCGGTGACGTGACCTTTATATAAAGAATGACATCATTACCACAACAGGAAATCTATGACGGCGATGGATTCATTGTTAGTATAAATAGCATTAATTTGTTGGAATAATTCATCAGTTCTATTTACCAATCACACACAGTCGATTGAATTTTAGTTCAAAGCTTACAGTTTATTCCTTTGCAAAAAGAGTAAAAGAAATTTGTTTCGTTTATTAAATCCCTATTAATACTTTACATTATTAAGCTTAGAACAATTGAAAATCCACAATTTAACTTTTTTTTCTAAGATAATGCCTGCGCTTATACAAAATGAGAAAACCAAATGCGAGAACTGTGGTGATGAATACGGGAGATCTGATGCTGCGAGATTTGAAAACAAAGTTGAACGAACATAAGAAGTATCCTAATTGTAAATTTCTTTCCAAGAAGAAGGAAGAGATGGGCTATCATGTTGTCAAGAAGCATGCATGTTCTAGCCCTAAGCAGTGAACAATTGGTGCATCACGTGAACAATTGGTGCATCACGTGAACAAGAAATTTTGACTTACTACTCTCTCCAACAACGTAGGAGAAAGGAACAAGCAACAAAAATAACTCAAGGGAAGCGATGTTGTAGCGGACTTGAACAAGATTGTGGTAGAAGAGGACTATGGAGAGAAACTCAAAGAGCAGTTGAGTGCTTTTCTCCGTTTTATGGTGGTAGCTGTTATTAGAAAAAATTGGGAGAAGTAAGTTTTTTAACTTCTAAATCTAAGTTAGATGCTAGAGTCATCAACGAGAAACTTGAAGAAGTCTTCAACAAGCTCGATTCTGTCGTTAAAACATGAAAACAAAACTTCGTTCGAAAAATCGTATTTGCTGTGCACTAAAGTAAACTTAACATTAATTCAGAGGAAAGTGGAAAAATTATATATTATGAAGCAATATACCCAAGAACGTCAAATTACAAACTGGAGATTCAAGTTCATCATTTGAGTTAAAATTAGTCCTGATCTACTGAATAATATACCAATTTAATGTGCAGACTCTGCCTCACCCGAGTTTTTACTTCGAAATGGACCAGTGAACTGTCCTTTCTTCAACAAAGGCAAGGAACCATACAAAGATCATTTATGCCTTTTCAGCGACATAACCATGTGTATGAACGGACACAAAGATCTCAACTCTCACACCTCTAGATACTCACAGAATTCTTAACAAAGTCTGGATATTAAAGTATAAATTTTATTGGAGTTTCTGTTGAAGACTGGCCTGTTATCGAGGATTGAGGTTAGTTTGTTTGACTGGATGTAGGTGTTGATTGGAGGTTTTGGGGTAGGTTAGTAGGCGGCGAGTCTTTTTTTCGGGATTGGGTCAGCAATTTTGATTTTCATTTTTTCACTTGATTTATTAAAGTTTATTTTCCTGGTAGTATTCTTCACCAAAGATTACTAATAGAACAATTGCCAGTATAAGACCAATAATTGCTTTCTTAATACAATTTTAAGCAGTCAGCATTAGGGAAGATTTTAAGGTTAGAAAAAAGAAAAGTTTTAAAATATCTTTTTGTTTAGCAAATTTCGTATCATTTAGGAAAAATATATTTAGTGTCGTACATGATTAGGTAGTTGATGGTTAGCAAAAAAGAAAGAAAAAGTTCTAGAATGTTATTTAAAGAGAAGATACAAATATTAAGGCTTGGGAAATTTGATAGAAAATGGAAAAGACTTGTTTGAAGAATTTGTGGAACTGAGTTTAGAGTTAGCATTCACAAAGGAATTTGCTTGTCGAATTATTTTTAATTTCTTTAAAATTATATCGAGTGGGGTCAAACTGTGTATCAATTTTTGACAAGTGGGTTAGTAATGAAGAGGTTTGGGTGAATGGAAGTCTGGAGTTTTATGTATTAAATTTCTGATTCTTGTTTTTATGTATTGGATGATTAGGGGTTTTTGGGAGGTTGGTTAGCTTCGGTTATTACTTATGTAGTTGCATTTGATTATATGCACTATTCATGTCTGCAGTTGTATATTAATGTTCGTTTAATTTTGTGAGTATTACTTGAAATGGTTCTATGAGCAAATTAAAAATGGCTTCATCAATTAGGTACTTTTTGTTTAAGGGGATTATTCTAAGGGGTTTGTCTCCTGCGAGAATAATTACTGGGTTGATAAAGGTGTTTCTTTAAGTTGTTGTGTTTTCTGACTGGTGAAATAAGTTCTTTTTGACAGGGATGGCTCAAAGTCTGTTTATTTTATCTTGTAATTGTAATGGAACTTTGCTTGCGCGTTGATTCTTAATAACTGATAATTCTTATTGATCGATTTGATTATGTTGAAAATTCAACATTGTTAAAGTCTGTTTTTGTTCCCTTGTGAATTTCGAAGTTTTAGATGCGAGTTTTGAATACGCGATGCGAGTCTTTGCGAAGTAATCTGTGTTTCGTTTTGACTCATTTGTAATGTTGATAATAGATGACTCTTCTTCGAGAGTTGTTGATTGGCAAATATCTAATTGTTTTGATTTAAAAAATTATTGCTTACTCTGTTTGCTTTTTCGTAGTTAGGATACAAATTCGCCTTTGCTAAGGAAAATGTGATTTTGTATGGAGAATTGTTGCGTAAATGTAAGTTAATAATGTCTGTTTTTGAGTTTTTCGCGTATTTTATAGATGATACTGTTACTCTGAAGAGTTTGTGAAATTTTTGAATTCAAGGTCAGACACGTACAGTTGTTATGTATTTTGATCGTTATTAATTTGTTGAACTTGGTTGGTTGAAAAATCATATGCGTGTCAAATTGTTGTTTTTAAATGTTTTCGTTGATGGTTTTAGATAGGGTAAAAGTCAGAATAAAACGGGGGTTGTTTCTTAAGTCTCTAAAAAATGATGAAAATGTTTTAATTATTCTGGTGTTTTGTCTTTGTTTTTCATGTACTCTTTAGGAAGTTTATTGTTGGTACATGTTTTTTACAACATGTTATTCCGACTATATTGTGCTGATTATCCGTTATATGAATTTTTTTTTGAAAAGTTTTATTAAAAGTTTGTTTTGTTCCATTCGTATTTGTATGAGAGATAATTAATATTTATCACAGCTTGTTAAATTTGTGCCTTGTGCTGTGCAGTAGTATTTGTATTAATTATTTGTGTCGTGGAATAATTTAGACCGGGGAATACGAATTTTGAATTTTTTAACTTCTAAACCTAAGTTAGATGCTAGAGTCATCAACGAGAAACTTGAAGAAGTCTTCAACAAGCTCGATTCTGTCGTTAAAACATGAAAACAAAACTTCGTTCGAAAAATCGTATTTGCTGTGCACTAAAGTAAACTTAACAACAATTCAGAGGAAAGTGGAAAAATTATATATTATGAAGCAAGATACCCAAGAACGTCAAATTACAAACTGGAGATTCAAGTTCATCATTTGAGTTAAAATTAGTCCTGATCTACTGAATAATATACCAATTTAATGTGCAGACTCTGCCTCACCCGAGTTTTTACTTCGAAATGGACCAGTGAACTGTCCTTTCTTCAACAAAGGCAAGGAACCATACAAAGATCATTTATGCCTTTTCAGCGACATAACCATGTGTATGAACGGACACAAAGATCTCAACTCTCACACCTCTAGATTTTCACAGAATTCTTAACAAAGTCTGGATATTAAAGTATAAATTTTCTTGGAGTTTCTGTTGAAGACTGGCCTGTTATCGAGGATTGAGGTTAGTTTGTTTGACTGGATGTAGGTGTTGATTGGAGGTTTTGGGGTAGGTTAGTAGGCGGCGAGTCTTTTTTTCGGGAATGGGTCAGCAATTTTGATTTTCATTTTTTCACTTGATTTATTAAAGTTTATTTTCCTGGTAGTATTCTTCACCAAAGATTACTATTAGAACAATTGCCAGTATAAGACCAATAATTGCTTTCTTAATGCAATTTTAAGCAGTCAGAATTAGGGAAGATTTTAAGGTTAGAAAAAAGAAAAGTTTTAAAATATCTTTTTGTTTAGCAAATTTCGTATCATTTAGGAAAAAAATATTTAGTGTCGTACATGATTAGGTAGTTGATGGTTAGCAAAAAAGAAAAAGAAAAAGTTCTAGAATGTCATTTAAAGAGAAGATACAAATATTAAGGCTTGGGAAATTTGATAGAAAATGAAAAAGACTTGTTTGAAGAATTTGTGGAACTGAGTTTAGAGTTAGCATTCACAAAGGATTTTGCTTGTCGAATTATTTTTAATTTCTTTAAAATTATATCGAGTGGGGTCAAACTGTGTATCAATTGTTGACAAGTGGGTTAGTAATGAAGAGGTTTGGGTGAATGGAAGTCTGGAGTTTTATGTATTAAATTTCTGATTCTTGTTTTTATGTATTGGATGATTAGGGGTTTTTGGGAGGTTGGTTAGCTTCGGTTATTACTTATGTAGTTGCATTTGATTATATGCACTATTCATGTCTGCAGTTGTATATTAATGTTCGTTTAATTTTGTGAGTATTACTTGAAATGGTTCTATGAGCAAATTAAAAATGGCTTCATCAATTAGGTACTTTTTGTTTAAGGGGATTATTCTAAGGGGTTTGTCTCCTGCGAGAATAATTACTGGGTTGATAAAGGTGTTTCTTTAAGTTGTTGTGTTTTCTGACTGGTGAAATAAGTTCTTTTTGACAGGGATGGCTCAAAGTCTGTTTATTTTATCTTGTAATTGTAATGGAACTTTGCTTGCGCGTTGATTCCTAATAACTGATATTTCTTATTGATCGATTTGATTATGTTGAAAATTCAACATTGTTAAAGTCTGTTTTTGTTCCCTTGTGAATTTCGAAGTTTTAGATGCGAGTTTTGAATACGCGATGCGAGTCTTTGCGAAGTAATCCGTGTTTCGTTTTGACTCATTTGTAATGTTGATAATAGATGACTCTTCTTCGAGAGTTGTTGATTGGCAAATAGCTAATTGTTTTGATTTAAAAAAATTATTGCTTACTCTGTTTGCTTTTTCGTAGTTAGGATACAAATTCGCCTTTGCTAAGGAAAATGTGATTTTGTATGGAGAATTGTTGCGTAAATGTAAGTTAATAATGTCTGTTTTTGAGTTTTTCGCGTATTTTATAGATGATACTGTTACTCTGAAGAGTTTGTGAAATTTTTGAATTCAAGGTCAGACACGTACAGTTGTTATGTATTTTGATCGTTATTAATTTGTTGAACTTGGTTGGTTGAAAAATCATATGCGTGTCAAATTGTTGTTTTTAAATGTTTTCGTTGATGGTTTTAGATAGGGTAAAAGTCAGAATAAAACGGGGGTTGTTTCTTAAGTCTTTAAAAAATGATGAAAATGTATTAATTATTCTGGTGTTTTGTCTTTGTTTTTCATGTACTCTTTAGGAAGTTTATTGTTGGTACATGTTTTTTACAACATGTTATTCCGACTATATTGTGCTGATTATCCATTACATGAAATTTTTTTTTGAAAAGTTTTATTAAAAGTTTGTTTTGTTCCATTCGTATTTGTATGAGAGATAATTAATATTTATCACAGCTTGTTAAATTTGTGCCTTGTGCTGTGCAGTAGTATTTGTAATAATTATTTGTGTCGCGGAATAATTTAGACCGGGGAATACGAATTTTGATGTCTTTAATTGGTTGATTACGGAGGTAAGATGATTGACGCTGCAAGGATTTCGTTTTGTTTTAGCTGTTAAAACTTGTTCCCGTAATTTACGATTCCTTGTTTGTTTTTTAGCGGCTTGCAATGGAGTTTTGTGTTATATGTTTAGTGCATAATTGTACTTGGATGTGACATTTTATTTGAAAATTCAAACGTTTTGGGATAATTATTATTTTATGGTGTTTCAACAAATTGTAGTTCTGTAAAAGAGTATTGTTATGTCAGGTGACAAAGAGCATACTCTTTTGGGTAATTTGATAAGAGGTTATTTCTGTGTTGTCGTATTCCTTTTTTAAAAATTTTTTGATATGTGACGTATATGTGTTTTTCTATATTTTGGTATGGTCCATCTCTTGTAGGTTGTAAATTTTTTGTGATTCCCCTACGTATTTTAAAGTTTGGATTCTTATTTAGGTTTGAAGCGTCATGAATGTATCTGGTAGTGAACATTTCGTTTTTGGTAAGGTTTTTTTGCAGTTTTTTGATAAATTTTATTGTGTTTTGTTTTATTTTTATTTAAAATCCCTTCTGTGTGAGTATGTATGAAATGCTATTAACATTAAACTTAAGGGGTATGCAGGGTGTTTTTGTATCTGTGTGATGATATTCCAAAAAATTTGTGTTGTCATTTGTTGTGTTATTGTTAAATTTTCTGAAATCACTGAGAAATGTCTTGTTTCCTTAAACTGTTTCATCGGCGTATGCGGTTTTTGATTTGTATGTACGCCAGGACTTCATATGGCGAATAACAGGGTCGAGGTTTTAATATTTCTGCAGTAAATAAAATGTTATATTTACTGTATATGGCAAGAAGACATTTTGAATTTCTTGACTCGATAGAAGTAATTTATCTGTAAGTTAATGTAGATCAAACATCTTGTTTATAGTGTATTTTTTATCTGTGTCTAGTGGTACTGCTATATTTATGGTACCTATTAGGTCTTCTTTTTTTCTAATGGTAAGGATTGATTCGATTGCGGTTTTTGTTGATGTATTTTAATTGTGTATTTCTTTTTCTTCAATCATGATTATGGTTTCGGTTTTATATGTGTCTTTTTCTAATAAGTCCACATCGTAATGGTTGTTTTGGCAACCTAAGTAGAGTAGGAAGTTTTTCAACTTTTTTATTCGTTCAGTGTCAGAGTCATTTTGACTGCATGTTTACATTCGAGTCGTGGTGATGTTTCAATTTTAGCAAGGAAATGTTTTTTTTGTTCTGTAGTTTTTCTACGGTCGTTTTTCGTGTAATTTGTTCTTGTGGTGAATTGTGACTAAGTATGTCGGGTACTGCACGGTTTTTGCCCGCTGTCCAAACTATTTGTAGATTTGGAAATTTCTTTTTCCAAATCTATTCGAATTCGATAAACTCTATGGCTCGGATTTTATTTTTATGTGAATAGAAAAATTATTGGTTTATGATCTGTGAAAAAAAACTGTTGGATTTTTTAATCCAAGGGTTAAGAATTCGTTTTGTTTAGTTCGTTATGGCTGATGAATTCGTTATGGCTGTAAATTCTCTCATAAGGCTAGAGAGTCTAAGTTCTGCTTGTGTAAAAAGTCATGAAATTGCTGACATGGGGTTCATTTTAAATGTACCTTTATGTTATTGTAGAAGTGCTGCGCTAATTTCAAAATTGGAGGCATAGCACATAGCATAAAATGGTTGGTCTGGTTATGGAATTATTTTAGAATTTTGCTCTGTTCTAAGAGTTATTATTTCGTTGAAGCGTTTTCGATCTTCTAATGTCCATTCAAAATTATTTGTTGTCGGAGAATATTATAAAATGCTCCGAGAAATAATTGCGTTTTGTAAATGATCTTAATTGAGATGTTTAGCATTCCAAGGAATTTTTCTATTTTTTTTGTTCCATATTGGTTCAAGTTTTAAAATGGCATTTCTTTTTTATTTGAACGGCGGCGTTATTGTTGTTCCTTCAATAATATGTCCAAGAAAATTTACACTGGTGAAGAAAAGATGTGATTTGCCAGGAGCTGCTTTCATGTTTTCTCAAGGTAAAAGCTGATGATATGTATCCAAAACTTTGAATAGGACTTGTTTTGTGTGTGGCTGTATGGAAACATTGTCAAAAAGTGTAATAACCCTTTTACATAGATTAATATTTCGATGATTTTACTCATAAAGGCAGAAAAAGCAGCTACTTCTGGGGATATACCATAAAATATATTTTTAAATCGTATAGTTGTCTGCCAATAACAATTTGTGTAACGCGGCGTAATTACTTATGTAGTTGCATTTGATTATATGCACTATTCATGTCTGCAGTTGTATGTCAATGTTCGTTTAATTTTGTGAGTATTACTTGTAATGGTTCTATGAGCAAATTAAAAATGGCTTCATCAATTAGGGACTTTTTGTTTAAGGGGATTTTTCTAAGGGGTTTGTCTCTTGCGAGAATAATAACGGGGTTGATAAAGGTGTTTCTTTAAGTTGTTGTGTTTTCTGACTGGTGAAATAAGTTCTTTTTGACAGGGATGGCTCAAAGTCTGTTTATTTTATCTTGTAATTGTATTGGAACTTTGCTTGCGCGTTGATTCTTAACAACTGATATTTGTTATTGATTGATTTGATTATGTTGAAAATTCAACATTGTTAAAGTCTGTTTTTGTTCACTTGTGTATTTCGAAGTTTTAGATGCGAGTTTTGAATACGCGATGCGAGTCTTTGCGAAGTAATCTGTGTTTCGTTTTGACTCATTTGTAATGTTGATAATAGATGACTCTTCTTCGAGAGTTGTTGATTGACAAATATCTAATTGTTTTGATTTAAAAAAAATATTGCTTACTCTGTTTGCTTTTTCGTAGGTAGGATACAAATTTGCCTTTGCTAAGGAAAGTGTGATTTTGTATGGAAAATTGTTGCGTAAATGTAAGTTAATAATGTCTGTTTTTGAGTTTTTCGCGTATTTTATAGATGATACTGTTACTCTGAAGAGTTTGTGAAATTTTTGAATTCAAGGTCAGACACGTACAGTTGTTGTGTATTTTGATCGTTATTAATTTGTTGAACTTGGTTGGTTGAAAAATCATATGCGTGTCAAGTTGTTGTTTGTTAATGTTTTCGTTGTTGGTTTTAGATAAGGTAAAAGTCAGAATAAAACGGGGGTTGTTTCTTAAGTCTTTAAAAAATGATGAAAATGTATTAATTATTCTGGTATTTTGTCTTTGTTTTTCATGTACTCTTTAGGATGTTTATTGTTGGTACATGTTTTTTACAACATGGTATTCCGACTATATTGTGCTGATTATCCGTTACATGAATTTTTTTTTGAAAAGTTTTATTAGAAGTTTGTTTTGTTCCATTCGTATTGGTATGAGAGATAATTATATTTATCACAGCTTGTTAAATTTGTGCCTTGTGCTGTGGCTAGCTTATATGAAGTTTTTGACGTGGGAACTCGGGTTGTATTCAACGGATTTCTTTCCATGTTCGAATTCGTGAACGTTTGATTTAGAGCCTTCCGTTTGGTAACGATTTGAGTAAATTGGTATTTCATAATCGTTTTATATTTTTAGCATGTTAATAACCACTGTGCTTTTGGTATCAGTTTCATGATCTGTGCTTTCACAGTGTGTTTGATTTAGTTGCTTTTCTGAGGTTTCCGTGTTACCGATTCTTGGTGGGTCTGGACATGCTTTGCTTGTAGTTTGTACCTGATTGATTCATCATTGATGCTTAGGTAATAAAATTGTAGTAAAATTATTTTTTTCTTTAATTTTGATTCTGTCTATTTGGACCTTGTGATGTAACAATCTCTTGTGTTTTTGTACCTCATTCAGTCGGAGCCAATTTGGTTCATTCGTGACATGAGACTACAAACCGTGTTACAGCTTAAACAGGGTTATAAGCTTAAGTATACCGTTAGTTTTTATTAGACAGTGGAACTGTGATCCTTTTCAGATGGATCAACCTAAAACTTGCCTTATCTCAACATAATCACAAAAAATAATTAGGTACTCACATACTGACGCGATTCTAGAATTAGGAAAATAACAGTAGTAAAGCAATTCTAGAATTACTTTGAATTAAAAAAGTTTTGCTCATGAACTTTTATATCCTGGACCATTGGGCAGCTTCGGCTGACCACCTTCTCAGTCAAGTATCACTCTCGTCCAGTCAATTGCACTTCTTTCGTTGAACTCTCGATCCTTTATTAGGAACAAGACAACTCTACTCGTACTTAAGGTTCTGGTAAAATTTCGAATAGCAATTTTACTCTAGTGGGTTTCTGTCGACTTTCCCACAAATATAACTCGAATCTTCTGATCTAATTCATTTGTATTTTCAGTTGCCGCGAGAAACTTGAGCATGACAGGGTCAATTCCAATTTTTGATAAATTAGTTTTTATCCCAAAACAAAGCCAAACTTCCAGATATGACCGACTGGAATATACTCCTACCCGGACTCAAGGTCGATGTCCCCATCGCGCGTCGTAGTCATTCAGTGAGCCTCCAGAATGTTGAGCGCGTCTCAAGATACAATGCCAGTAGTCATTTACAGATGTTTGCAGCCGATTCAACTTAATCTCTATCCCCAAAACCCACAAACACGCAAAATTGTCAGATTGTAGCTAAACAACAATCAAAATCTGCATTCACCTGCTCCCTGACTTCCAGTCAGAAAATTGACATTGTCATGCAGCATTTTGATTTTTATAAATAGTTATAGTATATTAATAATAAATTTTGAACGCTAAAATTTCTTTTCCCCGCCCTCAGATTTCATTTGAGTTCACACTCAAGTCCCAATCCGTTCCATACTCAAGACTCAAGAGCCAATCGCTGAGCATCCAGCTCAACTCGTGCCCTCCGTCTTCGAGGTACTGGGTCCAGATGAACTAGACACTGTAGTTTGCCTCGTTATTTCCTCTTCATCATCAGAAATGATTACGATCTCTTCCCGTGCCTTTAGTTGATCATAGGCCCGCATCCGTTCTCTTTCTCGATTGGTTTGGTAGACTCTTCACCTTGGACTCCCTGTTCAAGCAAAAGGACTTATGCAAGCTCAAGCTCACATTCTTCGCCAGATCTTCTTCCAGTATCAATTCCCTTGCTTTGGTTTTATCTCTAGACACCTTACCAATTCTTTTCCACCCCGTGGTTATCCCATTAGGATGAGTGAGTAAAGGTCTCTTGAAGGCCGCCAGCCCTGTCTCAGCCAGGAATTGGCGATACTCCTTCTGGTGTTTCTTCATGTGGTTTTTTGTCAACTTATACAGCCAAGAGGTCAACGTCGCCCGAAACCATGAGAGAAACCTTATGCGATCCCACACATGTCTCTCTTCCATGGGTGCAGCGAATTCTTTGCAAGCATTCTAAAAACAACTCAAGCCTCCTGCTGTAGTCAATAGCATGTATCGTCTCCACTGTCGGTACCTCTGACTCTCGATATTTAATGATGGAATATTCCCCTCAATCCATCGCAACGCCAACATCGAGCTCACCACGAAGAGAGAAACCTTTTGATGATCGTCAGGCAATCCTATCGAACGGATCTCTTCAACATCCCATATCATGCAGAGATTTGACTTCTCGGGATACCACATAGTCTGTGCCAGACAGTGACATGGGTACTCTCCGTGCGTCAGATTGATGCTTCGGAGGTTAAACTCTCCAGAAGTCTCGAGCAAAGGTTCGAACTCCATCATTTTTGCGTGCGTCACATCATTCTAGTCTGCCGCTTGCGTGTTGTTTGTCGCCTTTCCGATCGCGTTCTGCCTTTCGAAATCACTAGTGTTCTCCCTTTCAGGTTTCAAGAGTTCTTCTCCCCAGGTTTCACTCAAGTCCTCCACTCGAATTCCTGGCACCGCCCCCAGCATCTTTCGTAACAACCGATGCGAATGGTGTGACATTCGCGCTAAGCGTACGCACTTGGGCACCGAGAAAGCTTTATCGGTCATCACCCTCTGGCTGGACGCTTCCACCATTCCCATGAGCAGCTGGTAATGACTTCCGCACAAGTTCGCCATGACTGGTCCTACAAGAGACTTTGCATTCATCGGCAGACTGTAGGCCTCACTTACAGGAAACCCCATCTTTGCCTTCAAACCGACTTTCCATCCCCTGATATGCTTCTGGACCATATGCAGCACTCCAGTCCAGGACTCCACACTCAACGTTGTCACCAGATGATGTTCTGATTCCAGTATTTCCAGCGACTCCAGACTACACATTCTCGAGAAAAATCCCTGTCGTCGCTAAATTCACCGTGGTGCTTGCGTAACAATCGGCTGTTATTTGCACCTCACTGTTCTCTTTTTCTGTAAGGTCACCAAACCAAGTGGCTAGATCCTTACTTTGAAATGACTGTATCCTCACGCAATATCTTCCATCACAAGAGTATTCTCCACCTGCCGCTGCCCTATCAAGACATAATCCTGTCTCCAATTCCTTTGATGTTTTGTCTGAATTATTCGTGATTTCTCTAGATTTTTCTCGAGGAGGGAAGATCAACCTGTGTATCACATTCAGGTTTCCCAACTCCTCATGCTTACCTGGTGATAACCTCGCTCGCTCCGTGACCTCTTCATTCGAGTTCCTTATAGGGTGTGGTCATCATGATGATCTCAGCAGTCTCCAAACCGTCCCCAAACTTGTGGAAAGTACGTTGTCCTCAACTCCTAGCCTCAGTTCCATTTTCTTCTCAGAGCGTGGCACACAGATGACCTCAGGTACCTTCTCAAAAAGCAAACCCAAGCTCGGCTTTCTCCTGTCAGTCGCATCAATTTCGATTATTCTCTCCGTCCAGCCAGGTGACGATGTAAGTCACGACTCTCATCAAATTTCTTGTCGGAGAATTGCCTCATCTCGTCGATTTTCACGTGGTTCTCCAGAGACTGCCTCGAATCATCATCCTCCTCAATTCCACTACTCTGATACACACTCAAGATGACACTCGAGACTCTCTTCTCCAATGCTCTACCATCCGTCGCGCTCTGTTAGCAGGCTTCGATGTTAGCTTCGTGTATCACTGACATGATCCATCTCAAGAAACAGGTGGCATCATTCCTCCTTGCCAGACTTAATCCCGAAATATTTCGATCGACATGCTGCATCAGCATTCGATATACATGTAGGCCTTTATCGTCCAACTTTAGTTTATCGCCTGAAGTCAGTTCTTCTAACGCCACTCCTGCCAGGCTCCATGTGAACAACAATTGCGCTCTGTCCTGACGAAAATGTTCGCCATTAAATGTTGTGCGGACGAGGGCGCCTTCATCTCATTCTCGTAGTACTCTAGAAACAGTTTCTCCCATGTTCGTCCCAACTGGCTTCTCAAGTCTAATTTGTTCACCTCGGCTCTATGTTGGGTGGACCTATTCCGACGCTTCCTGGACAATCCCCGATCCAAATTCTTCAAGCAGCCTTCCAATTCTTTCGTCGTATCCAAGGCAATCCACCAGGAGTGGGCGTTGTTTCTCGTTAACTCTTTCTCGAGTGGGTCACTTGCCATTTGTTTTCCAACTCTCTGGTGCTGACTCGAGATCCAATCCTCGGCGATGTCCACTTCCCACATTTGTCCGCTGGTATAGCCTTTCTCTGCATTCACCTTTTGAGGTTTGAAGTCTTCTTCCGTTCCCGGGGTTGTCGCGTTTTCCATCTCGGCTAGTACGTCAGCCAATTTCCGGGCCATTGAGTTGCTCTTGTAGATTGTTGTCTTCCAACTCGCTAGGACCATCGGAGCCGTCTCCTTCAGGTTCTTCTCCGATACCACCTCCGCCGATGGACTCACCTCTTCCACCTCCCGTTTTCTCTTCCTCGACCTCACACCTTTACTCGGGGCGTAGTCACGATCATTACTGAATCCGCTTCTTTATCCAGACCTTCCCCAACTGACTCTTGCCTCCCCCTTCTCTAGTGTTAGGTATATTAATATCGTTAATGCGGGTAGAGCTATCTTTGCAGGATTCTTGCTCTGGTTTGTTTCCCGCATGTGGATCATCTTGTCGAGTAATTCTTCTCTCGCCTTCTCGTTCAATCCAGTGGCCATCAAGACAGGCTCGCCAAATCCTAACACAGTGTCCCACAACTCCACTTTGAACTCATCCATATTCACTTTCCGCTCCACTTTATGATTGAACCCACTCAAGAATTCTTGCCACCCTTTCTGATCCAATGTGTCTAAGAACATCCACTTGATTCCTTCGGAAGTGTTTTACTCCCTGTCTTCATTACTCAAGAGCACCGTTCCCATTTTCTAGTGCTCACTTCCTGGCTGTAAAAGTTTTCTGGGGAGATCACAAAAGTGGCGTAGCAGTGTAAGCCCAATCATCACCGCTCAAGTCTTACAGCAGCAGTACCGTGACTGAAATTCCCGTTGGGTGTAGCTCCTAACACCATTTCTTCTCCGGTCTCGCTGAGTGTTTTATTCATCCTCGCTCCTTCTCCTGCTTCAGGTTGGTCCCTCTGAAGTGCCTGTTTAAATCTGCTTTCCACCGGAAGGCTCCTCTTGTCTCTGGGAGTGTCGACTGACAGAGGTGAAGGCGTCTCCGGATCCATAGCTTTATAGTCCGTCAGAGATACATAAAGCGCTCCCGCTTCGTCCAATTTTCGTCCATCGTACCGCAACTCTACCTCCTCTAGTCGATAAGTTGCTAGGTACCTCCTCGTACTGAATTTTCAGAGCTACATGACCCTCTACCACAATCATCCTCTTGCTATCGTGTTTTGGCTCCTTGTTCTCGAACCCAGCCCTCTCAAGTACTTTGTTCACTTCCCGGACTTCTTACATTGGAGGCATCGAACCCCGCATCTTCTTCGCTTGAGCGGTCCATGGATTTTTTTTGATTTCACAAGTGTGGAAATACACTGCCGCTGAATATCCAATGAACAGGGGATCCCGGCCATGTGTGAATACTTTCTGCTGTCGCTCCACAGCCTCTCTAGCGTGTATCGATGGGACCATCCTTAGTATATTCATTCCCAATGTCATTCGCCTCACCGTCGGAAAATCTGAAAATCTGGGATGTTGACAGGCAACACGTCCTGATCAAGAATTGTCTCAAGCTCTTTCTTCGCGAAATCAAAACTCTTTTTCCACGTTGGATTTCTCAAGACTTCTCTCGTATTATTTGCCAAGGGGTTAAGGTTCCAGAATTTTGGGTAGGCCTCGATAGGACCCTCTCGTTTTCCCCAATTCTGCATTGCAGCTGGCGCCTGAAATTGAGCACTATCAACTCTGGATCCTTCACTTTTCCGAATAGCACCGTCTCACTCATCTGCGCTCTCAAGTTTTCTTGTTTTTAAACCATTTTAGCGCCGTCCCGTGCAAGATGCTGATCAGGCTCGCGTACAAAATTGAATGCCGGTACGCGGTCACAAGTGGATCTGGGAAGGCATATGTCACAGCTGGTCCGTAGATGCAAGTCACTACCTCCCCCAGTCCTCAGATTATTCCCAGAGGATCCGAGTTCTTCGGGTTTTTCTCCTCTCCTGTTAAATGCCGTTTTTGCATTAAGAGATATTCGACTAGTAGGGTTTTTAGCCCCACAACACACTTGTAGGAGCAGGTCTCAAAACTCGAGTGGGCTTTCCTTACTGACAGGGGATCCACGTATTTCGTCAATCGGTGGAATTCCGTCAGATTTCTATGCGTTAAGAGTATTCAGGTCAAGTACCCGTCAATTCTGAGGGTTTCCACACCCATGGTGATCATGTAGCCTAGACCCATGTTGAATAAGTACCTATGATACACCAGATACAAAGCTAGCAGCTGGTTGATTGACATGCTGAAGAGATCCTGTACGAATGCCTGAAAAATTGTGCTCCCCGCTTAAAATATCCTAACCATGTACTTCTTCTCACAGCAAGGACTCAAGAATCTGAAGATTTTGTACGAATTCCTGGTTTTGCCCGCTGCCCTCCGCTATCAAAACTAACATCACCAATACGAACTGCAGAGCTGGTGGCATGCTTGCACAGCCTGGTGATGATGCGAATACCACCTTCGTTTTCGATCCCAATCGAGAAGCCACTAAATCCTGCACCTCGTTCATCGCGGCAAACAGCGTCTGAATCTCATCCCAGATCTTCTTCGGCGTCGGCTCTCCGTCTCTCAAGGGCTCAAGCAAAACTGCTGCGTGCAGATGATCATTCATCCCCGCGAACAGCAACAACTCCGGCTCGCACAGCGTTTCTGACTTCATCGCAACATTCAGAGTCAACATCTGATTGAATTCCGCTCCTGGCAGCAGGTACACCAACGTTCCTGGCCAAAACAACTTTGGAGACGTTGTATCGTAGTCCGACCCCGCCATAATGATCACCCTCGCTGCTCCAGGGTCTGACCGATCATAGACTGCCAGAGTCTTGGCCAGCTGTGAAGTTCCACAGGATTTTCCGTATCTGGATCTTCCGACATTTTGGGCCCATGTAAGCAGTATCGGGGAACCCCATGCTTTTCGGCTCGAGAAGTTTCTCCACGGCTCTTAATTGCGCGGAAATCGCCACCCTAATTTGGACAATGCTCGTGCGGTGCTTTGGTGGTTCGACAATAATGCCTGGGCTTCCCAACTCCTTGAGAGGCTTGTAGTTGACTGAACCGAAGATCGATCTCTTGGGAGTTCCAGTTAGGTCCTCCATTTCCAACGTTTTATATCGAGAAAAATGGGCTTCATGCGCCTTCTGTCGATGCCTTGACGTTCTTATTCTTTTCTGCTATCACCACTGACGACACTACTGAGCTCTGTGGCGTGGAAGACTCCACCTCATCCCTCTCCATGGGTGTCGAGTCCAGTTGCCTGCCCCTGCTGCTCACTGAACTCCCTCTGGAATCGATCCTTACTCCCAATCGGTCGGTCACTGGCCTAACCGCGAGAATGAGGGCATCGGGGGTGGATCAAAGGTGAACTGGCCAGTCTCCAACAGGTCAGACTCTAGATTGTTGATATTTCTTTGAAAGACACCATTCAGCCACTCCACGCCCTTGGGCTTATCGAAGTGGATGCCATCCGAAGATGAGCTAGGCGGCAAGGAATCCTCCATCATTCGTGCGAAATCGAGCAGCCTCACGGGTAGTATGCTCTTCATCTGCACTTGTCTGAATATGTCATTGATATGGCGCACCCTGTCGTTCATGCTCTTCGCATGCTGGTCCTCCATCATGAACCGTGCAAATCGCGAGCACCGTAGGGTCTAAGTAGACCCTCAGCTCTTCATGAATGCAGCTCACTTTTTCCGGCAACCTCATCGTCTTCTTGGTTTCGCCTCGAGAGACATCGTTGGTTCCCATCATCAAGGTGACCGTGAATACTTTTCCCATTTCTAGCATCTCCAGTGACGCTAACCTTTGAGGCATCGGCGCACCCGAGAAACTCAAGACTCTCACTTGCCCTTGCGCCTAGATCATTGTTAGGACTCTGACAAGACTGTCCCCAATCATCAAGTGGACCGTGCCCTCAGGTATTCTCGGCTGTGTGAAATACTCCGCCCAAGTCACGTCATTGAAGGCGTCCCTCCTTTCGCATTGCACCGCCGTCCAGTCCTCCCTGCGATGTCGGTGGTATGCGCCATCAGTGTTCTTCTTGTAGTTGGAAATCATGACACTCCTCACCGTATGTTCTCTCCAATTGAGTGGCTCAGCTTCGCGTGCCTGACTCTCGGGAGTTCTTGATTGCAGCCTCTCTTGCAATTTGTTGAGGCGATATGTCCCTGCGCTAGCCTGACTGCTACCCGTTAAACTGAGTGTCAGACACGGAAGTGCGACATCCACCCTCAGCGGCCTTATTCGGCCCGACTCAAGATCTCTCATGAAAGGGACAGTTTCTGGTGACGTCCACGTGTTCATATCTTCATTCATTTGCTCCTGGGCTACACGATCCAAGTTGAAACGGCCGCTCGACTTGGATGCTTCATCCACTTCCATCCTGGATTCCGGTCTTGACCTCGTCATCAAGGGCTTAGTCGGCGTCTTCGTTTTCCGTTCCTTGCCACTCGCGATTTCTTGCTGCCTTTTCTGCAATCGCTCAATTTCTGATTTTATCTAGTCACAGTTCACTTTGCTCTCTTATAGTTTTTGGTCTTGATCCCGTTCCGCTTTCAACAAGGTCCTCTCGAATATCACCTTGTCTTTCTCGAGTATGGCTAGATCCCTGTCAATTGTAGCCTTATTCCTGTCAAGATTGGCTCGGTCTTTTTCCTTTTGAGCCCTTTCCAGTTCCCTCTTCAAGTTGCTGAGGTCTGGATATGCCTCTTATGTCTGCTGAGACCATATCATTGACAGGGCTTTGTTACTGGACTGGATCCCATTCCTTGCCGTCGGCTTGGCCGGAAGGGGAAATTCCCCTGCACCATATTCCGTTGTGTTACTCAAGCTGTGGTTTCTCGCCAGGTCGAATCCCCCTAAGCCTCCGTCGATTTTCCAGGACAGCCACCTGTTTTTTTCCAGGACAGCCACCTGGTCTTTTCTTGGTTTGGTAGACTCTTCACCTTGGACTCCCTGTTCAAGCAAAAGGACTTATGCAAGCTCAAGCTCACATTCTTTGCCAGATCTTCTTCCAGTATCAATTCCCTTGCTTTGGTTTTATCTCTAGACACCTTACCAATTCTTTTCCACCCCGTGGTTATCCCATTAGGATGAGTGAGTAAAGGTCTCTTGAAGGCCGCCGGCCCTATCTCAGCCAGGAATTGGCGATACTCCTTCTGGTGTTTCTTCATGTGCTTTTTTGTCAACTTATACAGCCAAGAGGTCAACGTCGCCCGAAACCATGAGAGAAACCTTATGCGATCCCACACATGTCTCACTTCCATGGGTGCAGCGAATTCTTTGCAAGCATTCTAAAACAACTCAAGCCTCCTGCTGTAGTCAATAGCATGTATCGTCTCCACTGTCGGTACCTCTTACTCTCGATATTTAATGATGGAATATTCCCCTCAATCCATCGCAACGCCAACATCGAGCTCACCACGAAGAGAGAAACCTTTTGATGATCGTCAGGCAATCCTATCGAACGGATCTCTTCAACATCCCATATCATGCAGAGATTTGACTTCTCGGGATACCACATAGTCTGTGCCAGACAGTGACATGGGTACTCTCCGTGCGTCAGATTGATGCTTCGGAGGTTAAACTCTCCAGAAGTCTCGAGCAAAGGTTCGAACTCCATCATTTTTGCGTGCGTCACATCATTCTAGTCTGCCGCTTGCGTGTTGTTTGTCGCCTTTCCGATCGCGTTCTGCCTTTCGAAATCACTAGTGTTCTCCCTTTCTAGTTTCAAGAGTTCTTCTCCCCAGGTTTCACTCAAGTCCTCCACTCGAATTCCTGGCACCGCCCCCAGCATCTTTCGTAACAACCGATGCGAATGGTGTGACATTCGCGCTAAGCGTACGCACTTGGGCACCGAGAAAGCTTTATCGGTCATCACCCTCTGGCTGGACGCTTCCACCATTCCCATGAGCAGCTGGTAATGACTTCCGCACAAGTTCGCCATGACTGGTCCTACAAGAGACTTTGCATTCATCGGCAGACTGTAGGCCTCACTTACAGGAAACCCCATCTTTGCCTTCAAACCGACTTTCCATCCCCTGATATGCTTCTGGACTATATGCAGCACTCCAGTCCAGGACTCCACACTCAACGTTGTCACCAGATGATGTTCTGATTCCAGTATTTCCAGCGACTCCAGACTACACATTCTCGAGAAAAATCCCTGTCGTCGCTAAATTCACCGTGGTGCTTGCGTAACAATCGGCTGTTATTTGCACCTCACTGTTCTCTTTTTCTGTAAGGTCACCAAACCAAGTGGCTAGATCCTTACTTTGAAATGACTGTATCCTCACGCAATATCTTCCATCACAAGAGTATTCTCCACCTGCCGCTGCCCTATCAAGACATAATCCTGTCTCCAATTCCTTTGATGTTTTGTCTGAATTATTCGTGATTTCTCTAGATTTTTCTCGAGGAGGGAAGATCAACCTGTGTATCACATTCAGGTTTCCCAACTCCTCATGCTTACCTGGTGATAACCTCGCTCGCTCCGTGACCTCTTCATTCGAGTTCCTTATAGGGTGTGGTCATCATAATGATCTCAGCAGTCTCCAAACCGTCCCCAAACTTGTGGAAAGTACGTTGTCCTCAACTCCTAGCCTCAGTTCCATTTTCTTCTCAGAGCGTGGCACACAGATGACCTCAGGTACCTTCTCAAAAAGCAAACCCAAGCTCGGCTTTCTCCTGTCAGTCGCATCAATTTCAATTATTCTCTCCGTCCAGCCAGGTGACGATGTAAGTCACGACTCTCATCAAATTTCTTGTCGGAGAATTGCCTGATCTCGTCGATTTTCACGTGGTTCTCCAGAGACTGCCTCGAATCATCATCCTCCTCAATTCCACTACTCTGATACACACTCAAGATGACACTCGAGACTCTCTTCTCCAATGCTCTACCATCCGTCGCGCTCTGGTAGCAGGCTTCGATGTTAGCTTCGTGTATCACTGACATGATCCATCTCAAGAAACAGGTGGCATCATTCCTCCTTGCCAGACTTAATCCCGAAATATTTCGATCGACATGCTGCATCAGCATTCGATATACATGTAGGCCTTTATCGTCCAACTTTAGTTTATCGCCTGAAGTCAGTTCTTCTAACGCCACTCCTGCCAGGCTCCATGTGAACAACAATTGCGCTCTGTCCTGACGAAAATGTTCGCCATTAAATGTTGTGCGGACGAGGGCGCCTTCATCTCATTCTCGTAGTACTCTAGAAACAGTTTCTCCCATGTTCGTCCCAACTGGCTTCTCAAGTCTAATTTGTTCACCTCGGCTCTATGTTGGGTGGACCTATTCCGACGCTTCCTGGACAATCCCCGATCCAAATTCTTCAAGCAGCCTTCCAATTCTTTCGTCGTATCCAAGGCAATCCACCAGGAGTGGGCGTTGTTTCTCGTTAACTCTTTCTCGAGTGGGTCACTTGCCATTTGTTTTCCAACACTCTGGTGCTGACTCGAGATCCAATCCTCGGCGATGTCCACTTCCCACATTTGTCCGCTGGTATAGCCTTTCTCTGCATTCACCTTTTGAGGTTTGAAGTCTTCTTCCGTTCCCGGGGTTGTCGCGTTTTCCATCTCGGCTAGTACGTCAGCCAATTTCCGGGCCATTGAGTTGCTCTTGTAGATTGTTGTCTTCCAACTCGCTTGGACCATCGGAGCCGTCTCCTTCAGGTTCTTCTCCGATACCACCTCCGCCGATGGACTCACCTCTTCCACCTCCCGTTTTCTCTTCCTCGACCTCACACCTTTACTCGGGGCGTAGTCACGATCATTACTGAATCCGCTTCTTTATCCAGACCTTCCCCAACTGACTCTTGCCTCCCCCTTCTCTAGTGTTAGGTATATTAATATCGTTAATGCGGGTAGAGCTATCTTTGCAGGATTCTTGCTCTGGTTTGTTTTCCGCATGTGGATCATCTTGTCGAGTAATTCTTCTCTCGCCTTCTCGTTCAATCCAGTGGCCATCAAGACAGGCTCGCCAAATCCTAACACAGTGTCCCACAACTCCACTTTGAACTCATCCATATTCACTTTCCGCTCCACTTTATGATTGAACCCACTCAAGAATTCTTGCCACCCTTTCTGATCCAATGTGTCTAAGAACATCCACTTGATTCCTTCGGAAGTGTTTTTCTCCCTGTCTTCATTACTCAAGAGCACCGTTCCCATTTTCTAGTGCTCACTTCGTGGCTGCAAAAGTTTTCTGGGGAGATCCCAAAAGTGGCGTAGCAGTGTAAGCCCAATCATCACCGCTCAAGTCTTACAGCAGCTCGCGCATGGTACCGTGACTGAAATTCCCGTTGGGTGTAGCTCCTAACACCATTTCTTCTCCGGTCTCGCTGAGTGTTTTATTCATCCTCGCTCCTTCTCCTGCTTCAGGTTGGTCCCTCTGAAGTGCCTGTTTAAATCTGCTTTCCACCGGAAGGCTCCTCTTGTCTCTGGGAGTGTCGACTGACAGAGGTGAAGGCGTCTCCGGATCCATAGCTTTATAGTCCGTCAGAGATACATAAAGCGCTCCCGCTTCGTCCAATTTTCGTCCATCGTACCGCAACTCTACCTCCTCTAGTCGATAAGTTGCTAGGTACCTCCTCGTACTGAATTTTCAGAGCTACATGACCCTCTACCACAATCATCCTCTTGCTATCGTGTTTTGGCTCCTTGTTCTCGAACCCAGCCCTCTCAAGTACTTTGTTCACTTCCCGGACTTCTTACATTGGAGGCATCGAACCCCGCATCTTCTTCGCTTGAGCGGTCCATGGATTTTTTTGATTTCACACGTGTGGAAATACACTGCCGCTGAATATCCAATGAACAGGGGATCCCGGCCATGTGTGAATACTTTCTGCTGTCGCTCCACAGCCTCTCTAGCGTGTATCGATGGGACCATCCTTAGTATATTCATTCCCAATGTCATTCGCCTCACCGTCGGAAAATCTGAAAATCTGGGATGTTGACAGGCAACACGTCCTGATCAAGAATTGTCTCAAGCTCTTTCTTCGCGAAATCAAAACTCTTTTTCCACGTTGGATTTCTCAAGACTTCTCTCATATTATTTGCCAAGGGGTTAAGGTTCCAGAATTTTGGGTAGGCCTCGATAGGACCCTCTCGTTTTCCCCAATTCTGCATTGCAGCTGGCGCCTGAAATTGAGCACTATCAACTCTGGATCCTTCACTTTTCCGAATAGCACCGTCTCACTCATCTGCGCTCTCAAGTTTTCTTGTTTTTAAACCATTTTAGCGCCGTCCCGTGCAAGATGCTGATCAGGCTCGCGTACAAAATTGAATGCCGGTACGCGGTCACAAGTGGATCTGGGAAGGCATATGTCACAGCTGGTCCGTAGATGCAAGTCACTACCTCCCCCAGTCCTCAGATTATTCCCAGAGGATCCGAGTTCTTCGGGTTTTTCTCCTCTCCTGTTAAATGCCGTTTTTGCATTAAGAGATATTCGACTAGTAGGGTTTTTAGCCCCACAACACACTTGTAGGAGCAGGTCTCAAAACTCGAGTGGGCTTTCCTTACTGACAGGGGATCCACGTATTTCGTCAATCGGTGGAATTCCGTCAGATTTCTATGCGTTAAGAGTATTCAGGTCAAGTACCCGTCAATTCTGAGGGTTTCCACACCCATGGTGATCATGTAGCCTAGACCCATGTTGAATAAGTACCTATGATACACCAGATACAAAGCTAGCAGCTGGTTGATTGACATGCTGAAGAGATCCTGTACGAATGCCTGAAAAATTGTGCTCCCCGCTTAAAATATCCTAACCATGTACTTCTTCTCACAGCAAGGACTCAAGAATCTGAAGATTTTGTACGAATTCCTGGTTTTGCCCGCTGCCCTCCGCTATCAAAACTAACATCACATATACGAACTGCAGAGCTGGTGGCATGCTTGCACAGCCTGGTGATGATGCGAATACCACCTTCGTTTTCGATCCCAATCGAGAAGCCACTAAATCCTGCACCTCGTTCATCGCGGCAAACAGCGTCTGAGTCTCATCCCAGATCTTCTTCGGCGTCGGCTCTCCGTCTCTCAAGGGCTCAAGCAATACTGCTGCGTGCAGATGATCATTCATCCCCGCGAACAGCAACAACTCCGGCTCGCACAGCGTTTCTGACTTCATCGCAACATTCAGAGTCAACATCTGATTGAATTCCGCTCCTGGCAGCAGGTACACCAACGTTCCTGGCCAAAACAACTTTGGAGACGTTGTATCGTAGTCCGACCCCGCCATAATGATCACCCTCGCTGCTCCAGGGTCTGACCGATCATAGACTGCCAGAGTCTTGGCCAGCTGTGAAGTTCCACAGGATTTTCCGTATCTGGATCTTCCGACATTTTGGGCCCATGTAAGCAGTATCGGGGAACCCCATGCTTTTCGGCTCGAGAAGTTTCTCCACGGCTCTTAATTGCGCGGAAATCGCCACCCTAATTTGGACAATGCTCGTGCGGTGCTTTGGTGGTTCGACAATAATGCCTGGGCTTCCCAACTCCTTGAGAGGCTTGTAGTTGACTGAACCGAAGATCGATCTCTTGGGAGTTCCAGTTAGGTCCTCCGTTTCCAACGTTTTATATCGAGAAAAATGGGCTTCATGCGCCTTCTGTCGATGCCTTGACGTTCTTATTCTTTTCTGCTATCACCACTGACGACACTACTGAGCTCTGTGGCGTGGAAGACTCCACCTCATCCCTCTCCATGGGTGTCGAGTCCAGTTGCCTGCCCCTGCTGCTCACTGAACTCCCTCTGGAATCGATCCTTACTCCCAATCGGTCGGTCAGTGGCCTAACCGCGAAGAATGAGGGCATCGGGGGTGGATCAAAGGTGAACTGGCCAGTCTCCAACAGGTCAGACTCTAGATTGTTGATATTTCTTTGAAAGACACCATTCAGCCACTCCACGCCCTTGGGCTTATCGAAGTGGATGCCATCCGAAGATGAGCTAGGCGGCAAGGAATCCTCCATCATTCGTGCGAAATCGAGCAGCCTCACGGGTAGTATGATCTTCATCTGCACTTGTCTGAATATGTCATTGATATGGCGCACCCTGTCGTTCATGCTCTTCGCATGCTGGTCCTCCATCATGAACCGTGCAAATCGCGAGCACCGTAGGGTCTAAGTAGACCCTCAGCTCTTCATGAATGCAGCTCACTTTTTCCGGCAACCTCATCGTCTTCTTGGTTTCGCCTCGAGAGACATCGTTGGTTCCCATCATCAAGGTGACCGTGAATACTTTTCCCATTTCTAGCATCTCCAGTGACGCTAACCTTTGAGGCATCGGCGCACCCGAGAAACTCAAGACTCTCACTTGCCCTTGCGCCTAGATCATTGTTAGGACTCTGACAAGACTGTCCCCAATCATCAAGTGGACCGTGCCCTCAGGTATTCTCGGCTGTGTGAAATACTCCGCCCAAGTCACGTCATTGAAGGCGTCCCTCCTTTCGCATTGCACCGCCGTCCAGTCCTCCCTGCGATGTCGGTGGTATGCGCCATCAGTGTTCTTCTTGTAGTTGGAAATCATGACACTCCTCACCGTATGTTCTCTCCAATTGAGTGGCTCAGCTTCGCGTGCCTGACTCTCGGGAGTTCTTGATTGCAGCCTCTCTTGCAATTTGTTGAGGCGATATGTCCCTGCGCTAGCCTGACTGCTACCCGTTAAACTGAGTGTCAGACACGGAAGTGCGACATCCACCCTCAGCGGCCTTATTCGGCCCGACTCAAGATCTCTCATGAAAGGGACAGTTTCTGGTGACGTCCACGTGTTCATATCTTCATTCATTTGCTCCTGGGCTACACGATCCAAGTTGAAACGGCCGCTCGACTTGGATGCTTCATCCACTTCCATCCTGGATTCCGGTCTTGACCTCGTCATCAAGGGCTTAGTCGGCGTCTTCGTTTTCCGTTCCTTGCCACTCGCGATTTCTTGCTGCCTTTTCTGCAATCGCTCAATTTCTGATTTTATCTAGTCACAGTTCACTTTGCTCTCTTATAGTTTTTGGTCTTGATCCCGTTCCGCTTTCAACAAGGTCCTCTCGAATATCACCTTGTCTTTCTCGAGTATGGCTAGATCCCTGTCAATTGTAGCCTTATTCCTGTCAAGATTGGCTCGGTCTTTTTCCTTTTGAGCCCTTTCCAGTTCCCTCTTCAAGTTGCTGAGGTCTGGATATGCTTCTTCTGTCTGCTGAGACCATATCATTGACAGGGCTTTGTTGCTGGACTGGATCCCATTCCTTGCCGTCGGCTTGGCCGGAAGGGGAAATTCCCCTGCACCATATTCCGTTGTGTTACTCAAGCTGTGGTTTCTCGCCAGGTCGAATCCCCCTAAGCCTCCGTCGATTTTCCAGGACAGCCACCTGGTCTTGTCTTCGTGAGAAATCTCGTTCGATGTGTAGCCCACCATCAACATTGCCTCGGTCGCCGACTCTCGATATTCTCCTTGTGACTCTAGTTGCAAGATAGCGTTGAACATCACGGCCACCCTCTCGTCCACTTGTGGGTAATCAAGATCCCTCAAGCGCCTGTACAGCTAATCGAGCGTGGTTTTCTTGAAGGCTGCTGGCACGGATTTCCAAAAAAGATCTGCCATCGCTTCTTGCTCAAGAAATATCACTTGTCAAACACTCAAGAAATGCCTTACCTAGATTGATGTTCAAGAAATACCTTGCCCAGAAATTATTTCCTCCAGTACCGATTGTGGAATACTGGCAGATGTTCTCGCTACTGTTCTCGTGAATTTCAGTCTAGTTGTCGCTTTCTTTTTTCTTTTATGATTCAAAATCAATCTGAAACAAAACTGAATTTTAGACCAAGAATGTTTTCGCTAATGATCAACCTAAACCTCCCCTTTGCACCTTTAGAATATTATTCAAACATTTTCTGATAAAAATATTCAATTAGTTTTTAAAATTATGCATGTCCCTTTTTATTTTAGCACCCTACGATATCGATGAAAATTCTGTTTTGATTGTCATGCCAGGTATACTAAAACGTGCCCCCTTCTATCTAGCTCAAGACCCTCGAGCCCCCAATTCGAGACCCTCAGGTCCACCTGAAATTCAGGCGATGCTTAATGACTATTTTTTGTGTAGATTTACCATTATCTCTGGTTCTGCGAAGACCATGTGCAGGATGGCGTATTATTCCCTAGGGTTCAATCTGCCCCTATTCGGTCGTAGACTGGCATTGAAACCTATTTTATCCCTCTCTCCGCCAGGAAGTCCCTCAATCGTGTCGATGCCAACATCACGTGCTCGGGATCTATCACGTTTCTCTCACTGACTATTGTCACCAAAAAGCATACGTTTTTGCCAGGAACTTGTGAAACTGAGGGCGGAAGTGCCTCCCAATCTTGGTCTCTGCCTGTACCTAAACTACACATTTTGGTACTATCTCCTGAAATCGGCCTCCAATCTGGTGTTAAAACTCATATCCGCGTTTATGCAGATTGCCCTGATCCTATTCGACAAGATGAAGTCACTCTTAGGTTGTTTTCCGAATACTCATTTGGTGTTTAGAACTTGGTCTTGAAATTTCTTGCAATGGTAGGCTCGACTTCTTCTTGATCCAGCTCCAGCCCGCTAGTCTCTCAAATTTCCCTGAACTTCTTTATCATTAAATTATTGGTGTGGGTAGTTCCTACCCGCACAGACCAAATTGTTTATCGACGTCCCCGCCGATGGTGCTGGACTCAAGTTGACGGGTGGTATGTCTATCGGTCGGTCTGTCGCTGTCCAACCGAAGAACGAGTTAATTTCTTTTACGTACTGCTGATACTTCAACTTGTCAGCCTGCAGACCATGCATCCACTCTAGAATCCTCAAGTTCGTGTTATTCCTTCTTTCTATCTCGCTTTGTTCCAGATCCACTTCTCTTTATGGCACAGTGTGGTCCTCCTGCCATGAGTGCTCACTGTCGTTGATGATCTGCCACTCTTCGTCTGCCACTAGATCGCCCATGCTTACCGCGTCTGCACCTATCTCTTCTGGCTGTATTTTGTCGATCACGAAGTCATCGCCATACCTGTTACTCTAGATACTTTCCTTTTTACGCCAACTTCACCTCTCCATGTTTCCATTGTCATGGGCTTGTCCGGTTCTGTCCACCCTGGCACCTCGTCCTGCTCTGCTTCGTTCCAGTCCTCTTCTACGAAAGCTCTTTCGTCCAAGCCTACCTCTATTTTTTCGTTCTCGTCCATACTCATGCTCTCGTTGCAATTATTTTTATTCCCTGGTGCATTTCTCATTCACCTCAGATGCCGGTTCCACCACTAGATACTCAGGTCCCTCCATGTCCTGCGACACGCACCAATCTTCCGGTGAAGGGACATGAGGCTTCAGATTTTCATACTGCGCGGCGCGCCCTGTGTTCAAGCGATAGAATCTACGCTGCTGGTGCACGTCTGTTACCATGAACGATTTTCTCAATTTTTTCAATCACTTCTTTGTTTCTTTCGGAGGTATGACATTCTGGAATACCCAGACATATCGTCCCAAGTATTTTATCGTCGTACTTCTTGCGTTGCCTCATCTGTGCTTGGGATTTATTCGTTCAGCACATTTTGTTCAACTCCTTTTGTCTCTTGGTCGCTTCCTTCACATATGCTTGAGGTGATGTTTTCTACCCTTCGTATTCTGGGTAGAAAATTATCAAAGGCACTGCTCTCTCCCTGCCTGTCAGCATCATGAAAGTACTGATCACCGTTGTTGAGTATTGTGAGCTATTGTACTCTCCCACCAATTGCGGCAAATGTTTGTCCCAGTCTTTCATATACCTCGAGCAATATAATCTTAGCATATTCACTAGCGTTCTGTTTTGCCTTTCCACTAGTCCATTCGTCTGTGGATGGTAGGTTGTCGAGTGCGAGTGGGATCTTCTCATGAGTTCTTTCGTCAGATCTCCAACGAAGGCTTTCTCGTTGTCTGATTGGAAGGTCATCGGACAGCCATACAATGCTATCCAGTGCTTGATCAAACGGTTGTAGGTTTCTTCTGCTGAGGCCGTCTGACACGGTCTTGCTTCAGCCAGTTTCATGAAGTGATACCCCGAAACTGTCATACAGATTTGTTGGTGGTGTATCTGCACAACCTCATTGAACGATGAGCTTTCCACCGATTTGAGAGGAAACTTCAATTTTCTCGGATCTTTCACTTGTAGGCACGACAGGCATGTGTTGACCAACCTCGCGCAAGCCTTCCTCATTCCAGGCCAACCAAATCGACGCAGTATTCTTTGTTGTACGTTATCTATTCCATGATGTTCCATCTGATCATGTGATCTATATCACTTCTGTTTGCTACAGCTGCACTATTATAATGAGGTCATGTTTGTGTAGTTTTTTCTCTTCATCTCTTCTCCTGCATGCCACCCCGCCGTCCGCTGTGTGATAGATTAAGTCCTAACGTTCTTTGTAGAATTGGCTCAAGATCTTCTAGCCGTTCTCCTCCAGATCTCTTTTCTCCTTTACTCCCGTTCGGAACCATTTGGAGAGGTTGCTTGTCATTTTTTCGTTTTTCTGTGCTCTTATCAGGTCCGATAGCCTACACCACGCCTTGACGTGCTCCTTTAGTGCCATCATTTGTCCGTTCAGTTCTCCCGGATTGAGGATATCGTCCTTAAGCTTGACGCATACTATCGCTCTCAAGATCTCCCTATCACCTTCCGGCTCCAGATTTGTCCTGATGTTTGAACTGAATGATAGTTCCTTGAAAGGTTTTCTTGACCTGCTATCATTTCTAGCTCTTCTTCTCCGTTCACGTAGTGATGCTCAAGGTTGTATGTCCCAGACAAGAGATCAGTTTGTAATTTCCTGTCCTGATGCCTTCTTTTTTCTTCAGCTATTATCGTGCAGAGGCTGTCTCGCTCACCATCAATATTCACTGAATCTTCGTCCTAATCTTCTGACTCCCCGGACAAATTTTCTTCCCCACCTTCCTGCTCTTGTGGCAACCACTCCCTGGACTCTTGATCTAGTCCGAGATCTTCAACTTCTTCTTTAAACAACAATTTTCCCCCGTAGCGTTGTTTGCTTGAGTTTGTCTTCCGGGATATTCTCGACTAATGTTCGTACCATCTCTTTGTTCTCTGGTTTCCCGTTTTGCAATGAATTTTCGTCACGCGATACTTCTTTCCTTCCTTTTATTGTAATTTCTGGTTTATCTCTTTTTCTGGCTGAGTCCACGGGTTTGTCATTGGCTAGCTTCTCAAACACTCTCATCAAATCCTGTCATACCGTTGCCTTTCCCGTTTCAACTTCGTCTAGGTCGTAACCTTTTGCTTCTAGTGTCTCTCCGACTATCTTTGATTTGAGCATCTCGGATTTTCTCTTCATAATGGTCCTTTCCTGACGCTCAGTAGGTAATTCGAGGTGGTTTTCTGTCGGTTTGCCTGACTTGTCGAGCCATTTCGTGAGCGGTAGGCTATCTTACGTTTCCTTATCCATGAATGAGAACTCATCTTTTATCTCAGGCCTATGGGCATCTCACTGCTCTTGCCTTTCATAGAATTCCGTTTTTTGCTCAAGCTGTCGGAATTCTGGTGTTTATCTCTAGTCTAAGCTCAATTATCATATTGTAACCATCCAGTCGTACTATCCATCTCTCGATATAGCTTTGGTCCAATGAGTACGTCTTCAGCCAACTGAGTGCCCTGTTGTCTATTCGCCGTTTTGCCTAGATACGCCCTGTAGTTTTCCACAAAGGTGACTACCGCAAACATCTCTGCTTTGGGTGCCCCGTACTTCATTTCCGTGTCGCTCAAGACTTTGCTTCCGCAGGCTATCGGTCTCACGACAGTCTTTCCGTTCCACTCCTGTTCTTGATGGAGTATGCCAGAGATCGCGACCACCGATGCGTCTGTGTCCAGTACGAACATTCCCTTCTCTTAGGCATGCCTAGCACAGGAGCTTCACACAATTCATTTTTTATTATTTGAAATGATTCTTCCGCCGCGTTATTCCACGTTAACTTCTTGGCTTCATGCCTCATGAGCAATTGCATCAGATATACCCTATCCGCATATCCCCTGATGAATTCTCGGTAGTAGTTGGGGAAACTCAGATAGCTCATCAATCAGTTTTCGGTGACTTCCAGATCAGAACTGCTTCTACCTAATCTGGGTCTGGTCTGATGCCATGTTTATCTACCATCCTCACCAGGTGTTTTATCGAGTCCTATAAAATCTCCCCCTTCGAGGGTTTACACTTCAGTCCTGCCCTTTTCATGCATGCAAACACTTCGTCGAAGCGGCTCGATGTGGTCCTCTAAGGTAGGTGTCGCGATCACCACGTCATCCATGTAACACATCACCAAGTTGCCATACTTTTTCGTCGCACTTGTTAGTGCCTGTGCCATTAGTCGCTGAAATATGGATGTCGCGTTGCAGAGGCCAAAGGGCATCCTCTTCCATTGGAACCGCCCCAGCTCGCAAGCAAACCCCGTTTTGTCCCTCTCTTGTTTCCTAACGGACACCTGCCAAAATACCGACCCCAGATCATGAATATGAAAATTTTTCCATCCCCCAATTTTGGAAGACATTCACGTATTCTACGTATGGGATAGGCATCCTTCACCGTGATGAAGTTCAAATAACGAAAGACACAACAGAATCTCAGTTGATCCCCTTTCTTTTTGGCCATCACTAATTCACTCGCCCATACTGGTAAGGTTTCTATTTCCTTTATACATGCATCCGATTTGTTTGCGGTTCTGCCAACTCCTCTAGTTCTTATTCATGTTCAACAAAATTAGAGCACCCGATGTACGCTTTATGTGTAGTAAAAACATCCTGGTTCTTATCTAGTACGTCCTTCATGTCTTCGAGCTGTTCGCCCGTTACTTTGCCTCTAAAGTGTTCAATTTCTGGTAATTCTGGTTTATCCATTTCCATTTTTTCCTATGGGGTTCTTTCTGGGAAATTCAAACAGCTCAAAAATCCATCGTCGGTTTCTGATTTATGTGACTTTGCAAGACCTGATGAAATTTTTATTTTCTCTAATCTGCTCAAGATACAAATGTTGTCCTTGTGATTCGGAAAATCGAGAACTTCAAGTTTTTTCTTGTTTTCAGTCATTTTATATCTAATTTTTACCGCCAGTGCGTATCCCATCTTCCTGCTCTGGATTGTGATCGATATCTCGAGAGTATTCAACAAGACGTAGAGGCCACTCTTGGTGACCGAGAATGATCTTTGGCTATTATGATTCGATACTATACATGTCTGTTTGTTATTACTTATTTCATTATAGTTCTTCAATCTCAATTTTACTATTGCGGCCTCGTTCGTTTTCAACCTCACTCTTCTACTCAAGAAAAAAGGAGTTTTTTTTATTCTACCGGTTTAATTACGTAATTCTTTTCCGGATTTTGAATCCTGAACATCGCATTGTTAAGATCAATCGTTATATTAAAGTTCCTGATGAAATCTCTGCCTAAAATATATTGATCTGACTCATCTAGATTCTCCACTACCAGAAAACTCATCCACAGGTTGCGTTGCCCAGATTCAGAGCTATTATTGATGTCCTGCCTAGAATTCTCAATGATCCCTTGTTTGCCGCTGTCAGCCGTATCCTTGAATCTATCAGGTCTTCCTTGGCATTCTTTTCCATGTTTCTAATGTTATCACACTCAAGACAACCCCTGTATCCAACAGTCCTCGTAATTGGGTCTTCTTTCCGCTTATGTCTAGTACAAGTGCGGATACGTCTGCTTCTGTTCCCAGATGCACGACATCCTCTTCTAGCATTGCCCAATCGACCTCACCTTGAGTTCCTCTCGATCTACGTAGATTTGACCGGTAGGATGCTCTTCACGCGTTATCATCGTCTTTGAGTAGATGTTGATTCCATCTATGTTCAACATGACCTCATGTGGACCATAGGCTTCCGTGTACCTGCTGTCTATCCTAATCGACTTTCCACCACTTCTGGTGAGTAATGCTCTAAGTGCTGTCGAAGGAGTTTCTGGGCTGATCGTGCGCAGATAGTCAGCATATACATCTATTTGCATCAATGTTTGATCGCTTGGTTCACTCAGATTCCTCAATACTTCATGTCCGCCAACCGTGATAATTGACATGATCCTCTCTTCATTCTTCGTAAATGTCGCAAAGTCACATAAATCAGAAACCGACGATGGATTTTTGAGCTGTTTGAATTTCCCAGAAAGAACCCCATAGGAAAAAATGGAAATGGATAAACCAGAATTACCAGAAATTGAACACTTTAGAGGCAAAGTAACGGGCGAACAGCTCGAAGACATGAAGGACGTACTAGATAAGAACCAGGATGTTTTTACTACACATAAAGCGTACATCGGGTGCTCTAATTTTGTTGAACATGAACAAGAACTAGAGGAGTTGGCAGAACCGCAAACAAATCGGATGCATGTATAAAGGAAATAGAAACCTTACCAGTATGGGCGAGTGAATTAGTGATGGCCAAAAAGAAAGGGGATCAACTGAGATTCTGTTGTGTCTTTCGTTATTTGAACTTCATCACGGTGAAGGATGCCTATCCCATACGTAGAATACGTGAATGTCTTCCAAAATTGGGGGATGCAAAACTTTTCAAATTCATGATCTGGGGTCGGTATTTTGGCAGGTGTCCGTTAGGAAACAAGAGAGGGACAAAACGGGGTTTGCTTGCGAGCTGGGGCGGTTCCAATGGAAGAGGATGCCCTTTGGCCTCTGCAACGCGACATCCATATTTCAGCGACTATTTTTAACTTCCCAGAAAAATACTATTTTTAAGACTATTTTTAAGACTATTTTTAAGACTATTTTTAAGACTAAATTTTTTGACAGCGACAACTTGAACAAGATGATAAATTAAAGAACCAATCAGATGCAAATATTAATGCACAAATGTAAGGCAAGCTAGTTTTAGATTTTGCACTTTAAATGAAAAGTAAAATATATGAAATTTACTGAAAAACTGATTTCAGGAGGCGCAGATCAGGGATTTTCTCGCGGTGGGTTTGGTTTTCAACAACAATAATGCCGCTTTGTCAATTTTTCAGCTCGCCCCAAAGGATAAGAAGACCTTATTTTATAAATTTTTCGGCTTCGCGGGCAAATTTTTCAAAAAAAACTGACCTACAATGTTTCCTCCTGAGCACAATAAAAAAAACCTTTTTAAGTATTTCATTTTTCCAAATAAATCTTACTTCACATTTAAATGCAAGAACTAGCAAAAGAAAAGAAAATGCACATGGAATTCAAACAGCGAGCAATTTTCAGAAAATGGAAAATTGTACAGTATTCTGACTGATTGAAGAATTTAACGCTTTATGGTTAGACACTAAGTACAGATGCTTTGCTTCAAATTGAAATCGTATAACTATGAGTCCAAAAAAGTGAAAGCAGCTGGCTCTGATTGCACAGTTTTTAACATCCGCTCTGCGAATTTCTGCACATTTTCGAACACCTCTAATTCTGATTGCAACAGCTTCAAAACTAAGTTGGCCTCTCTTTTATCAGTGTCTGTAACGTTCTCGTCTTCTACAGTCGACTGAGTTTGAGAGACTGACTTTTTCGCTTTCATCTGAAGCAGTAAGCACCTTGTTGATAAAAACTTCCACGTTTTGGCCTCGTGCGACTGCGAAACAGCCCACATCAAATTTCCCAACAATCTTTTTCCAGCCAACTCTTTCTGAATCATCACAAGACCAAGGTCGTCCTTGTCTAGATTGAAAACACGCAGAAATATAAGCAGATCTCTAGTGAATGGAATTTCATGGTAAGCTGTGTAGAGACTGAATTTTCCACAGGATGGTATCTGATGATCCAGTAAAATCTGGCTTTTCGTGCGGCACAAAACATCACTGGAACTGATTCCTAGAGTGATACTAACTTGGTTGTGAATGTTATTATCTGGAACGAAACCTTGATAAATCATGAAGCTGGAATTTGTTCTGTTTCCATAATGGATTTCAAAATTGGCTCCTAATTCTAACTTTTCAGTAGCCAATTATTCGACACAATCCGTTTCCGAATTGTAAAATGTAGTCATGTGGGACTGCTTGTGATTGGCTAAATCCCACAACGGGATCAAAGCAAGTTCGTCTTGTTCCCTCGCAACGCCGTTGGAGAACTTTTTCAAGGGAAGTTTATTCTGTCGGGACATTACAGTGCAAACAGCCCAACGGAAAGCTTCGAATGAAAAACTATTTGCCAGGTTTGATTGGGGTGCTAATTTTTCTAAATTTTTGAAAATCAGACAATACTGTCGTGATATATTTCTGAACAAGCTCAGCACTAATTCTCCACATGCACTTCCAGCGTGAAGACTTTTGAATGTAGACTTGCTAAAGTACAGCAGCATAGAGTAGTTTCTTGGTAAAACATTTATATAATGAAACCAATTCGACTTAGAACCATTTTCGAACAATTCGAATAGGAGCACCATCGTTAATCGCAAAGAGGGAACTTCAGTAAACAAGTTTTTGCTCGAACTAAACAAACTTTTCAAAATGTTTTTTGTTTCATCGCTCGAACTTTCTAATTCAGGCGTCTCGTTGCATTCGTCGACTATCAAACACTTTCTCGGAATTGTCAAAACTTTCTCATCCTGTTGTATTTCAGAACAAGTCACAAGTCCTACTGACTTCTCTGTATTCAACTCTAAGTCAATATATTTATTCAACCCACAGTTGTTATTGGACGCCTGGACCATCCATTGTTTAATATCGTCTATTTTTCGCTCTTCGCTCATAAATTTTTCGAAACTGAAAGTCTCCGAACTTGCAGCATACTTTTGTGTAGATCTCTGTTTCTCGACTACTTTCTCAACAGCTTCGAAGATTGATTCGAAAACTTGCCATGGGCACTCGCCCGTGGGCGTTGAGAGCGGTGAGTTCTGAGACTTGCCACACTTGTAAAGCAAGTCCTCCACCAAATTGTTCATTTCCCTGTTGCCTGTCAGCATTCGGATAAACTGGAAAGTAAGAAGATAAACAATTAGTCACTTATCTCATAACTTGACCATTAAACAAACTTTGTGCCATTTATTCATGAAGGGAATAAAAACATATCCAATCAAAATGTCTTGAGGCTTTTGACCAACGTTTATGTTGCTTTTGTGGGAACTCTTGTCTATATTCAATTACGCGCGGAAATAGCTCCGATTGTAAATACATATCTCTTTACCTCTGGTTCAAAATACAGAGCCCTCCCCACATGACGTTGTAACGAAAGTTTCTTTTTCCAATTAAGAAATCGTCCAATTAAATTATACACATTACGCGGACAAACTTTTTGCTTGCAAAAAGTAGCATTTGCAAAAATACCATCTATTAGAAAATTGCTGCCACTTATTTTGTCCCCAAGAAACAAAAAAACTTTTCGAAAGAAATCTTTTTTTTTATATCAAAATTTGAAAATGAAATTTGAAACGTACTACATAAACTATTTCAACTGTATCGAATGGAACAAATCACAACAAATGGCAAATGAATCAAAATTCTAATTGATAAAGCAGATATTTTTGTTCGATAATTGGTTTCGTACATAGGTTATATAATGTTATTCTTTGAATAGATTTAAAATTTACTTGGAAAATTAACTACTTAGTACTCAAAAACAAAGCAAATAACCCAAATTTAAATGGCTCTCAAATGTATCTCTGTAAAAATCTGAAAAAAGAATAGCCGGTGGCTTTACAAGAAACACAGAATGTTCCGATCAATTAATGTAACAAATGATCATTTTTTTCTTCAAAAAATAAATATATTTTCAATTTTTCAGCTAAATTTTGTGCTCTTTTCTTGGTTAGTAATAGGGAAGTGAAACCAGCTCTAAACTCGAAGCCACTATTGTAAATATGGTTTGAACCCCCCCCCCCCAAAAAAAAATGCAAGTGGGTGTTTTAATGGAACATAATGGAAAATAAATTTGAACCAGAAATATTTAACGCCAATACAACTTTTTGGAAGTCTTTTGTCGAATCTGAAAGAGCTTTAATGTGAGATATCACTTGGCCTCAATTGACAATTTTTTATGGTACCTGATTTAAGCCATAGTTCCTTTCCATCACTAAAGGGTTATCGGAACATTAAATTGTACACAACTGAACTACATATAGAACAAAAACCAACAGAAAGAGAGCCATTTAAATCAACCTTGTTACAGCACAATGACCTGCAATTGCAAAATTAAGCGAAAGATCGCTATTGATGTAATTTTTCGATCAGTGGAATAACATTTGAAACTGTTAAAAACTTTTAATTTCCAAGATTTACACAGAGGCTAACATACTACTCTTATTCGGATAGCTCCTTTAATTTATCTTGCTAATAGGTCTTCTTTGTTTTAAATTTGCAAACAGGTCAGGTTGATCAGAAAAAAAGTTCGAATCAAAATTACAATTGACTAATATCATTTTAAATTGAGACCATCTTCGATTTTGCCTTTACATCGCTGACGAATTCCCTTCAACCATCTTCGCTTTTCATTTCGCTCGCTAGTTCTATAATTAAAACATCAATGAAAGTAGAAGCTTAATTTCATTATTTCGCTGTTCTACCAATGCATTTGTGGATCATTTTTCACTTTTCTCTTTCTGATTCGACTTGTCCGCAACCGATTGTTTCAGAGCTCTTTGGAACATCGGGTGCATGCAAACTCTTTTCTGAGTTACTGTTGTTGCAAAGGGTCGTTTGCAGATCGAATGAGCTGCCATGTCTTCCGCCGAATTCGACGGCACTGCCGCCGACTTCTTTTCCTCGCTTATTTCTTCTTTTTCTGCTTTTGGGGACGGCTGAAGCTGAATTTCCACCCTTTCATCTTCTTCTTTCGCCTCCGCTTCTTTTGCGGCTTTGGCGATCAACACGTTTTGCAGCCATTCTTTATAATCTTCGCTCACTTGCGGCAATATTTTGCACAATTCGCTGTCCCCCATTTCCATCAGTTGTGCTCTACTGTACCTAATTATAGGCTTCGAAGGTTTAGCAACCTGAAATTGACTGACGTCATCGCCTTCAGGAATCTCTGACTCGGGAGTTTCGGTATTTAGCTTTTCCGCATTTTCGGGTGCTGTTTCCTCTTTCTCTACTTGTGGAACGTTTTCATCTTCAGGTATAGGAAACGTTTCCAGTTCCTCTACCTCATTTTTCTTGGGTGTGTTTGCATTCATGTTTCGCAGTCTCATTTTTTCTCTGAACAGTCTCAGCTGTTCGTCAATGTCTATATGACTCACGTCAATAGTCACGGCTTCTGACCCTGCATTTTGGACACCATGATTATATGCACCTTGTTGGCTCACAGAATTTTTAACCGGTTGTTTTCCTAGCAAGTCAGCAACACTAACAGGTGTGGAAGACACGCTTCTACTGGGAGGAAATTTCAGAGGCTCCGTGAACTTTTTATGCTGAACCATTCCTTGTTGAGCTTTGCTGACCTGGTCTTTGTCCACTATTGGCGAGCTGAGATTGTAGAACTTGCACCTTGGACAATCAGGGCTGCTCATAAAGAAGTTTGGACAAGACACCTTGCAGTAGGATTTAACCGGCAACAAGTCATCGGCTGGTTTATGTTCAACAGTTTTGGTCAGCTGCTTTTTAGATGGTGAGTTGCAGCCAACTTCTACGTTGCTCAACCTTGATTTCTGTAAGTTTTGGTTTTGTAGTTTTTGAATGTTATATTGGTAATTTTCAGCACCATCGTAAGAAGCACCAATTGGATACATGGCATCTAAATTTATAGTTCCTTGAGGGTACCTACTCGGTGATTGTTGAAAGCGACCAGGACTAACATGGGTGTTAACAGGATTCCCAAAAGTAGTGTCATCATATCGATAGCATCTCGAAGAATTGCTTCCTGGTAAGACGGGAGCTTGCTGTTTAGCGTTCGGATAGATATCCGATGGGAGGCTGTAGCTACCTACAAATTCCTCCCTTGGAGTGAATTGGTTTGCATCTGCCACAAATTTATCGTTTTCCAATTTTTTATTCACTGCAAAAGGTTTGCATCGTGTTCTCTGTGAATGGTGATTTTCGATTGGTTTACTCTGCATTAGATCATTGAAACTGGGTATATTTCTGTTATTTCTATTGAAATTCAAATCTTCAGCCCGATTGAGAGACCCTTGATACAATTGTTGAGATATTCGAGTCCCATTTAAAGAGAGCGGTTGTTCTTCAGTGTTCCAGCAAGCTAACTCTGCTTGGGGGGACAGCGTGGCATTACGACTGTATTGCGGCGAAGCAGATGACCAAACTTCAGAACACAATCCTCCTACACCAGCAAAACTTTGATTGCTTTCCGGAGATAGTGACACATTGAATGGTTCCAAAAATTGTGAAGTAGAATTGGGATCAAAAAGATTAGCACCAAAGTTTGAAGCACCAAAACAATCCGGCCTATCATTTGAGGCTGTTATTGCTGACCCAAAAACGTTGAACGCGTTTTCACTCCATGTGGATGCAAATGGTTGCATCAGATAATCACCGGTTGCACTCGAACTAACGCCGATCCAAGATCGATCTTTGGGGATATCTAAAACATTTGAATCATTTAGTTGGAAAAATTTGGGTTATTCCAGGCTCAAGTTCAGTGAAAAGGCGCAAACGAACTACAGGATCAACAAAAAACTTACTGGCGGTTCGCAGCCCGTCCGTTCCATCCATCCAGCCTGATAACTTGGAAGCTGTAGAGCCATAAGTTTTGGATGCATCCCTGGATTCATTAGGAACGAGATTTCCTCCGGAACCTAGTATTGAGTGGTCTACATCTGTTTGAAGAAAATGTGAGAAAAACGAGTCCGGCAAAGCTGATTTAGAGACTTCTGGCAAATCTTGATTTTCAACCGTGTTTACATTTGTTATCCTCCGAGCGAAGTGGTTTTGTGAAAAATCGTTTTCAAAAGGCACGTCAAGAGAAGGCTCACGAAACATCAAGAAGAACAAATCTAAAAAGTCGTGTCGAAAACCTGTTTTATTTGGTTTTGGCCATAATTTTCTTCGCAAAAAAAACGTCAATTTCAGAGCAACTGCAGAGACTATAAAATAGAAGCAGATAATAAAATTTAATAAGTAAGTATACCTCAATGGTGCTAGGCAAGAAAGGCGACAGTAAATTAAGGCGACAAGACATTTAGAACACAAAAATGTATTAGCATCCAAAATTACAAAAAATACTAGCAATTCAATCCAAATACGTCTTTACAGATACCCAAAAACAACGTTTTTAAATAAGTTTCGTCGAACTCGGTTTTTTGACGCGCGGTTGGTGCGGGTTTAATTATTAAAATTTCCATTTGGAGTTTCTCAGAAATTTATAAAAAAAACAATCATTTTGCGTTTTGTATTTCTCAAATGTATTTCGCCTGTTTAAACAATCATTCGCGTTGTCGATTTCTCAAAAATTTACTTTGTCGTCAAAAGTCCCATCAACAACGGTTGTCGCCTTAACAGCTGTCGCCTTATTTACCGGTCACCTGCCTCAATATTACCCAATAATCATCAACACAAGGAAGATAATTGAAGTATTCATGAACATTACTCAGAAAAAAAACATTAACACAATGTGAGGTGCCAAATAAGTTTTATAAGGATCGATTTGTAAGGTACCGATAAGGATTTGGCCAAAAAAAACAATCACATTCTGAAATTAAACGAAAAGAACCCAAATTTTAAAGGAAAACCCTCATTCAAAAACTGGTGTAACTATTACCGTAGATACGGACATAGCATCGCCGAATGCAGACAAAAACAACAAGATAAATCAAATCGACCTCTAAAACACAAAGAACCAAACAAATCTTTCTGCCAATATATGAAAAAAACCAAAAGTTTACCAAACGAAAACATTCAAGTAATAACAGTTCAGGAACACAACTCATATCTACCTATGTTAATAACACACAACAATTTCACATTCTAATAACTCTCTTGGACGATCACCAGATAACCGAAATTCACAGTATTAGTCACAAAATAGATACAGTAGATCAAATAGGAACAAAACGAAACAGGTATTTCAGATCAAACTCTAGTAGTAATTACTCTAAATATTAAAGGAACAGCTCCTATTCAAACCCTCGAAACAAATACTATTGTAACTTCGGTCGAACTTTTCAATTAACCGCAAAAGAAAATTATCAAACAACCGGAACAGGAATTACTCCAACAACAGACCACGAAACTATCGAACAACAGACTTCACAATAAAATTTATAACAACGGATCCCATGACAATAGTAGAGATAGAAACAATAGTTATCAAAATAGATCCAGAAACTTGGGACCGATCGTTTAGCAGACCAAGTTTTTAGCATAAAAAAAAGAAAAATGGGTCTTTTAGCAGACCAACCTAAAAAAGTGATGGATGATTGATTGACAGACTCAAAAAGAGGCTCAGTCGGAGGCCACGCTTCCACAATTCGGACAATTATCTCGCAATTTGTAAGCAAAACTATCAACTTCAAAAAAAACAGTCTAAATTAGCGGAAAAACAAAGATTTACGCTCAAACTAACACTCGTGTTGAAATGAAGCGCAGCGGAGCAAGCGGTCGCTAATCGCCTCTGCCACGTTTGAAGTAAGCTATCACACTTTATATATTTTCTGAATCTCCTGAAAAACCGGTCTGCTAAAAAACCGGTCTGCTAAAAAACCGGTCTGCTAAAATCCCTAGCACTCCAGAAACTACTCTCAATCACCACATTTAAATAACTCATGTGCCAGTCGGTCATATCTGGAAGTTTGGCCTTGTTTTGGGATAAAAAGTATTTTTAAAAAATTCGAAATGACCCTGTCATGTTTAAGTTTCTCGCGACAACTGAAAATATAAAATGATTTATATCAGAAGATTCGAGTTGTAATTGCAAAAAAGTCGAATGAAAATCAGAAAAGTAAAATTGCCATTTGCAATTTTAACAGAATCTTCAGAACGATTATAGTTGTCTTGTTCCTGATGAAGAATCGAAAGTTCAAGAAAAGAAGTGCAACTGACTGGACGAGAGTGATAATTGACTGGAAATGTGGAAAATCGACGCTGCCCAATTGTCCAGGATATAAAACTTCTTGAGCAAAACTTATTTACTTCAAACTTATTCAGAAAAAACGAGGCCTTTCCAGTGCGCTTTCCAACCCGAGGCCTAGCTAACCGAGTAAAGGGGCCACTAGACAAAAAAAACGGGTAAAAGACAAAATGCGAAAAGAAAAACGAAAAAGATGAGAAATAGGAAGAAAAAACCGTAAGAATTGAGAAAAGGAGAGTGGCTTTGATTTCCAAATGAGGTGGATAAAATCTTTATATTAATTAAAATAGTATACTCATACTGTTTTAAAATAAGACGGATCGTTTTGATCAAAACAGCAAATTTTCAGCAAGTGCCCGATTTCGGTGCGTCAAAGGGTTTTCAGATAGCCTTGCAACCTTGGAGAACCACTGGGAGACTTCGCCGGAAGAGTCGACCAGACCCAAGGCAAAGTGGTTCGTAGGATGGGGATCGAAAAATCGAGAGGAGGCACGACTGGGAACAGACTACCAGTAGGGTAATCAGAGCAGTACAATAATTGGAGGGGATCACCAGGGTGCACTGTTCAATAAAACGGGTGTCGTTAAAATCCTCTTTATACCATAGGAGATAGGTATAAAAGGTAATAAGCGGCACCACACAGTTTTGGAAAACGTTTTCACTTGACCAGAGCTTGGAAACAGAATCTACGGACTTTCTCTCGAGAGGTTAAGCGCCCATCGCGCTTAAGGTATTTTTCGGCTTAAGTGGGGGGCTAGAAAGGGAGGAGGTTAGAAGAGGGGCTGGTTAAGATAGAGGTTGGTGGTTGGAAGTTGTAAAAAGGGGGGCTCCATTACAGCATTTATACAATCGATATCGTCGATTGAGTTACAATAGATTAACTAGATTCTGGAATGGTTCTAGTTAAAGACTCAGAACAAGAGTTGGAACGCGAAAAAACCCGGTAGTAAACTCAAAGTAAGGTAGGTAATCTGGCCGTATCGGGTGGCGGGATCAAAAAATGACAATTTTTAGAACCCAGTAGGTAAACGCCCTATAACAACATTAAAAAGGGGAGGAAAATTGCCTGACAGTCAAGTACCAGACATTTTTTTTCAAAAGACGGCCCTCGTTGACGTTGCGTTTTAGGCACCTACTTTTCGTTTGATTTTTACTTTTTGAATTTTATTGTCTTTGAAATAGATTTTAAAGCTTAAGGAGACTTGGTTCATTTGAAACTACAAAAGGGTTTAAAAACAAGTTGCATTTCGGCTTGCAATGGCTCCAGAAGGGAACGTAATGTTAGGGAAACTCAAATAATTTTTAATAAAAAAATTGGGATTGCTGAGTTTTGCTAGCGTTCAGGAGGTGGTACTGGGATAATATATCAAGTATCCCAACACTTGGGTCCTGGGATAGTGATTTAAGGGTCCCAACACTCAACTACTGGGACAGTGAATTAAGGGTCCCAACAATTGAATCCTGGGATACTGATTTTAGGGTCCCAACTATTGAGTCATGGGATAGTGATTTAAAGAACTCAACACTTGAGTCCTGGGATAGTGATTTAAGGGTCCCAACATTTGAGTCCTGGGATAGTGGTTGAAGTGTCCCAATACATGAGTTCTGGGATAGTGATTTAAGGGTCCCAGCACTTGAGTCCTGAGATAGTGATTTAAGGGTCGCAACAATTGAGTCCTGGGATAGTGGTTTAAGTGTCCCAACACTTGAGTTCTGGGATAGTGATTTAAGGGTCCCAACACTTGAGTCATGGGATAGTGATTTAAAGGTCGCAACACTTGAGTCCTGGGATAGTGATTTAAGGGTCCCAACATTTGTGTCCTGGGATAGTGGTTTAAGTGTCCCAACACTAGAGTCTTGGGATAGTAAATTAAGTGTCTCAATACCTAAAAGTCCTGGTATAGTGGATTAAGTGTCACAGCATCTGGAATATTGGGGCAGTAAAACGAGTAACGCACCACCTAAAAGTCCTGGCATGGTGGATTGAGTATCCCAAAACCTAGGATAGGGAAAACAAAACCATTAAGTGTCAATAAATGGCTCCGGGGAACTCAAACAACATACTAGGATTAGTAAATTTTAATTCGGATTGTGGAATAGATATTAGACTGAAATTTGTTTATTAAGTTTGAATATTCAAGAGCATTAGGGGTTTTTTTAAACTTCGACTACATTTTTGCATTAACATCTGTTCATTATCAGAATTGCAAATAAACGAAAACTGTAAATAAACGTCATGAGGAGAACAAGAAGGTGCTTACCGGAAAGGAGAGGGGTGGGACTTAAGCAAAACCAACATCAACGCAAAGGAAACAAACACCTACAAACCCCGGAGTAATGAGAAAAAATATTTCAGTTAACTTGGTCAACACCAGAAACAACAAGTGTCAAAAGACCGAAGAAAAGCAAACTAATTGAAAGAGTATGCCCATAACGGAAGTTGATCTTGAGACGCCAGAGCAGAGCTTAGATGGCGTGGAATGAAAAACAACAGAGTTGATACCTATGCAGATTGTTGAAGAACAAGGAACAAAGTAAATTGAGTTCACACCGATAGGCAATGGAGAAGAAATCACTAACAACACGCCGGAGACGATAAAGGAAGTTTCGCAAACAAAGATAACATCGTTCACAGAGAAATTTGCGGCGATGGTCGGAAAGAAACCAAGAGAAAAATAGGAGGTGACAACAAAGACTGAAAAAGGCAAAGACTTTGGTACAGTTTCCACGATAACCACAGAAGCTGACCAGGCAAGGACCAAACAAGGGAAGGAGCAATGGGTCTCCAAAACGGGCAAGCAACGGAATCGAAATTACCTCTACTAGAGATAGAGGACTCGATGTCAAAGTCGGATCAGATAGACAAGAATTTGAAGTGCAGCGAAGAAGACCGCCAAGAATTAAAGAAGGAATTTCGACAAAACAAAAATGAAAATCTGGACAACTGCTTCAACATAGCGAGGGCCACTGGAGAAAAGCTGCAACAGATGTCGGACAAGGCAGAGACAACAGACAAGGAGCGAGAAAAAACATTGTGAAAGATATGGAGGAAATGAAAAGGACGTATGAGACCGTGAACAATAAATTATGCAATATAGAGACGACATTAGGCACAATGAGCAGAGACCAGGCAGAGAGTTCTTGTGCCATACAATCCAAATTGGTTCCACTCTTGAGAAACTCTATTGCTCAAGAGAAAACGATACCAGACAAAAAATAAAAGATAACCGGAACAAGGGTTGACTTCGTGGAGCCTTTACGTAAGAAGCAGGAATTGACACCATTACCGCTAACCAATAACAGCATAGGATCGGGCATGACCAAGACGGCTACAAAAGGAAGAGGGTCGAACTCAACAAGGTTACCAAGAGATTCGGACGCACACACGAGTGTAACACCTGATGCCATGACGTGGGCAAATACTTGGGAAATGATGAAC
>NC_087065.1:77595975-77866975 GCF_963678635.1 Symsagittifera roscoffensis | reverse complement strand
GGCTATCCTTGTTTTTCTGTAATTTTGATTAATATAAAAGCGCTTTTAGCACAGTAACCAGCTGTCCTTGTTTTAATTAAATACGTCTAGTTTTCAGATTTATATCATTAATTCAGGTCTTAAAATTTTACATTATGTTTTTCTTTTCACACTATTCGTAAGCCATTTCAGCTCAGAATATTTGATCTGACCATTTGAAAAATGGGGAAGAATTTTGTATTCGGGTGCGTTTTAGCTTTTTTCTAAGCAAAATCAGGTACCATAAATAGTCATTGGAATGGGTCGAGTGATAATTCATATTAAATCTCTTTCAATTGTGATTCAAATGAAATGAAAAAATTTTGTATATATAATTTTTTCAGTGTTGAGAAAAACCAGTTTGAAATTTTTGCTAATAAGTTGAGGCTAGGCAGGCTTTCTACAAATTAGTTAATGTTAACTTAAGCCAAAAAAAATCAGATTTTGAGCTATTAAATTTAATTTTTTGTAGTTTGTTAGCGCCAGTTTGTGAACCAAAAACTTTTTAAAAATTTTTTGTTTTTGTCTAGATATTTTTCTACAAAAAAGTATTTTCCAATTAGCTTATTTTACTAGGATTGTCAATTAAGCCCAAGTTCTATTCTTTAATTCAGATCTTTTTATCACACCACGCAGAAAAAAACGAACAACACTATTTTGAAAAATATAATGTTTTGTATTTTTCAAGACTATGACCGGAACATTCTGTGCTACTAGCACAGTAACCGGCTATCCTTGTTTTTCTGTAATTTTGATTAACATGAAAGCGCTTTTAGCACAGTAACCAGCTGTCCTTCTTTTAATTAAATACGTCTGGTTTTCAGATTTATATCATTAATTCAGGTCTTAAAATTTTACATTATGTTTTTCTTTTCACACTATTCGTAAGCCATTTCAGCTCAGAATATTTGATCTGACCATTTGAAAAATGGGGAAGAATTTTGTATTCGGGTGCGTTTTAGCTTTTTTCTAAGCAAAATCAGGTACAATAAATAGTCATTGGAATGGGTCGAGTGATAATTCATATTAAATCTCTTTCAATTGTGATTCAAATGAAATGAAAAAATTTTGAATATATTTTTTTCAGTGTTGAGAAAAACCAGTTTGAAATTTTTGCTAATAAGTTGAGGCTAGGCAGGCTTTCTACAGATTAGTTATGCTTAATTTAAGCCAGAAAAAATCAGATTTTGAGCAATTAAAGTTGATTTTTGTAGTTTGTTAGCGCCATTTTGTGAACCAAAAACTTAAAATTTTTTTTTGTTTTTGTGTAGATATTTTTCTAAAAAAAAGTATTTTCCAATTAGCTTATTTTACTAGGATTGTCAATTATGCCCAAGTTCTATTCTTTAACTCAGATCTTTTTATCACACCACGCAGAAAAAAACGAACGACACTAATTTGAAAAAATTAGTTTTTTGTATTTTTCAAGACTATGACCGGAGTATTCTGTGCTACTAGCACAGTAACCGGCTATCCTTGTTTTTCTGTAATTTTGATTAATATAAAAGCGTTTTTGGCACAGTAACCAGCTGTCCTTGTTTTAATTAAATACGTCTTGTTTTCAGATTTATATCATTAATTCAGGTCTTAAAATTTTACATTATGTTTTTCTTTTCACTCTATTCGTAAGCCATTTCAGCTCAAAATATTTGATCTGACCATTTGAAAAATGGGGAGGAATTTTGTATTCGGGTGCGTTTTAGCTTTTTCCTAAGCAAAATCAGGTACCATAAATAGTCATTGGAATGGGTCGAGTGATAATTCATATTAAATCTCTTTCAATTGTGATTCAAATGAATTGAAAAAATTTTGAATATAATTTTTTCAGTGTTGAGAAAAACCAGTTTGAAATTTTTGCGAATAAGTTGAGGCTAGGCAGACTTTCTACAGATTAGTTATGCTTAACTTAAGCCAAAAAAAATCAAATTTTGAGCAATTAAAGTTAATTTTTGTAGTTTGTTAGCGCCAGTTTGTGAACCAAAAACTTAAAAATTTTTTTGTTTTTGTCTAGATATTTTTCTTTAAAAAAGTATTTTCCAATTAGCTTATTTTACTAGGATTGTCAATTATGCCCAAGTTCTATTCTTTAATTCAGATCTTTTTATCACACCACGCAGAAAAAAAACGAACGACACTAATTTGAAAAATTTAGTTTTTTGTATTTTTCAAGACTATGACCGGAACATTCTGTGCTACTAGCACAGTAACCGGCTATCCTTGTTTTTCTGTAAATTTGATTAATATAAAAGTAGCTAATACAACTGACGTTGTCACAGAAATAACCAACAGCAGTCCGCAAAAAATGATCCGAAAAGCTAGAGAGAAAATGATGGTTTTTGAGCAATTTTTGGCTTTTGTCTTTATGCAATTTTTTTTCGTTTAAAATAAAACTTTTTGTATCTTAGTTTGAAATTCAATTAGTTTGCGATTTGTATATGCTGTATTTTTGAATAAGAATCGTGTACAAATTCCCACAGTCAGAATACGTTTAGTTTTCAAATAACATCATCCAGTAAAAACTTAATTCCTTACGTTGAAAGAAATGTATTGTTCATAACGTTGAAAAGGTAATAATTTAGCGAATTCAATTCGCTCAATTTTTTTATTCAACTAATAAATTAAAAAAGAATGAAATTAGTAAAATTTGTTAAACTCTAGAAGTTTCAAATCGCATACACAATGAAAGAAAAACAAGAAACATCTCAAAAAATTTAACTTCTTATTTAAAGATTGCTTAATTAGAACAGTATTTAAAGTTTACCTGAGTTATTTTTTTAAATCTACACGGGAGAGTTTTAGTTTTTTCTCAAATACAGCACATGAACCACTGGGCTCTTTAGCTACTTAGCTAGGTTGAGCACTAGTGCTGGCCTTACAAATACAGACAATGGATGTATTGGCAAAAACCGTTGTATTGATGCTCTTAAAACAGAATACAATAGAAAATAAGCTAGGAAAATTTTAAATTACAGGAAATAGTTTATGCTTTTAAGAGAGTCTATTAGATAACTGTGCAATGAAGCGAGTGAGGTACTTTGAAAAAAAGGGGTCTGGTAAAATAAAGAAAAGTTGTTAGTATTAAATAACCAAATAAACGTCACTGAATTTTAAGGTCAATCTGCTCTTTAATGTTGTTCTCGATCTTAAGCTAATAAACATACTTTTGAAAAACAAACCAACGAAGATTTTTTTACTTTGCATCATGCATCATTTCAATGTTGTCTTCTGCATTTTAACCTGCTCTTTATTCAAAGCTCATTGTCAAACTTTTCCTAGTTTTGTAGCTGAAAAACCAATCAATTTTAAACTATTTTTGGTTAAATTTGTAGTTCAGATAAGTTGCTGTAAAATCTTCTAGGGACATGATTGTACCGAAATTCTATCAAGATACCGAATTTCTATCAAGATAACTTAAATCTCGAGACGGAATCTTCCAGAAGTGCAGATAGCTGGACAAAGTACTGAAACTTGAAACCGTTTCGTAAATGAATTTTTTTGTAGGCGTCCCTTGTGCTCGAGTGACCGAAAGCTTGAAATTTAATTTGGTTTATTTCCAGCCAATCAGAATTGAGTATTCAAAAATTTCAGGAAAATTGCAACAATCTCAAAGTAAGCAATAAAACCAGGCCATTAGTGTTAATATTGACCGATTATATAATAATCAGATTAATGGAACTAATGCTAAATCGAAGGCGCATTGGAACAATTTCAATATTTCTAGGATACCGATTTACGAAGGGAAAAATAAAAAACTAAATTTATCATACCTGCACCTATTATATCTGCAACTAGTATATTTATTATATTATCATTCTCTGCTAATATTGACTTCAATTTTGTGAGAAAGGCATTTAGCCATTAGAAACGGCTAGCGATTTTGATTGGTTGAAATTTTTCAAGCACTCGATCCCTCCAACTTGAGAACCGTCCCCCGTTTCTTTTCTCAACATCAAGAAATTGACAAATTATTCTAAGTCTTTTGTTGATTTAGAAATTTTGTAGGCCAGTTGTTATTTAGTGTTATAACTTCTGTCTATTAGCCGGAGAAATTGGTACGCATTACAATCGAATCACAAAAATTGAAAAATTGAGATTTAGCGCAGCTGAAACTGTTTACTCACTTCTCACAAAAGTAGTTACCAACTTGAATCTCGTGCTTTCATTTCTTGTCTAAGTTCGTAAATTGTAAAGAAAACTAATTTACTGTTTGATACTTCGTAAACTGAATCAGATTTTTTTTTCGATCGTCGTCCTAGAATTGCGCAATCAACGCAGAATGCTTCGACCACTATTGAGTGAAAAATATTTTTTTTTCTCAAGAGTAATTAATGGGTTAAACAACTGCAAGTATAACAGTAAATATAGCTAAAATAACGTCAAAATTGCTGTAAGATCAACTTAAATTTCAACAACTTTGAGTAGCCACTGTTACCATCAATTTTTTGAAACTGGGACCAAAAGGCGAACCATTTTTCTTGACACTTACACATTTTTATGGATTTTTTTTTGGAATCCAAATCACCACAAAAATGTTTTATCTGATACCACACTTGACTCATCACGCGCTTTTCTTGAGGTAGTCGAAACCGGGAAGAAAAATCACCCTACTATTTGATTTTTGAGAAAAGGACACAACCAACGAAATAACCAGCCCGAAATCATACTCCCATCATACCCACCAGAGAGGACGTCCTGAGCATGCTCTATAGCCGGCCTAACCCACCGAGCTACATCCACGCTTTGTGACCACATCACCATTTTTGCCAAGAGGTACTCATGTGTGACTAACTCTTAAAAATAACTAAACTAAAACTAAAACTAAAACTAAATCAAAATCATTGCTAAAAAATAGAACTAACAAAATTTTATAAAATGTAAATTACAGGAAATAGTTTATGCTATTAAGAGAGTCTATTAGATAACTGTGCAATGAAGCGAGTGAGGTACTTTGAAAAAAAGCGGTCTGGTAAAATAAAGAAAAGTTGTTAGTATTAAATAACCAAATAAACGTCACTGAATTTTAAGGTCAATCTGCTGTTGAATGTTGTTCTCGATCTTAAGCTAATAAACATACTTTTGAATAACGAACCAACGAAGATTTTTTTATTTTGCATCATGCATCATTTCAATGTTGTCTTCTGCATTTTAACCTGCTGTTTATTCAAATCTCATTGTCAAGCTTTTCCTAGTTTTGTAGCTGAAAAACCAATCAATTTTAAACTATTTTTTGATTAAATTTGTATTTTCAGATAAGTTGCTGTAAAATCGTCTAGAGACATGATTGTACCGAATTTCTATCAAGATACCGAATTTCTATCAAGATAACTTAAATCTCGAGACGGAATCTTCCAGAAGTGCAGATAGCTGGACAAAGTACTGAAACTTAAAACCGTTTCGTAAATGAATTTTTTTGTAGGCGACCCTCGTGCTGGAGGGACCGAAAGCTTGAAATTTAATTTGGTTTATTTCCAGCCAATCAGAATTGAGTATTCAAAAATCTCAGGAAAATTGCAACAATCTCAAAATAAGCAATAAAACCAGGCCATTAGTGTTAATATTGACCGATTATATAATAACCAGATGAATGGAACTAATGCTAAATCGAAGGCGCATTGGAACAATTTCAATATTTCTAGGATACCGATTTACGAAAAAGGGAAAAACAAAAAACTAATTTTATCATACCTGCACCTATTATATCTGCAACTAGTATATTTATTATATTATCATTCTCTGCTAATATTGACTTCAATTTTGTGAGAAAGGCATTTAGCCATTAGAAACGGCTAGCGATTTTGATTGGTTGAAAATTTTCAAGCCCTCGATCCCTCCAACTTGAGAACCGTCCCCCGTTTCTTTTCTCAACATCAAGAAATTGACAAATTATTCTTAGTCTTTTGTTGATTTAGAAAATTTGTAGGCCAGTTATTTAGTGTTATAACTTCTGTCTTTTAGCCGGAAAAATTGCTACGCATTACAATCGAATCACAAAAATTGAAAAATTGAAATTTAGCGCAGCTGAAACTGTTTACTCAATTCTCACAAAAGTAGTTACCAACTTGAATCTCGTGCTTTCATTTCTTGTCTACGTTCGTAAATTGTAAAGAAAACTAATTTACAGTTTGATACTCCGTAAACTGAATCAGATTTTTTTTTCGATCGTCGTCCTAGAATTGCGCAATCAACGCAGAATTCTTCGACCACTATTGAGTGAAAAATAATTTTTTTTTTCTCAAGAGTAATTAATGGGTTAAACAACTGCAAGTATAACAGTAAATATAGCTAAAATAACATCAAAATTGCTGTAAGATCAACTTAAATTTCAACAACTTTGAGTAGCCACTGTTACCACCAATTTTTTGAAACTGGGGCCAAAAGGCGAACCATTTTTCTTGACACTTACACATTTTTATGGATTTTTTTTTGGAATCCAAATCACCACAGAAAATGTTTTATCTGATACCACACTTGACTCATCACGCGCTTTTCTTGAGGTAGTCGAAACCAGGAAGAAAAACCACCCTACTATTTGATTTTTGAGAAAAGGACACAACCAACCAAATAAAAAGAAAACAAATAAATAATATAACAAAAAATTTAACACAAAACAGGACCCCTTAAAAACCAGCACGAAATCATACTCCCCTTCCTGGCCTAACCCACCAGAGAGGACGTCCTGAGCATGCTCTATAGCCGGCCTAACCCACCGAGCTACATCCACGCTTTGTGACCACATCACCATTTTTGCCAAGAGGTACTCAAGTGTGACTAACTCTTAAAAATAACTAAACTAAAACTAAAACGCTTTTGCGAAAACAATTAATCAAAATCATTGCTAAAAAATAGAACTAACAAAATTTTATAAAATGTAAATTACAGGAAATAGTTTATGCTATTAAGAGAGTCTGTTAGATAACTGTGCAATGAAGCGAGTGAGGTACTTTGAAAAAAAAGCGGTCTGGTAAAATAAAGAAAAGTTGTTAGTATTAAATAAACAAATAAACATCACTGAATTTTAAGGTCAATCTGCTGTTGAATGTTGTTCTCGATCTTAAGCTAATAAACATACTTTTGAATAACGAACCAACGAAGATTTTTTTATTTTGCATCATGCTTCATTTCAATGTTGTCTTCTGCATTTTAACCTGCTGTTTATTCAAAGCTCATTGTCAAGCTTTTCCTAGTTTTGTAGCTGAAAAACCAATCAATTTTAAACTATTTTTTGATTAAATTTGTATTTTCAGATAAGTTGCTGTAAAATCTTCTAGAGACATGATTGTACCCAATTTCTATCAAGATACCGAATTTCTATCAAGATAACTTAAATCTCGAGACGGAATCTTCCAGAAGTGCAGATAGCTGGACAAAGTACTGAAACTTGAAACCGTTTCGTAAATGAGTTTTTTTTGGTGGCGTCCCTCGTGCTGGAGGGTCCGAAAGCTTGAAATTTATTTTGGCTTATTTCCAGCCAATCAGAATTGAGTATTCAAAAATCTCAGATAAATTGCAACAATCTCAAAGTAAGCAATAAAACCAGGCCATTAGTGTTAATATTGACCGATTATATAATAATCAGATGAATGAAACTAATGCTAAATCGAAGGCGTATTGGAACAATTTCAATATTTCTAGGATACCGATTTACGAAAAAGGGAAAAACAAAAAACTAATTTTATCATACCTGCACTTATTATATCTGCAACTAGTATATTTATTATATTATCATTTTCTGCAAATATTGGCTTCAATTTTGTGAGAAAGGCATTTAGCCATTAGAAACGGCTAGCGATTTTGTTTGGTTGAAATTTTTCAAGCACTCGATCCCTCCAGCATGAGAACCGTCCCCCGTTTCTTTTCTTAACATCAAGAAATTGACAAATTATTCTTAGTTTTTTGTTGATTTAGAAATTTTGTAAGCCAGTTAGTTAGTATTATAACTTCTGTCTATTAGCCGGAGAGTTTGGTACGCATTACAATCGAATCACAAAAATTGAAAAATTGAGATTTAGCGCAGCTGAAACTGTTCACTCACTTTTCACAAAAGTAGTTACCAACTTGAATATCGTGCTTTCATTTCTTGTCGAAGTTCGTAAATTTTAAAGAAAACTGATTTACAGTTTGATATTCCGTAAACTGAATCTGATTTTTTTTTTCGATCGTCGTCCTAGAATTGCGCAATCAACGCAGAATGCTTCGAGCTAAAATAACATCAAAATTGCTGTAAGATCAACTTAAATTTCAACAACTTTGAGTAGCCACTGTTGCCACCAATTTCTTGAAACTGGGACCAAAAGGCGAACCATTTTTCTTGACACTTACACATTTTTATGGATTTTTTTTGGAATCAAAATCACCACAGAAAATGTTTTATCTGATACCACACTTGACTCATCACGCGTTTTTCTTGAGGTAGTCGAAATCGGGAAGAAAATTCACCCTACTATTTGATTTTTGAGAAAAGGACACAACCAACGAAACAAAAGGAAAACAAACAAATATTATAACAAAAAAGTTAACACAAAACAGGACCCCTTAAACAACCAGCACGAAATCATACTCCCCTTCCTGGCCGAACCCACCAGAGAGGACGTCTTGAGAATGCTCTATAGCCGGCCTAACCCACCGAGCTACATCTACGCTTTGTGATCACATCACTATTTTTGCCAAGAGGTACTCAAGTGTGAGTATTTCTTAAAAATAACTAAACTAAAACTAAAACGCTTTTGCGAAAACAATTAATCCAAATCATTAATACAAAAAAGAACTACCAAAATTTTATAAAATGTAAATTACAGGAAATATTTTATGCTATTAAGAGAGTCTATTAGATAACTGTGCAATGAAGTGAGTGAGGTACTTTGAAAAACAAAGAAAAGTTGTTAGTATTAAATAACCAAATAAACATCACTGAATTTTAAGGTCAATCTGCTGTTGAATGTTGTTCTCGATCTTAAGCCAATACACCTACTTTTGAATAACGAACCAACGAAGATTTTTTTACTTTGCATCATGCATCATTTCAATGTTGTCTTCTGCATTTTAACCTACTGTTTATTCAAAGCTCATTGTCAAACTTTTCCTAGTTTTGTAGCTGAAAAACCAATCAATTTTAAACTATTTTGGTTAAATTTGTATTTCAGATAAGTTGCTGTAAAATCTTCTAGAGACACGATTGTACCGAAATTCTATCAAGATACCGAATTTCTATCAAGATAACTTAAATCTCGAAACGGAATCTTCCAGAAGTGCAGATAGCTGGACAAAGTACTGAAACTTGAAACCGTTTCGTAAATGAGTTTTTTTTTCGGTGGCTTCCCTCATGCTCGAGGGACCGAAAGCTTGAAATTAATTTGGCTTATTTCCAGCCAATCAGAATTGAGTAATCAAAAATCTCAGGAAAATTGCAACAATCTCAAAGTAAGCAATAAAACCAGGCCATTAGTGTTAATATTGACCGATTATATAATAATCAGATGAATGAAACTAATGCTAAATCGAAGGCGCATTGGAACAATTTCAATATTTCTAGGATACCGATTTACGAAAAAGGGAAAAACAAAAAACTAAATTTATCATACCTGCACTTGTTGTATCTGCAACTAGTATATTTATTATATTATCATTCTCTGCTAATATTGGCTTCAATTTTGTGAGAAAGGCATTTAGCCATTAGAAACGGCTAGCGATTTTGTTTGGTTGAAATTTTTCAAGCACTCGATCCCTCCAGCATGAGAACCGTCCCCCGTTTCTTTTCTCAACATCAAGAAATTGACAAATTATTCTTAGTTTTTTGTTGATTTAGAAACTTTGTAAGCCAGTTAGTTAGTATTATAACTTCTGTCTATTAGCCGGAGAAATTGGTACGCATTACAATCGAATCACAAAAATTGAAAAATTGAGATTTAGCGCAGCTGAAACTGTTCACTCACTTCTCACAAAAGTAGTTATCAACTTGAATATCGCGCTTTCATTTCTTGTCGAAGTTCGTAAATTGTAAAGAAAACTAATTTACAGTTTGAGACACCGTAAACTGAATCTGATTTTTTTTCGATCGTCGTCCTAGAATTGCGCAATCAACGCAGAATGATTCGACCACTATTGAGTGAAAAATAAGATTTTTTTTCTCAAGAGTAATTATTGGGTTAAACAACTGCAAGTATAACAGTAAATATAGCTAAAATAACATCAAAATTGCTCTAGAATCAACTTAGATTTCAACAACTTTGAGTAGCCACTGTTGCCACCAATTTCTTGAAACTGGGACCAAAAGGCGAACCATTTTTCTTGACACTTACACATTTTTATGGATTTTTTTGGAATGCAAATCACCACAGAAAATGTTTTATCTGATACCACACTTGACTCATCACGCGCTTTTCTTGAGGTAGTCGAAACCGGGAAGAAAAATCACCCTACTATTTAATTTTTGAGAAAAGGACACAACCAACGAAATAAAAGGAAAACAAACAAAGAATATAACAAAAAAGTTAACACAAAACAGGACCCCTTAAAAACCAGCACGAAATCATACTCCCCTTCCTGGCCTAACCCACCAGAGAGGACGTCCTGAGCATGCTCTATAGCCGGCCTAACCCACCGAGCTACATCCACGCTTTGTGACCACATCACCATTTTTGCCAAGAGGTACTCAAGTGTGACTAACTCTTAAAAATAACTAAACTAAAACTAAAACGCTTTTGCGAAAACAATTAATCAAAATCATTACTAAAAAATAGAACTGACAAAATTTTATAAAATGTAAATTACAGGAAATAGTTTATGCTATTAAGAGAGTCTATTAGATAACTGTGCAATGAAGCGAGTGAGGTATTTTGAAAAAAAGCGGTCTGGTAAAATAAAGTAAAGTTGTTAGTATTAAATAACCAAATAAACATCACTGAATTTTAAGGTCAATCTGCTGTTGAATGTTGTTCTCGATCTTAAGCTAATAAACATACTTTTGAATAACGAACCGACGAAGATTTTTTTACTTTGCATCATGCATCATTTCAATGTTGTCTTCTGCATTTTAACCTGCTGTTTATTCAAAGCTCATTGTCAAGCTTTTCCTAGTTTTGTAGCTGAAAAACCAATCAATTTTTAATTTATTTTTTGGTTAAATTTGTATTTCAGATAAGTTGCTGAAAATTCTTCTAGAGACACGATTGTACCGAAATTCTATCAAGATACCGAATTTCTATCAAGATAACTTAAATCTCGAGACGGAATCTTCCAGAAGTGCAGATAGCTGGACAAAGTACTGAAACTTGAAACCGTTTCGTAAATGAGATTTTTTTGGTGGCTTCCCTCATGCTCGAGGGACCGAAAGCTTGAAATTTAATTTGGCTTATTTCCAGCCAATCAGAATTGAGTATTCAAAAATCTCAGGAAAATTGCAACAATCTCAAAGTAAGCAATAAAACCAGGCCATTAGTGTTAATATTGACCGATTATATAATAATCAGATTAATGGAACTAATGCTAAATCGAAGGCGCATTGGAACAATTTCAATATTTCTAGGATACCGATTTACGAAGGGAAAAATAAAAAACTAAATTTATCATACCTGCACCTATTATATCTGCAACTAGTATATTTATTATATTATCATTCTCTGCTAATATTGGCTTCAATTTTGTGAGAAAGGCATTAAGCCGTTAGAAACGGCTAGCGATTTTGTTTGGTTGAAATTTTTCAAGCACTCGATCCCTCCAGCATGAGAACCGTCCCCCGTTTCTTTTCTCAACATCAAGAAATTGACAAATTATTCTTAGTTTTTTGTTGATTTAGAAATTTTGTAAGCCAGTTAGTTAGTATTATAACTTCTGTCTATTAGCCGGAGAAATTGGTACGCATTACAATCGAATCACAAAAATGGAAAAATTGAGATTTAGAGCAGCTGAAACTGTTCACTCACTTCTCACAAAAGTAGCTACCAACTTGAATATCGCGCTTTCATTTCTTGTCGAAGTTCGTAAATTGTAAAGAAAACTAATTTACAGTTTGATATTCCGTAAACTGAATCTGATTTTGTTTTTCGATTGTCGTCCTAAAATTGCGCAATCAACGCAGAATGCTTCGAGCTAGAATAACATCAAAATTGCTGTAAGATCAACTTAAATTTCAACAACTTTGAGTAGCCACTGTTGCCACCAATTTCTTGAAACTGGGACCAAAAGGCGAACCATTTTTCTTGACACTTACACATTTTTATGGATTTTTTTTGGAATCCAAATCACCACAGAAAATGTTTTATCTGATACTACACTTGACTCATCACGCGCTTTTCTTGAGGTAGTCGAAACCGGGAAGAAAAATCACCCTACTATTTGATTTTTGAGAAAAGGACACAACCAACGAAATAAAAGGAAAACAAACAAATAATATAACAAAAAAGTTAACACAAAACAGGACCCCTTAAAAACCAGCACGAAATCATACTCCCCTTCCTGGCCTAACCCACCAGAGAGGACGTCCTGAGCATGCTCTATAGCCGGCCTAACCCACCGAGCTACATCCACGCTTTGTGACCACATCACCATTTTTGCCAAGAGGTACTCAAGTGTGACTAACTCTTAAAAATAACTAAACTAAAACTAAAACGCTTTTGCGAAAACAATTAATCAAAATCATTACTAAAAAATAGAACTAACAAAATTTTATAAAATATAAATTTCAGGAAATAGTTTATGCTATTAAGAGAGTCTACTAGATAAATGTGCAATGAAGCGATGAGGTACTTTGAAAAAAAGCGGTCTGGTAAAATATAGAAAAGTTGTTAGTATTAAATAACCAAATAAACATCACTGAATTTTAAGGTCAATCTGCTGTTGAATGGTGTTCTCGATCTTAAGCTAATAAACATACTTTTGAATAACGAACCAACGAAGATTTTTTTACTTTGCATCATGCATCATTTCAATGTTGTCTTCTGCATTTTAACCTGCTGTTTATTCAAAGCTCATTGTCAAGCTTTTCCTAGTTTTGTAGCTAAAAAACCAATCAATTTTAAACTATTTTTTGATTAAATTTGTATTTCAGATAAGTTGCTGTAAAATCTTCTAGAGACATGATTGTACCGAATTTCTATCAAGATACCGAATTTCTATCAAGATAACTTAAATCTCGAGACGGAATCTTCCAGAAGTGCAGATAGCTGGACAAAGTACTGAAACTTGAAACCGTTTCGTAAATGAGTTTTTTTTGGTGGCGTCCCTCGTGCTGGAGGGACCGAAAGCTTGAAATTTATTTTGGCTTATTTCCAGCCAACCAGAATTGAGTATTCCAAAATCTCAGGAAAATTGCAACAATCTCAAAGTAAGCAATAAAACCAGGCCATTAGTGTTAATATTGACCGATTATATAATAATCAGATGAAAGAAACTAATGCTAAATCGAAGGCGCATTGGAACAATTTCAATATTTCTAGGATACCGATTTACGAAAAAGGGAAAAACAAAAAACTAAATTTATCATACCTGCACTTATTATATCTGCAACTAGTATATTTATTATATTATCATTCTCTGCTAATATTGGCTTCAATTTTGTGAGAAAGGCATTTAGCCATTAGAAACGGCTAGCGATTTTGTTTGGTTGAAATTTTTCAAGCACTCGATCCCTCCAGCATGAGAACCGTCCCCCGTTTCTTTTCTCAACATCAAGAAATTGACAACCTATTCTTAGTTTTTTGTTGATTTAGAAATTTTGTAAGCCAGTTAGTTAGTATTATAACTTCTGTCTATTAGCCGGAGAAATTGGTACGCATTACAATCGAATCACAAAAATTGAAAAATTGAGATTTAGCGCAGCTGAAACTGTTCACTCACTTCTCACAAAAGTAGTTATCAACTTGAATATCGCGCTTTCATTTCTTGTCGAAGTTCGTAAATTGTAAAGAAAACTAATTTACAGTTTGATATTCCGTAAACTGAATCTGATTTTTTTTTCGATCGTCGTCCTAGAATTGCGCAATCAACGCAGAATGCTTCGAGCTAAAATAACATCAAAATTGCTGTAAGATCAACTTAAATTTCAACAACTTTGAGTAGCCACTGTTGCCACCAATTTCTTGAAACTGGGACCAAAAGGCGAACCATTTTTCTTGACACTTACACATTTTTATAGATTTTTTTTGGAATCCAAATCACCACAGAAAATGATTTATCTGATACCACACTTGACTCATCACGCGTTTTTCTTAAGGTAGTCGAAATCGGGAAGAAAACTCACCCTACTATTTGATTTTTGAGAAAAGGACACAATCAACGAAACAAAAGGAAAACAAACAAATATTATAACAAAAAAGTTAACACAAAACAGGACCCCTTAAAAAACCAGCACGAAATCATACTCCCCTTCCTGGCCGAACCCACCAGAGAGGACGTCCTGAGCATGCTCTATAGCCGGCCTAACCCACCGAGCTACATCCACGCTTTGTGACCACATCACTATTTTTGCCACGAGGTACTCAAGTGTGAGTAACTCTTAAAAATAACTAAACTAAAACTAAAACGCTTTTGCGAAAACAATTAATCAAAATCATTACTACAAAATAGAACTAACAAAATTTTATAAAATGTAAATTACAGGAAATAGTTTATGCTATTAAGAGATTCTATTAGATAACTGTGCAATGAAGCGAGTGAGGTACTTTGAAAAAAAGCGGTCTGGTAAAATAAAGAAAAGTTGTTAGTATTAAATAACCAAATAAACATCACTGAATTTTAAGGTCAATCTGCTGTTGAATGTTGTTCTCGATCTTAAGCTAATAAACCTACTTTTGAATAAAGAACCAACGAAGATTTTTTTACTTTGCATCATGCATCATTTCAATGTTGTCTTCTGCATTTTAACCTGCTGTTTATTCAAAGCTCATTCTCAAACTTTTCCTAGTTTTGTAGCTGAAAAACCAATCAATTTTAAACTATTTTTGGTTAAATTTGTATTTCAGATAAGTTGCTGTAAAATCTTCTAGAGACACGATTGTACCGAAATTCTATCAAGATACCGAATTTCTATCAAGATAACTTAAATCTCGAGACGGAATCTTCCAGAAGTGCAGATAGCTGGACAAAGTACTGAAACTTGAAACCGTTTCGTAAATGAGTTTTTTTTTGGTGGCTTCCCTCATGCTCGAGGGACCGAAAGCTTGAAATTTAATTTGGCTTATTTCCAGCCAATCAGAATTGAGTATTCAAAAATCTCAGGAAAATTGCAACAATCTCAAAGTAAGCAATAAAACCAGGCCATTAGTGTTAATATTGACCGATTATATAATGAGCAGATGAATGAAACTAATGCTAAATCGAAGGCGCATTGGAACAATTTCAATATTTCTAGGATACCGATTTACGAAAAAGGGAAAAACAGAAAACTAAATTTATCATACCTGCACCTATTATATCTGCAACTAGCATATTTATTCTTTTTATCATTCTGCGCTAATATTGACTTCAATTTTGTGAGAAAGGCATTTAGCCATTAGAAACGGCTAGCGATTTTGATTGGTTGAAATTTTTCAAGCACTCGATCCCTCCAGCATGAAAACCGTCCCCCGTTTCTTTTCTCAACATCAAGAAATTGACAAATTATTTATTTTTTTTTGTTGATTTAGAAATTTTGTAAGCCAGTTAGTTAGTATTATAACTTCTGTCTATTAGCCGGAGAAATTGGTACGCATTACAATCGAATCACAAAAACTGAAAAATTGAGATTTAGCGCAGCTGAAACTGTTCACTCACTTCTCACAAAAGTAGTTACCAACTTGAATATCGTGCTTTCATTTCTTGTCTAAGTTCGTAAATTGTAAAGAAAACTAATTTACAGTTTGATACTCCGTAAACTGAATCTGATTTTTTTTCGATCGTCGTCCTAGAATTGCGCAATCAACGCATAATGATTCGACCACTATTGAGTGAAAAATAAGATTTTTTTTCTCAAGAGTAATTAATGGGTTAAACAACTGCAAGTATAACAGTAAATATAGCTAAAATAACATCAAAATTGCTGTAGGATCAACTTAGATTTCAACAACTTTGAGTAGCCACTGTTGCCACCAATTTCTTGAAACTGGGACCAAAAGGCGAACCATTTTTCTTGACACTTACATATTTTTATGGATTTTTTTTGGAATCCAAATCACCACAGAAAATGTTTTGTCTGATACCACACTTGACTCATCACGCACTTTTCTTGAGGTAGTCGAAATCGGGAAGAAAAATCACCCTACTATAGTTCATTCCCTTTTATTCTTAAAGCTGCCGGAACGATTCCGGACTTCTTAATTCCACTTATTCATTGGTTTATCGAGATTTCTTCACTTGATGTATTTTTTGTTAAACCAGACTGCTTTGAAGGTTGGTTTGATAACATTTACGTGAAAATATTATCACGCCAGCTGACACAGACCATTTGCCTGAATCCACTTTCTCAATTTTAGCCCAATTTTGAATTGTTTGAATACTGACCTTACTGCCATGGAGAAGATTACCCAATCCAGCACAATAACGGTAAAAAAAAGTTCTGAGTTATTATTTTATTCAGCATAAAAAATCAGTCAATTTTTGAGAGAAAAAAGGTAATTACTTTTAATATTTCAAAGCAGTGAAAACTAAACACTTCTTCAACAGCGCGAAAGTGCACGATGTTTTTGAATTTGAAACTGACTTTCCGAGGTTTTTGAGAAAAGCAGAGATTTTTGATTGGCAACACAAACCATTAAACACAATATAACACTCAGATTCAGTGTTTAATCTCTCCTACGTAGTAATTCAATATAGTAAAAACAAAGCAATTTTTTGAGCCTTTTGTTCTGATATTTTTCTCCGGCAATCGCTCCGAGAAAAATATATACATGAAAACTGATAGGACGCTTGATAAAGGGTATTGTTTTAAATATGCAACCAAAGCCGCCGCATCCTTCACACTAACTTCAACAGCTTTTGGGAAAATGTATATTTCATTCACGCTTTAGAATTAATTCGATATGGAAACAGCTTTTAAAGTAATCAATTTTAGATGAACATGATCGGGCTGGGAGCATTATCGTAAATTGGGATAAATCTACGGCAGAGGGATGGGTCTTTCGAGCTAATTTTGAATACCTGAAACAAAACTCACTGAGAACCACGTGAGAACCATTAAAATTGTCAGTCTCTGATTTAAAAACAAACACAGGCAAAGTGGAGTCTGCACCAGGGGCGGACGCCCCCCCCCCCCTCAGGGATTCGACCCCCTGCCGACCCAAAGGGTCCCCCCTTTGATACTTTTTCAGAAATCCATTTTTGGCCGACCGACACTAAAATTTTTCTAAGGGCGCCTTTGGCGCCAATAAATACTAACTCTGAGGCGGAGCGCGCGCCAAAAAAACGCGATTTTTTTGTCAACATTTTTCATAAAGTGCCCAAAGACGGCTTTTTGACTGTTTTTCAAAAATTTGCCTGCGGCGCAGAAAAATTTGCCACAATAGGGGCAAAACAGTGCTTTGGGAGAGCTCGAAAAATCAATTTGGTCAACCTAAAAAAAAAGGTCGTCAAAATTTTCGAATTTTTTTTGAAAATCCGCCCCCCCCCCTCGAGAAAATCCTAGATCCGCCCCTGGTCCGCACTATTCGCAATAAAACAAACATAGCATTGCAAGGTAGACTGCAGAAAATGCAGAGCCCACTTAGTCGAAAAATTTATTTGAAACGAAAAAAATCGACCCGAGTCTCAAATGAGGACCAATTCGAGGAAGAAAAGCCGAGAAAAATAATCGCTAGCATTGTAATGCCATTCATACAAAATTACAAAGCGGCAACTAAGCCGGCGATACTTGGATAGAAGCCTCCTGCGCTGAAAACAAACTTGTCATAAAAAAAGTTGAGCTGGAATTTTTTGAAACTCGGAATGTTTACGTCACCCTACCCGGAACACTAAAGCATAAAGCTATTTACGCTCATCGAATGGCGCATCAAAGTCCCCTACCCTAATGTAAAATCAGCAGAAAGCACTGAAGCTAAATAACCCACACTATACAAGTAACCAAGTTCCTTGCTGTTTTCCTTGCCTCTGAGGTCATCTGAATCAAGGGCGGGTTTAGGGGGGGGGGGACGCCCCTTCTCTCTCATGAATTCAACCCCCTGCCAACCCAAAGGGTCTCCCTTTTTGTTGTATTTTGAAATTTCCCCTTTGTTACAAACCGGTACTCAATCCCAGGTAGATCTTTGCAGTCAGCGAGCACAAATTTGTGTTGAATTGAAACCTTACAAGATTTCGATAGCATTCAAAAGAAACAAAATGAATAGAAAAGACTAAATTATCAGGATATCCAACTGATACTTTGCAAAAACAAACTTCAGATTGAGTCTCTGTTCAAGTTTTCTTCGCAAGAAAATCAACGGCAGTCATTTCTGCTGCCGGCACTAGCAGAGCCCTCCTGGACAGTCTCATCTTGCCGTTGGACGGATCCCTTCCGAAGTATTTCACCTTCACATTCTCACCCACAGTCCATCCCAAAACAGACGCATGTGAAATCATTTTCGAATCCAGTTGAAAATTGGGCACAAAAACTGGCGTTTGGCCTTCATATATTGTAACATAAACGCCCTTTTCCACAATTTCTTCAATTTTTGCCTTACAAATTTGACCAAACTGCAGAACAGGTTCTTTGATGACACTCAGTTTTTCTTGTAAAGACTGCGAAACTTCGAACAAGATGCGCTCATTTGGCGCAAAAACAGACAAAGTATTTTCATCTTTGGTCACAAAACTGCAGCCTCGCTCTTCAAAATGTTTCACATTCATTCTACCAGGTCCGAAGACAGCTCCGAACTGATACTTGGGCAATGAGAACTCTTTAAGCCTGGGCATGTTAGGCGACTTGGAGACATCTTTCGCATGACTGATAACTTGTTCCATTCTTGAAACAATTTCGCAGATAGCTGAAGACCCCCGCTCTACAGCTTCGATGGCTATTTGAAGGGGAATGCCGTGCTTCTTTACATCACATTGCAAAGCTGTTATGGTACCTGATTTAGTGCCTGCAATTTTGAAGTCCATTTCGCCGTAGAAATCTTCGAAGCCTGAAACACCAGCCTCAGTAACATTTATTGGCTACTACACTTAAATCCCCCACCTCACATAAACATCAATATAATGATTTAACGAGGGGTTTTACAAGGTGACATGACCTAATTAGTCCGAAGGCCAATTTTTGTAACACCGAACTAAATGAACAAAAACAAATACTTGTAAGCAATTGCAGGAGGGAGAAGGAAAAGAGCCAAACAAATACTGAAAATGCTAGCCAACAAGTATCACTAGAATATAAGCATACCTAAAATATCAGTTAGCAGTTCGTGACTTTCTATCAATGTCTCGTCCTCTGTGTGTCGTTCTGTGAATAGTCCTATAGCCACTCCAGCTGCATGTTCCTCTATGTCCACTCCTGCGTCCATGAGGGCCATAGACGCAGCACACACTGAGGCCATAGATGATGACCCGTTGGATTCCAATACTTCAGTGAGCAGCCTAAATAGCAAGTTATGCCTGGGAGAATTTTAACTTAAAATATTTCCCATCTAGAATTGTCTACTTCTACACACTTCACTGAACTGAGCAGCTTTCTAAATAAATTGCAACCGGCAGACACGCTTTTCGAACAAATAAACTGTTAATTAATGAAAACTAAGTTTGAAACTCGTCTCCAATATTGGAGGACCATCTATTTTAAATAACTAAGGGCTAACTATCGATTTAGTTTGCGTTAGGTTCCGCCTTTGCCTGAACATCAGAACGCATTCTTTTGCCCAAAAGATGCCATGACAGGCATTGCAATTATCGACTGAGACGTTTAACGTTTACCTGATAGCAAACTTGTAATCTTTCGGAACCAGAGGCGCAATTCCCATTTCAGCCAAGTTCCCGTGCCCCTGCTCTCTTCGGTTGGCTCCTCCCCTCGGACCCGAAAAAGCGTTCACAGCGTACTGTGGGAACTGATAATGCAGCATGAAATATTTCCTCAAATGTCCTTTAATGGAAGCTGAAATCGGATCAAGTCGTTCGGAGGCCGAGAGAGAATCAAATGAAAGACGACACAAAACTTGCGTCTGACCACGACAGAACAAAGCCGAACCATGTAACGCAGGGTAGACTGACGTCTTACAATCAATATGGCGAATTTCAGTGAGTGAACGACCATCGCATCTTTTTCTTTCCTCGAAAGCGAGAGACTTCAAACAACGCCCGATTACGGAAATGAAGTCCGAATCAAAATTGGAAATATCATCTCTTGTTTCTTTATTAGCCTCCAGATTTGCAGACACTTGGTGCAAATTATCAAAACGGGAATCAATATTTTGGCTGCCAGAAATAAATTTACTTTTCATCTCCCCCAGCGTTTCTTCTTTAACTGTTTTCAAGGCATCATCTCTACTCATTTTATCGTGAGAATTATCTTTGAAAACCCCATATATTTTTTCGTGTGCTATCTTGTAGATTTTTTCAGTTAAGCTAATTCGAGAGTTCGCTTTGCCGGATAGACGATCAGTTTTAGGCTTGGAATGCTTGAGTGAGAACTCGTGGATGTGATTGGCCAGATGGGTAGCTTGATCAGTTCCCGCTTTTAGCGCTTCAACAAACAGCTCCTTTGGTATTTTATTGCATCCAGACTGAATCGCAGTTATGTTTCCTAAATACACAGCGACCATCAAAAAGGATTGACTAATCTGGTACAATGAATCTGGTACAAGGTAGACCAAAGAACATAACTTGCAGACCACATACGCGTGACTGCATGTTTAGAAACACAAACTGATCAAATCATTTTCTATTTAAATGCAAGAACAAAGACTTTGCACGATGAACCTGAATTCCATAGGGGAAAAACGTAAGAAAACAGTTCAACATGATTTGAGAAAAACAAATATAAAAGAGACCTAAATCAAAGATGATCAGAACGCAATCACTATCACTATGCCCAAAATCAAAATTCAGGCAACAAACACATCGTCATCTTCTCAAAGAATCCTTAAAAGTTCAAATAGACGAAAGCATACCGTTCACATCCGCGGAGACCACCAAATCAAGTTCGCTTTCATATCTTTGCTGACGAGTTGGGTTGACCAAGAATGTGTTGCCGTTTCCCTTCTCGTGGACAGCCGCCACCCGCACAGCGCCAATCGGGACGAAACCGGGCAAACTCGACAAACCGACAGATGCAGAGGCTGCATTAACTGCCGCAACGTCTGCATCATTTACATAGTCGTCACTTAGAACCGAACAAGTCAACTCCACATTCGGAGATATATTGGACTTGAAAACTGGTCGAATACACCTGTCAATTAGCCTACTTGTCAGTATTTCGAATGGCGAATTGAACCTGTCTCGTCTATCAAACGACAGAGGAATTCGGCCAAGTGATGCAAGTTGCTGTCTGAACGAAACTGTCAACGGTAGAAACGAAGACGAATTTATATCCGATTGTTTCCAAACTAGCACAGCAAGAACCGAAGTTTCCCCAATTTTGACTTCCGCTGACCCATCTGCGAAACGTGCTAAATTTCCAGTCGACAACTGCAAATCGGGAGAATTTCTAAGAGAAATTATTCTAGAAGCTGACTTGATAGAGCTCCATGGCGCCTGATTGCGACGAAAACTTTTGTTCAAGTGAGGAAATAGTTTTAGCATTTCTATATAAACTCATCGTCTACAGAATCGTCTAGCAGGAATTAGACATATGAAACTGGAAAAGTAAGTTCGATGAATCCTTAATTAAAAGTCACGAAATCTTGCTTACTTTTTAGCCATCGAAGCACGGGTGAATGGATTTTAAAATAACGTAATGCTTGGCCCATGCCAGCTTTCTTGAGTTAAAATTGCCAAGAAAAACACTGAATCTACACAGGAAAATATTTCCAACCAGTTCAATCAATTCACAGTTGGACGATTCAATGTTGAAACCAGAGCTCTGATGCCGCTAATTAGCAGGACTTGTAATTAAATCGTAACATTCACCGTTCATTTAATTTATAAACTGCAGCTTTTGGAATTTCCGTAATTTGTTTGAGAGAAAACTCGCTGTTATTTACTATTATTTTGATGCACATTGGATTCGCAATTAATTTTTACAAAAAAATCAAATTTTATTAAATGTTTCCAGTTTCTCAGTTCCAAACACGCAATTTTTTCTCATCACTTTTTACTATGACACTCCCTAAAAAAACTTTTTGAAAACCATCTTTTGAAGAAATTAGGTGTTAACTAACCTCGGGGTGGTTGCAGTGTCAATTTAACGCAGCCAAAAAATTTGATCTACCTTATTATAAAATATATGATCTTTTCTGACCAACACGGACTAATTTTGCAAAGCTGAAACAAAACTGATTTTGCGAATTCTCCAAAAACTTTACAGAAACTAACAAAAGTACGGAATTTTCCTAAGAACAACTTTTCTTACCAAAAACTAACGCAATGCCGCTTCTCGCTTCTGCAGGAAAATTTCAACCAAGAGGCAAAGCTGAGCTTCGCAACACTTGCAATACAATTGAATTATTGCATTATCAGAACTCATTTATTTTGAAAAGTTATTTGAAAAGTTGGGCTGAAATTTGAAAAGATTACTTCTTGAAAAAATCGAAAAAAAAAATATCTACAAAAACTTAATACCTTTGTCTCGGACGAGGCTCGAAAAATAGCCTTAGCATTGAGAATTGAGAAGCATTGAGAATCAATAACCGCGCAGCAAATAAAGCGAAAATCTTATGTCAAGCCTCGTTAAGCCGAGAAGGAAACTGTAGTCATAAAAAAAATTCGAGCTCTATAAGTTTTTATATCAAAATTTTTACGACCCATCACTCCTGAAACAGGCAAACATGTTTTAAAAATTGCTTGTGAAACTACGCAACATAAGTTGACAAAGTCGATATTATGTAGGCCGATCCAGTTCAACCAAAAAAAAATCAAAAAATTATTGAAAATATGAGTTCATCATAAATTTACAAACTAAAAAGCACTTTTCAATTCTAGTAAGAACTGTTTAAATCAAAATTAAAAACCCCCAGCTTTGAAAAAGAACTGATTGAACAGCTTATCAGAAATTATAAATTTCATTTGCAGAAAGGAAAATCAGCCGATACAAATTAGGACGAAAACATTTTTTCAATTACTTGAAAAGATTATTTACTACCCCTCATGAATTAAAAAGAAGTTTTTTCGAACTTTCAAGAAATTGAGCATGTCAGCCTTTGAGCTTGTCCGAATTGAGCATGTCGGCAAAAAAAGTAAGAAAAATTGTTCACGGAAAAAAAAGTCCCGATTGCTCTTGCAAGTCCAGTTATAATTTATAATCTTATTTCAAACATTTACATTCTATTTAAAAGCACAAAACTGCCTGTATGAACATAATTATCACCAATTGTGCTTAAGCGTCTACTGTAAGAAAAAAGACACAAGACTATAGGGCTTAGGTTGGAGAAAGAGCTAGCATAGTAGAAGTGTGTTCTCGAAATTAAATTACCAGGGTTCAAAGGTGGGAAAAATTTTGCATTAACTTACATGTGAATTATCAATTGAGTTCAGACAGTCTTATTCCTATGATAAAATATAAATAATATAATTTAGTATTTCATATTTGACACAGAGGCGAAGCTGTGCTTTGCAAACACTTGCCAGAAAACAAAAAACAGCATTGATATCAATAATTAGTATAATTTTAGTAATAGTTTTAGTTATAATTAAGATATAAAAAAGAGGCAAAGATGAAATTCGCATACACAAGCAAAAATATGACCGATAACGCTACTGGGAAAAACTGAACGAGTAAATCATTGAGTCTACAAAATTTCTCAAGTGACGCACGCCAATTGAGAAGCATTAGCAGTAACACTCAATTTGATTTTAAAACAAATAAATTTGCCAGCTAACATGCCTCAATTTATACAGCAGTCTATGGATCAGCAATAACAAGAAAAAACTAAATGTAATAAAATAAAAATTACACACGCAATTTTAAAAATTCCACACGCCATATTAAGCACAATGTGATAAACTTTGCTCCTAGTAACAAATCAATTATGGCTAAAAGGCTTTCTCCAACCAATTTGCAACGATTTAATTGACGGATTAAATCTCCGCTTACGCGTTAATAGCGCGAAATATATCGCGTGTTAATTGTCCCAAATTGGCCAAAATGGCAATTTTTTAACCGACAAAACTTTACAAAAAATGATCACAGGTGAAATATCTTTCCAAATTAACGCTCAAAACAACAATATTTTTTGAATGATACAAAAAATCACGTCAAAAATGGCTTATTAAAAAGCAGAAATAATCCACTACTTTCGTTACGATAATCGGAACAATAACAGTCTGTGTTAATATCCTTAGCCTTGGCTGTACTTAATAGCTGGTTATTGACTCCAAATTTCGAAGTCGTATATGTACCAAAGTTATAGCAATTATTGTTATTATTACACAAGCAATGCTTGTGTTATAGTAAGGCCTATCTTTTTTTTCCATCTTAACACAAGAATTGCTTGTGTAATAATAACAATCATTACTATAACTTCGGTACATATTCGACTTGAACCTGCGACCTCGAGATTTGGAGTCTCACGGTTGGTTCGTGGCCTTGGAGCGCGGAGAAACAGTTTTGCACAGATCGGGGGGTTTTAGGGGTTCACTAGTCAAAAAGCTGTCTTGTTCCGACTCGAAAAAAAGTAGAAAAAAAAGTAAATGTTCGAATGGTTGTTCAATTAACAACAATTTCGGTAATCGAATTAGTAAAAAAAATGACGTCAGAAGTACAACATCAAAATATAATTCAATCGACAACATTTTTCGTGAAATTATGGGGGCTGGAATTGTCAAATAGTCCAAGTAATGGACTAATTAATGCGCGCTCTCTTCCTCTTTTAACCTATAATGCACATCGCATAATTGTAACTTTTCGTCGCTGTTCAATCAATTCGCATTCAAATATTCATTACAATATGAATTGAGACCCGTTTATTGTTCCATATAATTATTTGAATTATTCCATATTAAAAGAAACTACCCTCACTTGTTGCTTGATGTTACTTATGGTCGAAAGCAAATTCAGAAAAAAATTCAGCATGATAACAAAATTGGAACGAAAACAATCAATGTAACTAGGAAAATTTGAAGCCCTTTCGTCAATTTGATATCATCAGTATAAACTCTGAAGTAGGTTGGCTTTGTAAAAAGAGATAGAAAAAAGCAAAAAACATAGAAGAAAGAAAAGTCAGAGAACAGATATTTCTGTTGTTTACCACAAAAAAAAAGAAATAAGGCGCACAGCAACAGCCGCAACGTGATCTCGCAATGTCCGTACTCTTCCCGCCATAGGTCTTACCTAATTTATGGTTACAAAATAAGGCACTTGCGATACAGCACAATCATGAAAAAATTATAGTAAAACAAAATGAAAAAATGTGAAAATTTGGTGAACCAAAAATTATGCATGTCGATCGATGAAGGACATTTAGGACCCAACTATTGGCATTTCTTGAATTTGTTATACTGATGCGGGACAACGCGTAATTTCAAAAATTGGACTTTGAGCAAAAGCTTAAGAGAATTCTCTAATAAAATGAAGGAGAAGGGTAAAAACTTTTGAAAAAGTTGACATCAGAAAATTGACATATCCGAGAATCATTGACTTTTCTTTAAAAAAACTTGCGCGTTGCCGCTTTTGCAGAAAAGATTCACCCAACATGTAATTTTGATTGAAACCAAACCCCAGTACTTTTCCGAGGGCCATAAATTTTTGTGCCAACCAAAATTGGGCGTAGTCCCGTATGCAAAGGAGCATGCCACAACCGATTCTTTAGATTGTACCCTAAATCTCAGATATGCGAGGGTTGTATCGGTTAAACTGATCAAACTTAGAAAAAACGCTCTAAAATACAAAAAAAAATGTTTCCGAGGAGGATAATCTTTGTGTAAAAAATTTGTGAATGGCTGCTGATGTCGGGGAGCTTAACCACTACTCTTTATCTCCATTAAGTTACGAGGGTTCGAAGATGGGAAAAAATTTGCATTAACTTACATGTGAAATATCAATTGAGTTCAGACAATCTTATCCCTATGATAAAATAAAAATTATATAATTTAGTATTTCATATTTGACACAGAGGCGAAGCGCTGCTTTGCAAACACTTGCCAGAAAACAAAAAACAGCATTAATATCAATAATTAGTATAATTTTAGTAATAGTTTTATTTATAATTTAGATATAAAAAAGAGGCAAAGATGAAATTCGCGTACACAAGCAAAAATATGACCGATAACGCTACTGGGAAAAACTGAACGAGTAAATCATTGAGTCTACAAAATTTCTGAAGTGACGCACGCCAATTGAAAAGCATTAGCAGTACCAGTCAATTTGATTGAAAAAAAAAATTGCCAGCTAACATGCCTCAATTCATACAGCAGTCTATGGATCAGAAATAACAAGAAAAAACTAAATGTAATAAAATAAAAATAAAAAGCTGTCTTGTTCCGACTCAAAAAAAAGTAACAAAAATGTTCGAATGGTTGTTCAATTAACAACAATTTCGGTAATCGAATTAGTCAAAAAAATGACGTGAGAAGTACAACATCAAAATATAATTCAATCGACATTTTTCGTGAAATTATGGGGGCTGGAATTGTCAAATAGTCCAAGTAATGGACTAATTAATGCGCGCTCTCTTCCTCTTTTAACCTATAATGCAAATCGCATAATTGTAACTTTTCGTCGCTGTTAAATCAATTCGCATTCAGATATTCATTACAATATGAATTGAGACCCGTTTATTGTTCCATATAATTATTTGAATTATTCCATATTAAAAGAAACTACCCTCACTTGTTGCTTGATGTTACTTATGGGCGAAAGCAAATTCAGAAAAAAATTCAGCATGATAACAAAACTGGAACGAAAACAATCAATGTAACTAGGAAAATTTGAAGCCCTTTCGTCAATTTGATATCATCAGTATAAACTCTGAAGTAAGTTGGCTTTGTAAAAAGAGATAGAAAAAAAACATAGAAGAAAGAAAAGTCAGAGAACAGATATTTCTGTTGTTTACCACAAAAAAAGAAATAAGGCGCACAGCAACAGCCGCAACGTGATCTCGCAATTTCCGTACTCTTCCCGCCATAGGTCTTACCTAATTTATGGTTACAAAATAAGGCACTTGCGATACAGCACAATCATGAAAAAACCATAGCAAAAAGAAGAAAAAATGTGAAAATTTGGTGAACCAAATTTATGCATGTCGATCGATGAAGGACACCTAGGACCCAACTATTGGCATTTCTTGAATTTGTTAAACTGATGCGGGACAACGCGTAATTTCAAAAATTGGACTTTGAGCGAAAGCTTATGAGAATTCTCTAATAAAATGAAGAAGGGTAAAAAATTTTGAAAAAGTTGACATCCGAAAATTGACATATCCGAGAACCATAGACTTTTCTTTAAAAAACTTGGGCGTTGCCGCTTTTGCAGAAAAGATTCACCCAACATGTAATTTTGATTGAAACCAAAACCCAGTACTTTTCCGAGGGCCATATATTGTACCCTAAATCTCAGATATGCGAGGGTTGTATCGGTTAAACTGATCAAATTTAGAAAAATACGCTCTAAAATACAAAGTCTACGAAAAAAAGTCTACATTCCGATTTGATAACCCTTGCTACTCGCAAGCGTAACAAGTACTTCCCACGATTTAGGAACCTCGTAAAATGCTCTGATGGAATCGTGTGGTAAAACTTTTAAGCGCTGTTAGTCAAGACGCGAATTCTGAAAGAAAATACATCTTAAGAACAAAGATAGCCGGTTGATGTTCAAGTAAAACAGAAAGTTCCAAACACTCTGATTCAAGGTCACATATCAAATAATAAGTAACATTGAAAAACTAAAACGTTTTTTCGAAATTTCTCGTTAGCAGCTTTTGTTAGCGAAAAACATGAATATGACAAAATCGGTAAAATCGAGCTTGTCAAAATCGGTAAAAAAACACCCTACGCTAGCTATAGTTGGTCGGAAATGGTCGGAACTTCGTGAAATGGTCGGAACTTTAGTTTTCTGTACCGAGAAATTTCAGTTTATACTCAATTACGGAAAAATTAATCGCTACCTTAAGGAAACTCTTCAGATTCAATTTTATCTTATATCAGATAAAAAACCTTGCAATTCAATTGTGAGTCGGATTCCAAAAACAACTGCTCGAAGAATTGGAGAGCAAAACTCGCCGAACATTTTTGTTTCTTAGACTGATTTTAATAATCTTTAACTGGCGAGTCGAGATTTCGATTGATTCAATCTGGCACTTCTCCGTCATTCAGCAATTGTTATTTAGCTGAACGGATCATTTGAATCCATTTTTACTTCTCCTGACAACACTCAGCGCCACTTCCACAACAAACCGCTACTCTTGTTCGCTGTTTTTTTTTAAAAAACATATTCTGTTAAATTTGAATAAAAAACAAGTAAAAATTGAAATAAGAAACGATAATACAAAAAATGGAAAAGAAAGCGAACCAATGTTCAAGCCCGATTTTTTACTATCTTGCAATAATTTCAAAAAAGTAATTATATAGCGAGTTTATTAATGACATAGCTTTGAATTGCCGATGCTATGCAGCAAAGTCATGAAATGTTGATTTCAGACGCCCATATTGATCACAAACTCTCACTCTATTATTTAGTAAGCTAATTGAAACCTTCCTCGAGACTTCACGAAAACCAACATGAGTTTCTTGGGTGAGTACTTTACAATCAATCAACCAACAAAAATATCTCCTTTCTCCTTATTTTTCACATTTCTCCAGAGAAAAGATTATTTTCAACGATGTGAATTAATGACAGAAAGAGATAGACTGGATGTTTCAGTCTCGTTTACATACAAATAACAACAGTCGGAGTAAAGTTGCATTAAATTAACGAGCTTGAATCAATTCAATTTTAATTGCACGATTGAAATAGTTACAAACATCGAAACTAGATCGAAATTGATTCAACTAATTAAGGTAGAGTAGAGCAAACCACCATATTTGACACAAATTTCGAAAAACAAGATTTCGATTTCTACAAATAATTGTCAACTGATGGCTCTCTGAAAGTCACACGCGGTTTAAGGAACTTACATAAAAAACTAACTTCAATTAAATAAATAACAGCAAGTCAACCAAATTAAAGAAAACTTCTCAACTCAAAACCAACAACACTTATTAGCTCATTTATTTTTCAGTTTTTTATCAGTATTCAAACCAGTTGCATCACATCAATTCAATCAAACACACAAAAAGCAAGTTCCTGAGTTGTCCCAGGTTTAAAAAAGGGTAAGTAGTCGACTGAGCGGGCAACATTAGTGCACGCATTGTGAGACTTATTGCAATCAGGAGATAGGAACAAGTGTTCACTTCACTCATCGTCGTCTTCGTCCTTGAGCGCCTGGGTGGTGGGCTGGGAAGTGGCGTCGTCTTCTTCCTCGTCGTCAATCTTGGGTGCGAGATAGAATCGGATGTGCCCGTAGTCTCCGATCTTGTATTCCACCACCATCGGAGTCTTGGGAGTCAACATCAAGGTCACACTATCAGACAGAACCTGAAATGAAATCCAACAAAGTTATCTTATGTCTACATAAAACAATAATGAAACTTAATGTATTAAAGTTTCACCACCAAGAACCAATGGTTATACTGGCTTGTATCTTATTTCAATCAGGCAGATTCGCATTGAATTTATTTCATAAGACTATAGGGAAAAATATTGCGTACCTGTGCTTTGGCAAAGTTGTTCAAGTATCGCACAGCGAAAGACAGAGTCAGGGGTTCCCCTACATCGATCTGCACCCGGTCCGATTCATCGTCATCGATGGAGCTACTCTCCTGAAGTCGGATGTTGGCAGTTCCCAAGTCTCCATTGGCTGCAAATTGCACTTGACCTTTCGTGCACGAGATCGTCACAGTATCTCCGAAGTTAGCAAGATCTCGGCAGATTCGGGAGAACTCGGCAGAAGGCATCTTGATGTTGACGAAGTATTCTTGGTCCGGAACCTGTAAATGCTCCTGATCAATATCCGTCAACGCAAAGTCAAACTGGGAGATCTTATCCTTATTGGGAGACTCGAAAATGAAAGAGCATTTATCCGGCTGGTCTTCAGCTCGCATCGTCAAGGAGTCTTTGTTTCCTGCACACTTCAGGATCTTCAAGAGTCCTGCGACCTTGAACCCCATGTTGGTCGCTCGATCGCATCGGTACAGTTCGAAGCCTTCGGCTCTCAGTTCCAGAGACACCAAACTGACGTGGATAGCGTCCATGGCTTGGAGCGAGAGACCCTCGGAGGTGCAGTCAAAAGAAGCATCTTCAAGCAGTTCCTTGGCGGCTTCGAAGATCTTTCGGAAGACTTGGGCATCGAGCATGTGAGCTTCAAACATCTTGATTGGTTTTAGTCGTACTTTTCTTGGTGTAAAAAATTAGATGGTTGAGTTTTGTTGTTGTGTTGATCAAAGATGGTACACAAGATCTAAAAAGAACTTGGAGCTGTTCAGTAAATTCTGATTTGAAACAATCGGCGGATATTATTTGTGTGACTAAAAGAGCTGCGCAAAATAAAAATGAATATGAATTTTATATCCAACAAAGCCTCCGAATCTTATCAAGTTAGTGCTCAAGATAATGATCGTTAATTATTTAGTTGCCTGACCAATCCCTAATTGCGCTATAAATTTTTTCTTACAATAATATATCTTAATTTCGGATAATTCCTTTATTAAATTTTGAGCGATCAGTCGCTAACTACCAGTAATCCAGTTAGAGGCAAATCTTTTCACATTGTTTTACCAAATAAAGTCCCATTACATTCCGACTACAGATAATTAAATAATTCGGAAAGCATTGGTCAGAAGCGCATAATTATGCAAGTAATCAAGAATCCTCGACTCATTCATTTCTAGTTTCATTAAGGATTGCTTCTTTCATTCTTTGAGATGTTTGCTGATTTTTCAGAAGATAAAAAAAGAAAGCTTTTGTTCAGTTCAAATTGAATTGATCAACAAGTGACGCAAATTTGGTACATTGCAACTTCTTGATAGGAATAAAACGGAACTAAGAATTTATAGTAAATAGTATACGAAACAGGTTGAGTTTAGCTTGTAGCCCATTTGATGCAATCAATATTCTATCTATTTCTCCCAAGTCGAGCGAGGGGATTGCTTTCATACCACAGTAATAAAACACATAATTAAATATGGGACAATGTAACAACAATGTAGAAGAGATTAATACATAAGTATTCACGAACAAAGAATTCACTTGCAAATGGGATCGCATCTTCAATTAAATTGCTCATCAGTGTTTTCCAAATCTCTGCTGCTGATTTAAAATCCCCCACGACCTCTTTTGGGGGGAGGTCCTCCTCGGCCTCCGAAGGACCGCTTGTCACCTTGGAACCCTCCTCGGCCTCCGAATCCACCGCCACCTCCTCCCCGGGGACTTCCATAGCCACCTCCTCTACTAGGGGGAGGAGCTCCGTAACCCGAGGGAGCACCGTAAGCGCCTGCTCCTCCATAGCCCCCTCCGAACCCGTATGAGTAGGGGTCGGCGCTCCCATAGCCCCCTCCGTATCCTCTGCTCTGATCATATCCGTATCCGTAACTGGGTGGCCCGTAGCCGTATTGATCGTATCCGTAGCTATCTGCAGCGTAGCCATACTCGCCTCCGTATCCTGCGAAATGAACAGACATAAAATAAAGACAATGGAACTACATGAATCAACCCAACCGAACATCTTCTTATGTGCTAACTTTTAGATACGAATACTAAAATCGAAAAAAAAAGTAGAATACATAATTAATTCTGCTATTTGTTGGATTGAATTTAACATGGCTGATTTTTCCAGTGAAGCTATCGTTTACATATCAAAACATCTCTTGACTCACGAAGGAAACAAAATCAAAAAGCTTTCATCATCATGAGCCAAGGGTAATTGAAGTATTAGCAAAGAAAAGAAAATAAGCTGCAGCACCTGATCCTCCTCTTCCAAATCCACCGGGTGGTGCTCCTCCTCTCCCTCTTGGACCGCCAAACCCTCCCCGACCCATGCCGCCCCGTCTGTCCCCTCTGCCCCCGGGTCCTCCCATCTGGTTCTTCTTGTTGGGATCCACCGGCTTTGCCAGAGCTATCTTCATAAATGAGTCACCCACTTGCTTCCCATTTTGTTCTTCCAGTGCTCGCATGCAGGCATCTCTGTCTGCGAAGTGAACGAAGGCGTAGTTTTGGATCTGAAATCAAAATTCAGTTATAAGCTTCAGCATCCGTCATTTCGACTGCAAAAGAAGCTCTTGTTTCTCCCCATGCATTAGAAAAATACCAACGCTTTTACAGTCACACTTTTTACACAGATGCGAAGTGGAACTTCGCTCCACTTGCGAAACAACAAAAACTTAAATAGAAAAAGATGAAAAAAAAATCATGAGTCGCCGCTTCTGCAGGAAAAACTCAAAAACGAAACTATACAAATCCTTAACTTTTTCTGTACAAAGTAGTTCGTGGCCGCTCAAGCAGAGAAGCTTCAAGAAAACCATGTTTTTCGATTGAGCACAACCAAGGATTGGCAGGGTAGTTTGCGAAAAGTCGAAAATGTTCTAGAAAACGGTCAACAAATCAAAAATTTGCTTTTTCCAAGAATCATAGTATTTTTGCAAAAAATAATTTTTGGGAGTTGCCGCTTACGCAGAAGATTCAATAAACCTGTTATATTTTTTGAAGCCAAAAACTCAGATATGGTAGGGAGTTGCTGAAAAAAAATCCACAAAAGGGGTAAAATAATCCCCCACAAACTTCTTCGAAGGCTGTAGACAGTGGAGTAAAGTAAAAAGAAATCAAGGCTTTATTCAGACACACAGGGGAGTAGTCTTTATTTCCAAGAATACCCATTGTTTGAAAATCGGTGGAATCGTTTGAGAAAAAATCACCAATTTTTGCGAAAAGAACAAATTTTCCAAAGCATCAAAAAAAATAAAATTACATTAAAACCCAATTCCATACATTTTGATATTAATTGTTTTGGCTCTTTTCCAGTTCCCCCCTTTGAATTTCAATTTTGAAAAGTCTATTTAACGTAGTCATAAAGCAATGAAATTTTGCGTGGTGAACAAATCGACAATTCTGAACAGATTTGTTCTTCATACTTTAAAGCGTACCATCACGCATTTAGCCGCAATAACACGTAAAACAAACATAATACTCGGTATTTTGAAAGGGGGAACTGGAAAAGAGCCATTGTTATCAAACAAGAATTGTAGGAAAACATGCCAAACTACACAATTAAAATTTTAATTATCAACGGAACAAAACTTTCGAATCGGAAAAAAGCCGACATTTTAAGAGGAGAAACCAGTTGAGCCGGAAAAAAAGGATTTCATAAAAAAGAATTGAGAAGTTTCAATTTCCCTGTAAATTACAATTACAACCACTTGCAACCACTATGATACTTACAGCAAAATAAAAATCCGAGATGTGGCTTCTAAGCCGACAAAACTTAAGCAGACAAGCGAAAGTCTGACAATTGAATTTTTACCGGAAAAATTTCAATTCCATAAAAACTGAAAACAAACAAGTTCCTGCCGTGACTCGAACCGCAGTCCTTGCAGTGTAAAAATGATCGCGTTACCTGCTGGCCAAGCGTGAAGGAACCTGGAAGTTTTTAATGTTCAATATTACAAAAAGTGCAATTTCTTGTAGGAAAAGTTGTTTACGGGAAAAAAAATTTAAGTCCCCGTTTACAAGAGACTTGCTCTCGCAAATGTAAAAATAAGTTTAATTAGTTCTTCTAGTGCTTTCCTAACTCCATTTTCTTGTTCTATTGTCTCTTTTGTTTTATTGTCATAAGTTTGGGATCTCCGCCGTTTCCCCCAACCAGATAAAGGCATCAATTTGACATTGTCATCAATTTTACCCCATACAAATTTTCAAGATAACATAAAAAAAGAAACATATATACATGTAAACAATTTAGTCCGCATGTACAACCTTTTAAACTCAATAGTTTCACCGTTAAATAGATATTCACGTCAGGTGCGGGCGAAGGGCGTACAGAAGAGCATCGTAATGATAAAGGACTGCCTTTCTTTAAAGCTCAGTAAGCATTACCAACTAAACTTCAATTGATACGATCATTTAGCTACCTTTTTGATTTTCTTGTCAAGTGTGCCGTACTGACTGAACACTTCATTGAGCTGTTCCTCGGTGACGTTTTCCGACAGCTTCGTAATGTAGAGATTTGTGACTTTGGACATGGTCTCCTCGTCTGGCTCGTCCAGGGGATCTGCCCACTCAGTGCCGTAGCCAGTGAAGCCACGCCAAGACTGGATCGGAATGTCACCGCGGTCCAGGTGTTTTTTGGCCTTAAGCAAAGAACATTTTGAATTTCAGGAAAAAACGCTTTGCTTTCAATTCAAACCCCCCCCCCCCCGCACAAACGTTAATTTTCTATTTTGAATGAAACTATCATAATGAGAAGTCAATTATGATACATTCTAGAGCTGCTAGCATTGAAACCTGCAGGTTCAGTACTGTCAGTTACGCATTGGACTTGCAATGTCGGGGCAACACGACCCATACAATTTAGTGGAATAAGTGGAGAAAAAATTTTGCTGCTTATTTTACAAAATATTCTGATTAAATAACTTTTTGAATGAGACTATAGGTAACCTAAAGAACATTACGGCTAGGATAACATTATTGAAACATATACTCAAGGTGATTATTCAAGTAAAATGAATACTAACAGTGCATGCAGATTTATGATCAACGAAGTCAAGGAAGCAGAAGCCCTTGTTCTTGGCTGCATTTCCTGGCTCAGCCGGCTCGTGGATGATCACATCTTCTATGCCAGCAACAATTTGCGAGAAGGCCTCCATTATGTCATCCTTAGTTTTCGATTTCGGCACTGGACCGACAAAGAGACGTCGGTTGGGTTCCGAAATCTTCACCACCATCTGGCGTCTACGGTTCGTCACTAAAGATACAGAACTTAACTTGAACAAAAAAATCTCTTATGATTCCTTCTCAGTGAACAGCACTTGTTACCCATTCATTCTCATAACCTCATTCAAATGATGGCGTCGGAAAGTGGCTCGCCTCTGATGAAAATCAGAAACGGGTAGCTTCAAAATACTTGGTTAACAGAGTATTGATTTCTTGGATTGTAACTTAGCACTTGGATCTAAAGATTTACAGATCTAATTATTGAAGTTTTACAGATCTATATATTTATATACTACTTATCACTCACGTGGTATTAAGACATCATATCCGTCGTACATTTCCACGCATGCTTTCGCAGCTTGCGGCTCCGTAAACGTCACAAATCCATACGTCTGGTTCTTTCCGGTTTCTGGATTCATCATCAGTCGCATGTGGAAGATGGTGCCTGCCTTCTCGAACATCTCAACCAGGTCTTCAACATTCAGCTCGTACGGAATCTTTCCATAGTAACACTGGCAATTTTTGGGTGGCTTGAAGTCCTCGAACCCAGGTCCGGGTCCATAGGATCTCTGGCCCGCCGTGGCTTCATATTTGTAACCTGTTCTGTCAAGTATTTTCTGCATTCGTTCGCTGGTAGGACCAGAGCTTCTCGGTCCTCCCGAAGGTTTTCCTTGGTACCCATGCTCTAGCGCCGCGGGTCCGGGGTAGTTTTGATTATCCATCTGTTCTTGCTTCATATACTCTGGAGGTTGCTGTACCATGGGTTGAGCACCGTTCGTTGACCCGCCTTTCTCAAACACTCCTTTCGCCACTTGAAGCAGAAGATCTCCGAAGTCCGAGACGTTCGTAAAATCACTCTGTTTATAGTTGTTCAGAATTTCATTCAACGTCGGCTCGTCGATTCCTCGGAAGTTTCCAGCGACATCAGGAGGGTATCCTTCAGGAGGGAAGTACCCGTCCGTTATCAGCTGGTCCAGTTGCTGTGCTACCGACTCTTGCAAGCCGATTTGGAGAAGGTTCTCGTAAGCTCCTGTACCACTACTACCCATTTTGCAAACTAGAATAAATCACTCTTAGAGTCAGTCTTTTTACATCAGATTAAATTGCTTTTTGATTATTTCCAAGAACTTATTCCTTTTCCCGCGAGAGACAAACCGCAATTTATTATTTGACCAGTGAAAAGCTAAATCACAGTCACAACTCAGCATTTTTTTCGAAACAATTCCAGTTCTCTACAAGGATGAACTATCTCCCATTATAACCCCCCAGAAAACTATTAAAATTGTCCAAAAATACAAAAATTACGAATTGAGGCGCTATAATTGAAGGAGGATTTTAATGGGGAAAATGCAAATAATCGAACGCAAACAGATAGGTCGAAAAGGCAAATTGGTCGTCGTACTTAATCAAGTAAAGCCGCTGTTTGCTCAATAGAAGCGTATGTAAGGAAAAAGGACCTGTAGCTATGAGCTGTCTTAACAGAATACCCGAAATCGGGAAAAGGAATTACAAGAATTTTAAAAGAAACGAACAACAAAACCATTTATTAACTTCGTTTAAAAGTAAAAAGCAAAAGAAAATCATACCAATTTTCCGTTTGTGTAACAAACCGTCAAAATTCAAATATTTCAGGTTAAAATTCAATCATCAGTTTGTAAAAATCACGCATGATGTCCAGTTGAAAATGCGGCGGAAAAATCTCCAAATTTCACAATTTCTCCATATGCGTGTATGTCAGTCAAACTGCATTATCAAAACCAGCAACTTTCTCGAAATGTCTGTAAATTTCTCAACGCAGAAAGTCAGAAAAGCTAGTCTTGAGTTGGGTTCAATGCAGTTCATGCAAAAGCTTCTCCAAGAATTCGTCTCACTAAAATTCAAACAAAAAGCAACTTAGAACGGAAATTTAACCCATTTGCTTCCAAAAATAAAAGATGCTACATAATTCAGACTTTCTTTACTTCATCACTATTGTACCAACCCCAAATAGTTGCTTTCTAAAACATGTGAAAAAAAAACAGATACCTTCGTTCCCTCTTGTGCGCCATCCATTGTATCGTTATTTCAAACACAGATGTTCCCTGTTTTTCTAAATCTATTCTTTAGGTGATGACTTGAGCTTCCATAATTCATTTACATCATTAATCTGAAATCGAGTCACATCAAGAGATCAAATAGAAATTAGTACTCAGACAGATTTGATGCGAGTATTTTTATCAGACAATAATTTTTGTTGAGACAGTAAAACTGTAGGAAAGTTGAGATGAAAAATTATGAAATGCTTTTATACATTGAAGCCGAGCTTCGCAACACTTGTGATACAATACAAGCACAACAAAAGAAATTAGCCGACACAAAATGAGACGAACGCCGCGAAAACAAGATTTGTCGAAACAAATGTCAAAAACTATTTTGTCTCAAACAAAGTTCATTTTGAGAGAAACACGCCTATTAGGACAATTGTTCCAGTAGAATCGGAACAAAACTTACGCAGTGATAGCAAAGCCGACAATACTTTAGCAGGCACACGTTGAGCCGAAAAAAAAAACTGTTTTTACAGACAAAACTTTGAAACCCAAATCCAAAAAGTCTCCATTTAAGTCCTTTCTTTCGAAAAAAAATAGATAAAACTTTTTGATCAACAAACGACGCAATATGAGCTCATTAAACCGATTTAAAAAAACGAAACCTTAAAGGTCGAAATAGAAAAATAAAAACGAAAGAAGAGTTGATAAATTTATAACCAACGTCAAAAAATTGAAAAGAATGGGCATTTAAAATGCAGAATTATTAAAATGATTTCTGGTGGTTGACGAAAGTACATATTTAGAGATGATCACCAATTTCAGTCATTGTCAGATGAATACCGTTATTATGGGAAAAAAAGTCAAGTTCTCGATTGCAAAATCCTTGCTTATCGCAAGAGTAAAAGTACTGGTAAGCTATTTTCAGCGGACAAGGAGTGCACAAGCCGGAGCGTACAACTCAAACTTAACCTTGAAGTTTTTGTTTCACTCCAAGTTTCTTTTTGCGCCTCATTGGATATATTCTTCGGGTATTTTTTTAAAACTTTTTTTTGAGGAAAACTTGCCGAAATTTGTATTACTATTGAATATGTCGAAATTATACGCTTTTGATCAGATCATTCCGTGACACCTCAAAAAAAAACTACACAATGTGAAAAACAAATGAAATTGTTTTTTTATTGCGCTCGGAAATTTCTATTTGGTTTGCGAAAAAGTTTCGAAAAACAGAAATAAAATGGTCTGTTAATACGTTTTTGTTATAACGCGTCTCAGTATTTTTTCTGCGGAATCAGGCCAGGCGGTTGTGTAGGCTGCAAGAAGCCGTGTTCAGCATTTTACTAAAACTTGAGCGGCAAACGTTTTTAAACAAAGTTAGGCCAGCTGCTCTGTCTACTTACACAGCAACTGTTTAACCTTGTTTACAAGCTTTTGCCGAACAAAATTTGACAAAAACCCTGAACACGGCTTCTTTTAGTGTACACAAGCGCCGGGCCCCATCTTGCAGAAAAAATATTGACAAGCGTAATAACAAAAACCCGAAAAAAGTAAATTTTAATTTTTTTCCGTTTTTCAAAACCTTTTCGTTAAGAAAATCATCATGTGCTTCATCCAAATCAATTTTTTGTTCAATCAGGCAACTAATTGAACATTTTATTTATACTTGAGAACAGAAAAAGTAACGACCACAGACAATTTAGCAGAAAACTACCAATATTAGTTTTTGCCGACTACGCTGAATTTTACTGCTTTGTGGGGCCTTGAGTCGGTAAAAGTGATCATTTAAATGCTGAATTTTTAACGCATTTACATTTTTATTACAGAAAGATTTTTATTGAGAACTTTTATGGGCCAAGAAAGTAATGATTGAATTTTCTCAAACTATTCCTTTCGAAATTGGGAAAATTTGGGACTTATACTCAAGTGCTTTATTATGATGTATCACTCAATTCAATTTGACGTCCATTTACGGTAACTGATTTTGCTTGAAAATGCCAGAAAAAGTTTTTTGAATCTTCCTTGATTGGATCAGGAGAAACACTGCTATGCTAGGAAACCAAATAAAAATGATTAACTAAGAAAAATCATCACATTCAAACTCTTCGATTTTCAAGAATTGATAATGATTTAACTTTTTCCTTAAATTAAGCCAATAAAAGAAATCTGGGTGAATAGATAACTTCTTTTATTTTCTTGGCAATTCTGCAAACTAACGTCCATTTTTGAACAAGACATTCACATTTAACGTTTTTAGCGTAATTTGCACTTCTGTTATTGGAGAGCATAATGCACCTACCAATTATCAAATTCATTTGCATGATCTGGAAAAGAAATCAAAGTCAAACCCTGAAAAAGTCACATATGATCGTGAACAAAGTTGAAATCCGTCTTCCTACGATTGAAATTGCAATTAAGAGGAGACCTACAGTGTGGAGAATGAGTCGAATTCCTGCTACATACATATTTGAGGGTCCATTTCCATACATATTTGAGGAAATTAAAACTTTTTTATCAACAGTTACGGTTGGAATGATCACCAATTCTACAGGTTAAACGGAAACCTTTCGATTGCAAGACGGGCCCTATTATTCAGTACACTGAAAATAAAAAAACAAGCTGACAACTTTCGGCAAAAACTGAGTAGAAATTCTACCAAACAAACTAAAACCGGATACATGAAACCACAACTTTAAAAACTTCAACTCTACAACTGCCGGTGCGTTACTTTACACTTATAGTTGGGCATGTTATTCCGGATTGGATTCAAAATTGGTGTGTGGATATTTATCAAATGACAATTCTTGCTCCTACCACGTAAGAATCAGCCACAGACTAACCTATTTCTAACTTCAATTCAAACTACTCTCAGCGGAGCATGAAAAGTTACGTCAGAATGTGAATATTTAGTGTTGCAGGATTGGTTTCCTTTTCACTTAGAGTACAGCGCAATGAATGTTTTGAAATCTATTTTCTGGTCTTTGCCCGTTATTAGCTTGGATGCCAACTTCTGCTTGTCTCTCAGACTGAATTCAGAGACTGAAGGGTCGAACTTTGAGAGCACTTTTGCTAACTGCATAGGAGACAAACTGCTGTCTCTTAGATTCGAAGACGAATTGAGAACCTCGTTAAAAAGTCTCGACAACTCTTCCTGTGCATCTTTACTGCCTCTCAGTTTGACTCTAATCCTATCAATACATGACACAATAACAGCATCAGTCAAAACAGTTGTTGAAGCTGCAGGTTTTGCAACAGCTTTAGGCAGTTTTGCTGTCGGCACTACTGAGGGTTTAACGCTTGGAACTGATAATTTCTGGCTCGTTATAGGTGTTCTGGGACTAGGCGAGGGTTTTTTAAAACTTGTTCTTAGTATTTTCGACGTAGGGGCTGCGGGCGGTTTATGATGTAGGCTTGAGGAATATGTAGTCAGCATAGAAGGAGTCGATCGATCACTCGCTCGGCTGCTTGCACTTGGAATGCCCATCACAGACCTCGAGCTGTTGCCTCCACTTGGAATCGCAGGCCTCGGAATCTTCGATTCCCTACTTACACTAACTTTTGGTAGGGGCGTTGGAGGAGCCCTAGCTATTGTGTTAGCACTTCGAGGCGTAATCGAGGGCTTGTTTGTCGCACTACGTGGTGGGTATCCATATGATTTATCCCCTGATTTGCTCAAAGATGTCGTGCGGAGTTGAGGTAGTCTTGGGATTTTTGATTTTCCCGAAGCTGATCCCGCACTTTGTGCCGGCGTTGAAGTGAAGCAAAAACTTCTATTCGGTGAGTCGAGAACAATTCCAGTTTCGTTACAAGGAACACATTCGTTCTGGTCCAACGATATGGATGAATTCATTGGAAACTCCTTTCGATCCGTTTTCACATCTGAATACCGCTTTAAAGACTGTTGAAACTGAATTTTCAGAACTGTTGCCTTGCTTTTTGCATTTTTCTCCGAATTAGCGTGATCTCCATCTTGGGAACAAATTCCAGGCAGCATCGAATTTTGTTGCTGAAGCTCTCTGACTGGTTCTGTCTCAACTGCTGAGGGTTGATATGTTCTATGTGCGTACATAACAGAAAATGAAGAGTTCTCACCCATACACACACGACCATCGTCTGTGAAAACTATTTCCGGGCCATCTTCTGGCTGCAAACTTGCCAACTCGTCAATCGTAGAATTTTCAACCTGCAAAACCGCGTGAGGTGTCTGTTCCGCTTCAATTCCGGTATCCACTAGATTTGAATCTGCTTCCATTAAGTTAATACACGAGCGCTGATTACTGAACAAAACCGGTGCATGATTCGACTCATCGGCCGAAGTCTGTTCAACGCTAAACGGTTCAAACGAATCCTCTAATTCCATAATTCGATGCAAAAGCGCTTCGTTCTGCTCTCGAATGAGCTCGCCTACTTCTGATTCTTTCACGTCTCCGACTTCGTTGTTCAAGCAGAACTTTTCCGCTTCCTTTAGATTCAACGTAGTCTTCATTCCTGCTACTAGCATCGCCTGCAATGTCGGCACATAATCTTCCGTTAAATCGCTATGCATTTGTTGCAAGCTCTCGTATGCTTGGCTGCTGCTCAAGTTCTCGTGCTCCTGAATCAAAGGCAGAGTGAAATCTTCAATGGGAACCACTTCGTTTTCCGCTAGTTGCATATTTAATGCTGCTACTTCGTCCATTTCGGATTCGATTACTATTTCCCGATCATTCTGGGGTTTTTCAGCGGTTTCCAAAAACGAAGCTTCCTCGACAGCGACTTGAGTGGAATATATTTGTGGTTCATTGGCCACCGGAGCTTCACACGTACCTTGTTGTCCGGTGACATTTGCTTCCACTACTTCGGGTTCAATCGGGGTTTCATCAACCTCGGATTCTTCATCTTCGCTAGCAGATTCCTCAGACGAGCTGGAGTCTTCTTCGAATTCTTCGTGATTATCACCTTCATCGCAAACATCCTCATGAATGTTCATGCAATCTGCGTCTAGTTTTTCCGGAGTTAAAGCTTCTTTTTCATTTTCGATTAGATCATTTTCGTCGTCGTCAAATTCTTCACACGCTTGTTCACGTAGCTCACGCTTACTTTCTCTTTCTTCAACTCCGTTTTCATTTCTTTCATCATTTTCACTTTCAGAGTCAGCTTCATTGAACTCATTTTCCTCTGGCGTATCAATCTGGTCCAAGTAATCGATATCAATTCTTGGCATCATTTTAGCTTTGTCCATTGCGCACAAAATATTCATTGCCACTTTTGCTATCGAGTAGCTATCATCGAAGCCAGTTTTTAGATTTTTGAGATTATTTTCTTCAAAAGGCGCCCCGCTCAAAAGCGAGACATAAGATACTAAGGAAAGTTTATCTATATCCATTTTATCGTAGAACAAGGATTTCAGACTTGGTTTGACGGATTCTGGCAAGTAGAAATTTTTCGGCGAACTCAGTTCCCAGCGTAGGACACATACATCTGAGATGCAAAATACTAGACGTAGAAAAAGGTCATCGTCATAATCCCAGAATCTGTCTACTGTAGTTTTGCTAGCCCATGAAATCTGGAGTGGTTCGATTTTGGAGAATACTTTCTTCTTGTGTCTGTTGTTTTGCCTCACTTCTTTCAACCTGGCTGAGTTCCTTTCTTTTGGGTTGAATGAGTGATCGGTGGCATGTGATGCATTTCGGGATGAGCTGTTCAACTTCCTGAAATCGAGGCAGCTGCCACTTGATTCGTCCTGCCAATATTCGTAGCCTTTGGGACTCTAAACCAAGATTAAGAATTCACGGCTGTCCCATTACACCCTCATACCCACGTCTAATAACAAAAAACTATACCAACCCCTACAGCTATTCAAAAAAGCGGTTTGTAGATTGACAACTTATTTTATAATCTTAATCTAATTGAATATCTTTAAAGTAAAATGAGTCTTTCCCATTATAACCCCTTCAGCCTAGAAGCAAAAAAACATGGCCCCAGTTTAACCATTTTCAATTGACTTGAAACAATCGATTTGCTTTCATTTCAAAAACATGCATTCAGACATAAGTGTATTCGTACTTTGTTCGTAATGAACTATACGCTGCAATTCCTAAAAAGGAAAGGGTTAATAAGTGCTTCGACTTGCCAACGGATCAAAGGGCTCTTTTTACAAACATAGAGCCTGTTATCGCTGCGAAGTAGCGATGCAACCAAGGCGCCCACCAGCGAACTTACACCAGAAAAGCGTCATCTACTAACAAGTTATGCATGAATGAACTAAAAAGCACACGCTGTTTCGCTGTGCGCTTTTTTGTTTTATCTGACTAACTTACTGAGGGCCATAATTTTTTTCATGAGAAAATACTTTCAAAATGAAGGCGACTCACGAACAAGCTAGGGACGAGACGAATCTACTATTAACCGGAATAAACTAACAATTACAGATACCGACGGTTCACGAAAGCCCATATAGACAAGAACGATGGGGTGCACCCAGCCACGGACCACATCCAAATCCTGGCCAAGGAATTCTATCAGGCTCTCCAGAGGCTGTCCACGGATAAGTCCAATGGAGGACATACACATACTAGTGGGGCCTCGGGGACCTGACTAGTTCCGGAGAAGGCATCCAGGTCTCAACGAGACGTAACGGAGAGAGAAATAAACTAACCCAATGTCGTCAAGATTCAAGGCCACAACAACAAAAAGCTCCCAGGCAATGCTAATTTCATGAATTTTGGTGAATGCATGGATTTTTTGCCCGCAAAACTCACCTACGTAGTGGCCACCATTTCGAACAAAAAGATATTCAAAACAGAAACTTTGCTATAGGAAAGTTACATTTCGGAAAACTTTGATATTTTGTATCTTCTCGTTCGTCCAAGTTGAAACTCAGGATACTACAAGACCATAGACTGGTACAAACCCCCAAGATAAACACTCGGCCGATCGGAAACAAATTTTAATCATTTTATTCACCCGTTACGTATTGATCCTTTGCGCTAGCTCTCCCGTTTTAAAGTGATGTTTTGTTTCATATTCAGAGAAAGTACATTTTTAAGTCAAGAATATTTATCAGGGGTGTTTAAATTCATTGATTGTTGAACGTCACCTATAACAATTATTTGATTGATATTAAAAATTAATTGCAATTAATTGGTTTTTTTATTCTGGTACATATTTGCATTTCCAGCACCTATTTGCAATTCCAGTACCATATTCACCAGGCAAACCGTGTATAGGCTTGTAATATCTTTTGGATTTTATAAATGCTGCTCACTATTCGCTTCCTCCTAACTTTGCAGAGGAAGTTTTCTCATCATTTTGGCATCTTTCTTGTTTTTTTTTACTAACAGTCTTGCTTGTGAAAGATGTCGGATACACCAAAAACGGCAAGCTCATAGTTTTTCACGCAAACTGAAGCAGACGTAGGTTTGTGAAAGTGCAGATGCGGCAAGATATTGGTCCAAAAAAAGAACACTGGCAGGACAAACTTATTAAATCACATAAAGAAACAGCACCAAACGGACCCGTCACAAGCAGGGTGCAAGCCCAGTGTGCTTGATTCTTTTGAAGCTGCTCAAGCTGGACAAAGCTCAAGAAAAGCAGAAACATATTCGGATGGATAAGAATAGTCTGTGATGGCATGCGACATTTCAATTATGTAGAAGACCCGACTACTCGAGAATACATGAAACTGGACAAAATCTCAGAGAACACGCTCCTCCGTAAGGACATGGTAAAAATTACGAAAGAAATCAAAAAGAAGAAAGTATTGTTCTTTTTATTAATTCCATACACGATTCTCATTATCCAGCTTAAAATTCATTGTCAATATTTTATTAACCAAAAACTATTCAAGACCAGTTATATGGACAGTCTTGTATCACAACTGTCCATTGTCCAGTTTTTGCCCTGATGCGAGCAGTCTTGTATCACAACACTACAATTAATTTTTGATTCCCATTGAGCTCGCTTACAGATTGTCAATTTGCGTATACCCAAAGATATCATAACCGGTACAAAAATTTCGCTTAGCATAAAAATGACAAAAACTGGCCCCAAAATGCACTAAAGCAAAAAAATGCTTTAAAATTCTGTTCAAAAGCGAATTAAGGCATAGACACTTGATTAAAATTTTAGCTTGTACTTGTTTACACCCGTTTGACATGTTTGGAACAAATTTGGAGTTTAAAAATTCATAATAGCTCATTACGCTTGACCGGCAAATAAGACGCCAGCCGTTAAGACGGCAACCCTTTTGATAGGATTTAAGACGGCGCTACACGCAATTCTCTCGTTTACAAAAAAAGAAGAGCCTCACAAGGTATTGAAATTCTGAGCCGCAATGAAACTATGATAATAATGTAACAGACAGGGATGAAGCGTCATTTTTAGGAGGGGAACAGAGTGTTTTTCTGCCCCCCCCCCCTCCGTGAAGAACTATTTATGCTTACAGGTTTTTTTGCAGTTTAAAACAACAAATGTCATTTCAAGAAGACTTTATAGAAACTCGAAGTTCAGAAAAAATCAGGAGGGGGTACAATGGAAAAGAGAGGAAGGAGAGCGCGAGTATTTTTTTCTTTTTTTGCCACTTAATTTTTTGACACAACTTGCCCATTATAGCTCCAGAGTAAACTATAGACCCAAACAAATTCGTCAGAAATCATTGTGAACATCATCATCATTTGGTTATACTTGTCAAAACAAGCATTTCTGGATCTTTTCAACTATTGCTCCCTTGTAACTTATAGCAGATTAAAACAATCAGCACAGTAAGATACCATTTGCTCATTTAGTTTTCTTCGAACAAACATACAAGTCTCTTTTTTCTTCTGTTATTGCCATACTTTGGTGCCCCTTACGTGTTGATGTAATTTTTTCTACTAGGCTCGATGGGGAGCGACCCGAAAAGTTTATTGCTGTTGGACAATAAATTGTTCCGATTTTAGCCGGTTGAGTGCGATAGGAAAAAAGCTGTTTTACCGTACATCATCCCCCCTCCCCACCGCTTCGGGCTGTTTTTCCTTCCCCCCCGACACTACCATCAATTTTATGGTGTAACGAGTGATTTTACAAGGTTAAATATGAAGACCAAATATCTTTGGCACAGTTTATTTAGTCCGCATGTCAATTTTCTTAACGATCGGACTATGTGAACAGCAACTTGACTAGTAAAAAATAGCAGGGGGGGCGGAGGGAAAAAAAGAGCCTTGTTTAGAACTAAGTAATTTACCACGCAAGCCAATTTCCTAAAAATCGAGCAATGCAATAAAAATTTTTCTTTTATTCTTGTCCCCCCACACCTCACTTGCGCATCAGTTTTGTGGAGTGACGAGGGGTTTTAAAGGTAAAGTATGAAGACAAAATGATGTTCGCCATGGCCTAATTTTTGTAACAACCGGAGGCTCTTTTTCCTTCCTTCCCCCCCCCCCCCCCCCCCACCTCACTCAAACATGAACTTTATGGTCTAACGAGTGGTTTCACGAGGTTAATTATGAAGACCAAATATGTTTGTCATGGCCTAATTAGTCTGCATGTCAGTTTTCACGACAATCGGACAAAGTGAACAGTAACTTCAAATATAAAAATTTGCAGGTGGGGGGGAAAAGGAAAAAGAGCCCAACTGGACAATTTGAACAAAAAAGTTACCTGTAAAATCTCGCGTGTGAGGGGGGAGGAAAAAGAGCCGGTGACTGGATACGATTTAAGATCTGAAAATATAAAGACTAAAAAAAGGTAATACTCGGAGGGCACTATGCCAGCTCATGCATCTATCTGATGGACATAACATACGCACTCACCCTAAAATCCTTCGAAGAAATGTACTCTCCAGACGTGTTCTCGTTGTCTGCATCGTGGTTCTGAGAAGACGAACTTGAGTCACCTGACTCTGAGGTAACTGAACTCATTGGGGTCTGCAGTTCTATTGACTCGACGCTATTGGTTGAGTCTGAAGATCCAGGTGCCTCTCCAAACGATATGTTCTCGAAACTCTGAGATGAGGAGGGGGTTCTTGCTTCCTGCTGTTTCTCTTCTAACTCTTCTGGTCTTAGCGAACCATCAGCTGTAAATTCAAACAAATCCAAAACTCGCGAACTTATAAAGTCACGCGCCTTCTCAGCCATAGATAATTCATCTTCGCTCGCTTTTGACTTAGTTTCTTCGCTCACAAAATGATGGGCCATTCGCTGTTAAACTTCGCATACAATCGACACTATCAGCAGTTCAGTTGTAAACTTTCGGGGATTCTTGGGACAAAGCGTGTGATCTTAATTGGGTTCTATTCAGTCTTCGTTACAGGAAAATCTAGCTTGGCACCGTTTCGTTCAATGGCTAAACCGAGAGTTATGTCGGTGATTTTGGTTCACTTTTGACTTCTGAGATCATCAAAACGCGGCATTCGTGGATCAGTTGGCTTCTAAGACAAGTCTAAGTAGGCTCCTCGATGATCTTCATCAAAAAAGTACAAAACTCATTATTACCAGCACAAAATAAATAGTTAATTACGAGGTGTAGTTTATACACGTGCATTTAAAATTGTCATTAATTGCATTCTTTCGCTCGATCTGAGCTAAGGCATCAAAAATTTGGTTATCAACGGAATTTTATGAAAAAAAATTAGATTTTCTAATGATCCCGCAGCAGCAAAAAAAAACACATAAACTTAACGGCGTTGTTAATGAGTACAGAACGTGGTTTTAATAACTAACAAGCCAAATTTCGTTACAAGTGGACTTAGTGAACGAAAGTTGAAATTATAAGCACATGAGAAACAAGGATAGCCGGTTACTGCGCAAGTGGCGGCTCTTTTTCATTTTCCCTCACCGGCAAAATTTTACAATAAACTTTTAATTCACCTTGTTCGATTGTTATGAAAAATGACATACAGACTAATAAGGCCACGGCAAACATATTTGGTCTTCATTATCAACCTCGTAAAACCACTCGTTACACTAAAAAATTGAAGCTCATGTGAGGTGGGGGAAGGGAAAGGAAAAAGAGCCCAAGTGGTACAATATTCCGACCATAGTCTTAAAAAATACAAGTTTTTTCAAATTATTGTTGTTTTTTTTGGGCGTGATGTGAAAAAAAAGGAGCTGAACTAATAACTGGAGCTAAGGTATATTCGACAGTCATAGTAAAATTAGCAAAATGAAAAACAATTTTTAACTCTTTTTCCTTCCCTTCCTCCTCCTCCCCCTCCCCTCCCACCCCCCCCCCCCCCCCTGCAAATTTTTACATGTAAATTTGTTGACTACATTGTCCGATTGCTATGAAAATTTACATACAGAATAATAAGGCCACCACAAACATATTTGGTCTTCATACTTAACCTCGTAAAACCACTCGTTACACTAATATATTGAAGGTCGTGTGAGGTGGGGGGAGGAAAAAGAGCCCAATTTTTTTAAAAAGTTAATTGAAAAACGAAACAAAAAAATCAAAAAAAAAATATTTTTTTCAAATTTTGCAGTTTTGCAGTTTTTTGAAAATTGATTTCAAAAAGGCGGTAAAATACTTTAAGTAAACTAACGTTACTCAAGTAAAACAAATTATACGTTTTAAATTAAGCTATTGCAAGCTTTTACGAATATGAAATAATAAGACTGCTCGCTCGCTTTATTCGCTCGAATTATGACGAAAAATCAAAAGATTCAAACCGGATGTTCTTGAAACTATAAAAAATTTGGGTTTCTAATGTGGTTCTAATCACAACTATAAGGGCTTTAATATGATATATCGCTCAACCCAGTCCGATGATTATTTGTGGTAGCTGACTTTAAATGGAAAACAAATAGGAGGAAAAAAAACTATAATACACCCAAATATAAACTACACATTTTCAATTGTTTGAACAAGGGAAGAGCCAAATATGTTATACAAAATGTCAGCAAATTTTAATTCCAACTCCGTAATCAGGAAAAAACCAAATTTCGGTCATTCAAATTTTAATTAGAGTATCAATACATAAAACAAAGACAAATTTTAAACTACTTTAAAAGCTAACTAACACTACGTGGCACCATAAACGTCTAGATCTTCTGTAGGTGTTGCAATCTTCATCTGCTCAGCTAACTTCTGTTTTTCAGCCGCGCGTCTCAAAACCGCAAAAACTTCCTCCTCTTCTTGTTCAAGGTCAAAATCACCAGCTGGCGTTGCAACTGGTACTACATTTTTAGGTACTTTCTCTTTTTGCTTCATTGGAGCAGGCCGACTAAAACACTCTTGCGGTGGATCTCCTATCCATTCAAAACACAACCGATTACTTAAAACACCGATTTCATTTCTAAATGTCATAACAGCCGCTTCGTTAGTCGCAAACTCGACAATGGCCGAATCTTTTTTCTTCGATGATACAACTAATGCGTTTATTTCTCCGTACTTTGCCAGCAGTTTAGTTAAGGAAATACTATCATAAATAGGACAACCTTCTTTATTCCACTTGATTTTCAATTTTGAAACAGATGTTTTGCGTTCATTTGAAGCGCTCTTTATATCTTTTTTGAGTAACTCTTGCTCTTCGTGCAACAATTTTGATCCATTCGCTCTCAAATCTTTCAATAGTTTTTCTAAATTTTGAACAATTTTCACCTCTTCTTGCCTTTCCTTTTGTAAATTAGCCTCTCGTTCTCTTCGTTCTAGATCTTCTTTCAATTTTCTTCTCTTAGCATCAAGTTGGTAACTTCGTTCAGCGGCCGCTTTTTTCGCTTTCAAAATTCGATCATACTCTTTTCTGGTTTCGACATTGACTAGAACTTCAAAAATAGCACTTAGCTTCCGAAATTGCTCAGCTGCATCTGGGTTGTCTGGGTTCTTATCTGGATGGCACGTGAGGGCTTTCTTTCTGTATGCTTTTCTGATTTCCTTTTCCTCGGCTGCGCTTTCGACGTCCAGAGCAGCGTAAAGATCCTCTTTGAAAAGATCGGCAGAGTTCACTTCACCTGAAGGCATATTGAAACTGAAAAATAAATAACTTATTAAGTTGAAAACATATGACCAATAATTACCTCTATTTATTAGTTCTCAAGACGTTGGAACCTCAAGACGTGCAGATGTTCACCTATTATTTTTCGCTCTTTGACAACTGTGGGAGCTGAAAACCCTCTTTTTGAGATGCGTTCACTTAAACGGACTATATCATTCTTCGATATAGCCACCACGTAAAACAGACCACTAGGCGCCATCAACTTATCTAAATCTAAAATCAGCCGATCCAATGTATTTGTACCTTTCGCGCCCCCATTCCACGTTTTGTCCAGAAGCCCATTGTTCGGGTCTATTTCCTCGGATTCTTCGCAACACACGTACGGAGGATTGAAAACCAAGACATCGAATTTTGCTTTCGATTGTAACCTCAACCCACTAAGCAAATCCATGTTCAAAACATCGAATGAATTTCCGTATCGATTTCTTGTAAAAGTTACTTTTGTAGTTTCACATGCATAGGCGGAAACGTCAATTCCTAAGCAGAAACAAGATGTTCCCAGAACCTTTGAGAGGGCTGCTAAAATGATACCTGACCCTGGACCAATTTCACAAGCAATGGTTGGACGCAAATTCTTGATCAATTCGAGGTCTCTCTCCAGAGCGTCAAGGAGAAGAAACGAGTCTTCTCGAGGCTCATAGACCAAATCTGGGTCAATATGGCTGAAATCAGGAGTCTCCATAATCAGCCTTCTGAAATCTAGCAACGTTAAGTAGCTTCGATACCTGATTTTGTTTCCGATTCGCCGAAAATTTATGAGAGAAGATTTTATAGCATTTTTAAGTCATGAGAATAAGTTAAAAGTTTTACCCTAATTCCAATTTTTATTTTGAACGGATATCATTAACTATACATAAATTACAAGACACGGCTCTTAAAATTAGCACCATTAACAATTCAGGCCCAAGTTTCAACTATCAGAAAAGATTCGGAAACAATCGCTTCTTAACTATGTAAAATACTGTGCACAGAAAAAGTGCAAAAGCGAGAAATATGAGCAGTTTGTCAGTGAGGGCTCTTCTGTCATACTTGGAGAGTAGTTTCCTAGAAGTACCGATAACTCCAGTCATCGACTTGAACTCTTCATTCGTCTCCTCCAAGGCTAGAAAACGACATATTATTTTAGTTTCTCATATCATCAAAATTACAGCAAGCAATTAGTTCAACTTCAAAATGATAGATTCAAGGCTGTTTCATTGGTGCAGCAACACAACTGCTTCAAATACAAAAAATTCAGCGAAATGTATTGAATAGGCTACGATCTGAAGAACTTGCAATCTTATTGAAATTAAAAACAAGAATAGCCGGTTACTAAGCAAGTAGAACAGAATGTTCCGAATATAGTCTTTAAAAACTGCAAAAAAAGTTTTTTCTAATTAGTGTAGTTTTGTCTGCGTGGAAGGATTTGACATAAAACTATAATTTAGGCAAAGTCAACAATGATCGTTATAGCCAAACAGAACAAGTTTTTGAAGAAAAATTACTTGAGAAAAAAATCATTAACAAATGAAAATTTTAAAAAAAATTTTTTTTGCAGAAATTTTTTGAATTTTTGAAGTTTCTGATTCTCAACATAGAATCAAAAATCTCTAATAATTAATTTTATTCCGATAAAATTAAAATTAGGCATAAAGAAGCTATTGTAAACAGCTTAAAATAAGCATAAATAAGCCTGCTCGAAATTAGACGAAAAGTCAAAAATTTCAAGCCGGATTTTCTCGACACTAGAAAAAAAAAGGGTTTTCTACTGTTGTTTAAATCACTATTCGAAGGACTTCAATATGATATATCGCTCAACTTAGTCCGATGATTTTTTGTGGTACCACATTTTGCGTTGAAAACAAAGAAAAAACTAATACACACCCGAATACAAGTTCCTCCTCATTTCCACTGGTCGGAACAATGATAGGTTCTTCAGTTTTTTTCTGAAGTATCGAAATTCAAAAAGGATGCTTTAAAGCTCTTTGAATTTCTAAAACAATTTATGATTGGCAGTTGTTTGATAGAAATTAACCTAATTTGAGAAAACTAGATCAATGAGTAAAACTTTCATTTCGCTGGGGAATCTTAAAATTAAAATCCACTGCCGCAACTAGAAGTCGTTCACGTTTTTTCGCACCAGATCCGCTTTCGTATCTGGAGAGTGCAGTTTACCTTACTTTTAGCAGCTGAATTTGAACTTAACTCAAAAAGTACATATATACCCAATTGCATATAGTTTTTAACGAATTTATCGGACAACGTTTTAAATTTTTGATATAGGCCTGACCGTAAAACTTCTTTCGCGTTTGCCTTTTGGTCGGCATTTTATTTGTGTTTTGCGCTCAAAAACTGCTTGGCAAATCGTTGTTGAATGACAAAAGTTTTTAATTATGCTCTTTAAATTAGGCAGAAATAAAACTCTACAAAAAAGCGCAATCAATTTGCCTTGCTCTTTTGACAGTTCAAATGCAGTTTTAAAAATTCCATCGTGGACTTGAGCATGAGCAACGTGGACTTGATGGTTGAACTTTGGTTTAAGTGGCTACACGAAATTTTAAAGGATCTTCTTTCACTAACTACGAAACATAGGTCCCAACTGGCTCCATCGGTAGGTGGCAACTCTTCAAACCTCATCAAGAAGTTAAATACACTTCAATTAAAACAACAACGGCAGCCCACGCCGTCAAACAAAATCAAAATCGAATGTCTACAAATTGAGCTCACCCTGTCGCTTCAAAATGACCAGCATCTACATGAGATGACGCTCTTCAAGGAAGGCAAATTGAGCGCCATACAGAGATACTTAAAGTCGACCACCAAGTCAAACACTATCCCTTCCGAAATTTTTTTGGATCAAAGAACTGCCAATACAGATATTGAAAAAGTAATATTATTCAACGAATACTTTCAATCAGTGTTCACTCAAAACACCTACTATACGAAAATAGGCGAACAAAATAGCACCCTACTAAATCAGATTCACTTTACGACCGATGAAATAGAAAACGCTCTGCAACTACTGGACGTAAATAAAGCCAAGGGACCGGATAAGATCGGGAACTTACTTCTGAAGAGTCTCTCCAAGTCACTGCCAAAATCACTGCACTTACTGTTTAACCTCATCGCAAATAAAGCCCGATTTCCGGAAAAATGGAAAGTCAGTGAAATTGCATCAATACTCAAAGACGGAGATAAACAAGATGTGAGTAATTACAGGCCTATCAGCCTGCTTTCAACAGTTTCAAAAGCATCGGACGATAATCCGAATAATCACACAAGCTAATTTGCAAAAAAGGGCCCGGTCGGATTCGAACCGCAAATCTTTACCATCTCAAGTAGTTGTTTTTATCTCAAACAGTTAATACAACCAATATGAAAAGCAAATTTTGATTGGGCCGGATTTTTAAAATGCTAAAAACAACTGCAGTTAAAATTGTTTTCAGCTAGAATAAACGCTTCTTAGATGTCGGAACTAAGTCGACAAATAATAGGACGAAATTTTTTGAACCGGTTTGAAAAAAACTGGTCCTGGTCAGATTCAAACGCAGGACCTTTGCCGTCCCAGGCGTATTCGTTACCACCAGACTAAGCGTGCAAGAGACACTGCAAATTTTGAATTCTTTATGAACCAAGGTAAAGAAGTTGTTCGATAAAATTGTTAAAAGCTATATATGCCCAATTGCATTCATAAATGCAATAAAATGCATGAACGAACTTCTGTAGTTTACAGAGCATTTTAAGACTTTTCTACCGCGCTCACTGACAAATCGTTGCGTTCATTGACTCTTAAAAACACCGAAACCACCTAGATCCATAAAATGAGCATAAAAAAAACACATTGAAAACTCGACTCACTATTTGAAGACCCCGCTAACGATTCCACAGTTCTCTCCGATTTCTTAACCTCTTCTGCAAGCAAGCGACTCACAGCCGTCAAATTCTCAGTAATGTCTCTACTTTGCCTCTGCATTGATATTCTATTTTTATTACTCTTTTCTAGACCAGACAAATTTGAACCGGACAATAGAGCTTCTCTTGTCTCGTTGTCTATCCGTTGGTGACATTGCACGTTCGCCTTTCTGAGAGCTGTTCTTAAAGTCGTTAGTTGGCTCTTGTAAGAAAGGTAATCTTGATTCAGCTCATCGCGTTTCTTTTTGTCGTCCAATTCTTCTGCAAAAATGCGCAACTCGCTCAGTTTTGATTCATACTGTTGAAAACATTGCCGCAGTTCGAAGTTCACTTCTTCAAGGTCAATTTTAGAACTCACTTCTGCTCTGATTTGTTGAAGCTGCGATTGCACATCTAAATGGAGCTGATTTATGTCCCGTAAAACTGCGGTTACCTCGGTTTCCATTATCAATCATACCTGAAAAAACAACACTTCCAATCATAGTTTTGTCACACGGAGAACCATCTGTTCAACAAATTGAAACTCTTTTAAACAGAGACAAGTAAAACCACGAAGATAATAAAGGGCAACCGTATACCATTCAAAAAGTACACAGTATTCAGATGCGGTACTTCAAGCATCACAATGTGGGGCAAAAATCAAGCGTTTTCTTGGCTAGCGTTAAAGGAAATTAGCTTTAAAAAGATAGGCTAACTAGAGCTTCGCGCTATCTGCGGAAACAAAAATTTAGTATAATCAGATTTCGAGGTCGTCCTCTAATCAAATTCCTGTCTGATTTAAATTGGAAAACGAAAGAATATAGACCAGTTTTTATCTACAATGAGACAATTTTTTTCGGAACCCAAACCACGGCTTAAAAGGCTTGAATTTGATACCACACTCAGTCCCCTGAAAGCTTTCTTTGAGATTGCCCGAATTGGGGAGAGAAAAAACACGTGGTTCCTTCTCACTTTTCAAGAGGGGTTACTTCTTAACTAGAAAATTCGATCTCCTAAAATTAAAACAAACTCCATAGGTATTGATCAGCAAATCTATAGCTTGGAAAATATATCCGTGGAATCTCTCCATAAGCTAGTGTATATACTTGATCCACCGTCAACTCTAATAGTTTCTCCGGTAAAAAACGCAGCTGCAGGAGAGCAGAGAAAACATATTATTCCAGAAACATCCTCTGGACGACCATAAGCACCAATCGGTACACTGTCTTTGAATTTCTCGAACACTGGGACTCTATAATTCGACTCGGCTAAATCCGTATAAATAAGCCCAGGGGCTACACAGTTAACTCGAACTTTGTATTTTGCCCACTCTAGCGCTAAGCTTTTTGTTAAGTTTTCTACACCTGCCCTTGACGCGGACGAATGACTCATTGCAGGAATGGTCCCTGTGGACATATCAGCTGAAGTAACGTTTATAATGTTTCCTCCACAACCCCTCATGTCGGCCAAAAACACGTTTTGACTCATTAAAAAAGATCCCGTTAAATTAGAGTCAACAACTGCTTTCCAGGCTTTTAAGGGTATCTTCTCCGCTTTTGACAGAAACTGTCCTCCGGCTAAATTAATAAGAATATTGATTGGTCCAAAGTGATCACGTGAAGATTTGACTATGTTTTTCACGTCAGATTCACTTTTAACGTTTCCGAGAGAACCTCGTAGCAAATCCTTAGATGCATGTTGCCTGATGTATTCAACAGCATTGTCAAGTTTGGATTCTTTTCGGGAAGTAATCGAAACTTTGCAGCCCAACTTAATCAAATCAATAGCAACTTGTCTGCCGATCCCTCCAGCTCCTCCGGTCACCAGAGCATGGAAGCCTTGCAGCATATTACTGTTAAAAACCTCGAGGATATTTCTCATAGTTATCTGAAAACTCTTAATCATGTTAACTGTTAGCGATGAGCGAGAATTTGTTTTATAATTTGACTCTAAAAATATGAATTGAGAATACTATTTACGTTGCAACAAAAGAATTCTTCTACCAACTCCACAATCACTTACTGTATAAATTATTTCAGATGAAAAAATACTAGACGAACGCTCGATAAAAGCATCAACGGAGCCACCAACGCCAAAATAATATAATTTAGATGCTAAAAATACTTTGCCCCCAAGAGCAAGAATTTTTTCAAACAAACAGATCAAAGCGTCGTAGCTAGAGATATCGTACAATGTTTCACTGCTCAGGATGATAGTTGGCTTACATAGCTGATGAACCAGGTTTGCATCATTCCAATCGCCACTCACAAACTTACATCTTTCAAACTTTTGGGCAAAATCTAGACTGAAGTTCATTTTGATGTTTTTAAACAAATAATTTTCTATAACTTTAGCATTAAAATCTTGAAAAATCACTTTTTCAGCACCCATTTGAAGTGCAAAAATTCCCAATAAGCCTGAGCCACACCCTAGATCAAGTACTGTCTGGTTTTCCATGAGTTTTCTGTTCCTCGATAGAAAATTAAGCAGATCTACTGTGCTCTCCCAAAGCTCGCAGCCACCTTCATAAACATTGGGCAGCAAACTGAACTTGTAGTCATTGCAATCCTTATTTTTGAAGAAAAACATTTCTTGTCCCTCCTTTAACTTCAGACTTGAGACATCATCATTTTCTATTTTGGAGTGCATGTGAGGTGTATGAACAATCAGAGGAACCATGCAAGTGGATTTCTCCGGTTTTTTGGCATTCCAATTGCATTCACTTTCGGAGTTTTCGAAATTGAATTTGAACATTTCACTGAAATAACCACTAGAACTTTAGTCATATATTTGATTTAGTTTGTCTGGAAAAATTACATTTTGAGGAAAACATGCCAGCTAGGAATATAATTTTAACACAGAGGCGAAGTTGCACTTCGCATACACAAGCAAAACATGACCGATAACGCTACTGAGAAAAACTGAATGATTAAAACTTGGAGTCTACAAAATTTCTTAAGTGACGCAAGCCAATTATGAGTCTACATAATTGTTAAAGAACGCAAGCCAATTATGACGCATTAGCAGTACCAGTCAATTTGAAAAAAAAAAGAAATTTACTAGAGCGGACGCATCTTAGTGTAACAGTCGCCTACTTCGGTCACACATGAGGTTCAAGAAAAATAGGCCCTATGACTATTGGCTCAAGAGTCAGGGACACTATCTCTTGTGTTTTTCTACCTCGAACGGTCGGGGCCAATTCGGTTCGCTTGCGACATGAGACTAAAAACCCGTTACAGCTTAAAGGCCACTACCAAAATACCCCCCCCCACTCTAGAAAATAAGAACGTCCCCATACTTAGGTCTCAACATACCCAAAATACACGAACGCCGTTAAAAACAGGGTCGGAACAATCGGCACAGTTACTTTTTATTAGACAGTGGAACTTTGGGACGGAAGGTCACTGGATGTTCTCTTATGCAATAAACCCCAGTATGTGACAAGCATAGTCATTGATAACCATCTGAGAAGTCTCTTCAATTCTTACCACAAACCTTATCAAGCTAAAGTCTCGTTTGACATCCGACCTGTACATATCTCTTCACCGTCTCCCAAACAAAAGCTAGACTTCGGTATATTTGCATAAAAGAAAGCTAACTGGAAAGAAATTAATGAGTTCATTCTCCAACATCCCTTCCGACCATACTGCATGAGCAACGTGGACTTGATGGTTGAACTTTGGTTTAAGTGGCTACACGAAATTTTAAAGGATCTTCTTTCACTAACTACGAAACATAGGTCCCAACTGGCTCCATCGGTAGGTGGCAACTCTTCAAACCTCATCAAGAAGTTAAATACACTTCAATTAAAACAACAACGGCAGCCCACGCCGTCAAACAAAATCAAAATCGAATGTCTACAAACTGAGCTCACCCTGTCGCTTCAAAATGACCAGCATCTACTGTTTAGCGATAGTGTGAAAATTTTACATGGCTGTGAATTTTGGGGTGTAGATAAGCTTAAGTCTGCTGCAAACTTCTGTAAATGACCACTGGCACTGTATCTTGAGTAACACTCGGTTTTCTGGGACTCACTGGCAGAAGACAGCACGCGATGAGGACATCGATCTCGAGTCCGGGGAGTATGTGCCAGTCGGTCATATTCGGAAGTTTGACCTTGAGAGAAGCAAAAAAACACTTGATTTTGGAGTGAAATTTAATTTTTCAAAATTTCGAATGGAACATGTCATGCACGATTTTCTCGCTATAACTGAAAATCAGAAAAGAGAAGTCAGAACGATCGAGTGACAATCGCGGGAAAGTTGCTAGAAAAATCAGTGGGAAATTGCTATTCGCAATTTCAGTAGCAATAATAATCGAGAGTAGAGCTGTCCCATCTGAAACAGAGACGAGCGCATTCCCACGAACTGGATTGTTGTGACTGGAGTACTATTATTAACTGGACCAGAGTGAACCTTCGGTGGAAAGGTGGACAGCTAGAGTGTCCCAATGGTTCACGAGAACTTACAGTCTAGAGTAAAAACTTGTTCTTGTTATTGAAACTGACTAACATTAAACTCATTTTAGTTGCTTTATTGATTCTTGAGTTGCTTACCGACTTATTTACTTCCTGGTTCTTGAGCGTGCTACAATGTGAGTACTAATTTAAATTTCTAGAGTGTGTTTTATGATCGTTATGTTGAGGTAAGGCGAGTTTTAGGTTGATCCATCTGAAATGGATCAAAGTTCTACTGTCTAATAAAAAGTAACTTAACGGATTGTTCCAACCCGGTTTTTAACGGCGTTCATGTATTTTGGGTATCTAGAGACCTAAGTATGGGGACGTTTCTAATTCTAGAGTGGGGGGATATTTTAGTAGTAGCCTTTAAGCTGTAACGGGTCGTAGTCTCATGTCACAAGCGAACCGAATTGGCTCCGACTGATTTGAGGTACAAAAACACAAGAGATAGTGTCCCTGACTCTTGAGCCAATGGTTATAGGGCCTATTTTTCTTAAGCCTCATGTGTGACTGCAGTAGACGAATGTTACATAGTGTTTTTATGGCGCTGCTGGGTGTTTACGACATCAAGACTACGGAGTCGAACCCACTTGAGACAGCTTCGGGCTGAATGCCCATTCTAGAGTACCGGCGGTACGGTTCGACAGGAACGTGCAAACCTTCCGGTTGTACCGTGATAGCTTTTTAAGAAAACTCAAGAAAACTTCCTGGTATGCTCTCCGAACGAGGCTTAGCTAACCGAGTAAAGGGGGGCAACTAGGGGGACAAAAACACGAGCAAAAAGACAAAAAGCGAAACAAAAACCATAAAACGAAAAAAGACAGTGACTTTGACACCAGATTAGTTGGATCAAACCTTTATATTAATTAAATAGTATACCCATACTGTTTTACAAGTTCGATCGTTTCGATCAACCTAGTAATTTAATCCAGTAACCTTAATAAAGTGCCCGAGTGTGGGGCGTTGTCAAGGGTTTTCAGATTGCTTGGAACTTAGCTGGACAACAAAGAGACTTGACTGGAAGAGGTGACCAGCCGAGTGGGAAGGTTGTTCAGGAGCACTTGATCTGAACCAATAGGAGACTCGACTGGAACAGGTGACCGGCCGAGTGGGAAACTGGTTCAGGAAAACTTGAGCTGTAGGAGACTGAACCAATAGGAGACTGAGCTGGAACAGGTGATCAGTCGAGTGGGAAAGCAGCCAAGAAGGATTTGACAGTTCTCGAGTTCTCAAGTTGGGCAGAACGGGTATCGTTACAATTCACATTACATTATAGGAAATAAGTGTAAAATTGGATAAGCGATATCCCCCGGTTTTGAGAAACGTTTTTACTTGAGCAGGCCTGGAGACAGGTCTACGGTTTTCTCTTGAGAGGTTTAGCACCCGGCGCTTAAGGTAATTTTAGGTTTAAGAAGGGGGGCTAAAAAGGGGGGAGGTTAGAAGGGGGGCTGGTTAAGTTAGAGGTTGGCGGTAGTAAATTGTAAAAAGGGGGGAAATTAGAGTAACTAATTAGTCGACATCGTTGATTTAGTTACATTAGTCATTTACACGCGTTGGTCATAGGAAGCGGACATCCAAAATTGGAATTAGGTTAAGGTAGGTACCCTGGTCGGATCGGTAGGGGGGAACGGACATAGACAGTTTTTGTGATACCCCATAAGATCGCTAGCAGGGGGGAAGGAAACGCGTGGCAATTAGGTACCAGACATTTTTTTCGATAGAAGGTAGACATTTGTCACCTTTGAATTTTAGGTGGGCTCATCTTTCTGTTTTTATTACTTTTTCTTGCTTAGATTTTTGTTGCATTTTGGTGAGGATTTGTGTTAAAATTTTGTACGAACAGGTGATCACAAGATACCTGCGCACAGGTTTTGGTCTCAAGTTACTTGGAACATTGAAATAGAGGTAGCCAAAAAGAGAAATAAGAAAAAGGGGGGTCAGCATTTGGCTTTTAAGAGAGGATTTTGGGAAAATTTTACTAGAGCTTGAGTGGTGGTACAAGGTACGGCGAATCAAGAAGTCCCCATAACGAAGAGGAAAGAAGTCCCACCACCCAGACACTTGTCAGCAGTCTTGGGACAGTGACGAAGAAGTCTTAGGACAGAGCAGTCTGGGGACAGTCTTGGTACAGTACAGTCTTGGGACAGTGGTCTTGGGACAGGGTCTTGGGACAGGGTCTTGTGACAAGGGTCTTGGGACAGGGTCTTGGGACAAGGTCTTGGGACAAGGTCTTGGGACAAGGGTCTTGGGACAGGGTCTTGGGACAGGGTCTTGGGACAAGGTCTTGGGACAGGGTCTTAGGACAAGGTCTTGGGACAGGGTCTTGGGACAAGGTCTTGGGACAAGGGTCTTGGGACAGGGTCTTGGGACAGGGTCTTGGGACAGGGTCTTGGGACAAGGGTCTTGGGACAGGGTCTTGGGACAGGGGTCTTGGGACAGGGGTCTTGGGACAGTAGTCTTGGGACACTAGTCTTGGGACACTGGTCTTGGGACACTAGTCTTGGGACACTAGTCTTGGGACAGTAGTCTTGGGACAGTAGTCTTGGGACAGTAGTCTTGGGACAGTAGTCTTGGGACACTGGTCTTGGGACGCTAGTCTTGGGACACTAGTCTTGGGACAGTAGTCTTGGGACACTAGCCTTGGGACAGTAGTCTTGGACAAGAGTCTTGGGACACTGCCGGAAAGTACTGGGACGGTACCGAACAGTCTTGGGACAGGAGAAAGAAGCCTGGGACGGTACAAAGAAGAGTAGGGACGGCAATTGGAAGTCTTGGGACAGTATAAAAATTGAAGTAAAATTACAAGAAGTGTTTTAAGACAGAATTAAGATAGAACAAGACTAATTGGAACCAGGTACGGTTGAGACCACAAATAAGGAAAATTTCTCGAAAAGTTAATAAAGAGAACTGAAACAAGGTTTTCACCACGTTGTATATTTTTTTTAAGAAATATTTTTTTTTTCCTCGAAAGATTTTATTCTTAGAATAGGATTGTGTATATAGTAAAATTGTAAATAAGAGCAATTGTAAATAGGAATAATGAGGCGGAGCAGGGTACCGGTAGCTGAAAAAAGATCTACCGAAGCAAAGACAAAGTATAATTCGTCGCTACGCAAATCAACATCAATGGGTCCGAAGATAACAAAGAAGAGCATTTCAGTTAATATGGTCAGCACAAGGAGTACAACGGAGAGAGCAAGAGAGGGCACGGAAGGAGAACGAGTAGAACCTACAATCGAAATCGACCTAGAGACACCAGACCAGAGCGTAGATGAACTGGAGAAGAAGACGACGGAGTCAACTCCAATGCCCAATGCAGAAGAACCAAACCAGAAACCCATAGAGTTCTCACCAATAGACGATGTGGAAGATGCAATAGGCAACACCGAAGAAACGGTGAAAGAAGACTCCCAAGTAAAAAAGACATCTTTTACAGAAAGGTTGGCGATGATGGTCGGAATAAAAACGAAAGAGAACGTGACTGAAGAACCAAAAGCTGAAAGAGCACGAACATTTGGGACAGTGAGCACGAAGACGACAGAAGCCAATCCGAGAGAGGAACAAACTAAAGCAGAAGCAACGGCCGAAGAAAGATCAACGGCTGACCATGAAGAGGCTACTCTTGAGCTAGGTGACTTGATGGCAAAACTGAATCAGATCGACAAAAAGCTGAAGCACAGCGAAGAGGACAGAGAAGTGATAAGAAAAGAATTAAGATACAACAAACACGAGTATCTGGATAGTTATTTTAACCTGGCTAAGGCAACAGACGAGAGACTCAAGGAGATGACAGATAAGGTAGAAGCCACCAATAAAGAACAAGAAGGGAACATCAAAAAAGATTTGCAACAGTTGAAAAACCGATATGATGATGTCAACAGCCAAATAGGTAGCCTGGAAAAGAGGCTGGACACAATGAGCAAGAATCAGGCCGAAAGTTCAGGTGCAATACAGACGAAATTGGATGCAATCTTGAGAAATTCTACCTCACAAGAAAGACCGGCAGCGGATCGCACGCAAGGCACCAGAGTTGACTTTGTAGAACCACAAAGGGGTAAACGGCAATCGACACCGTTGCCCTTAACCCGGGATACGGTGAGCATAGCACCAACGGCTGATAAAACAATCATGAAAAGTGGGAATTCAAACACAACAAGTGGTCCGGGGGACTCAACAGCTAGCAGCAACGCAGGTCCGGATGCCATGACGTGGGCAAGCACTTGAGAGATGATGAACAGGACTCTAGAGGCCTTCGCCACGAGGAACACTAACTCGAGCGATAGGAGAGACGGAAAATCAAGGAAAACTTTCAAGAAGCCAAAAGAATTCAAAGACGACTCAGATGGATGCATTGACACGTGGGTGGAAGTGATGAGATTACATCTAGAACAAGATAACTTAAATGATGAAAGGCAAGCATGCACAGCCATACTCAGTAACCTGGAAGGCACGGCATTGAAATGCGTGGTTGCAAAGAAAGAAGAAGAACGCGATACCGCGGACAAGATCTTCGAGATATTGCTGAATCGATTCGGGTCAGGCATGAAGGGTCACCAAGCGATGATGCAATTTGAAAAGAGAAGGCAGAGGGACGACGAGTCAATAGATCGGTTCCTAGATGATCTCGAGAGCTTGAGAAGAAGGAGTGACCCAGAGGAGTCGACAAACAGAAGAAACTTTAGCATTGCCTCGAAGTTCATTGATGGGGTAAAAAGTGACGACTTAAGGACAATGTTAGCAACATACTACACATTGTCGAAAGACAGCGCACCAACCCCAGAAGAAATGAGACAGAAATCAAGGGAATACATGCTGATGAAACCCAAGAAATACTCATATACAGAAAACAGGAACACACAGGGGGGAAGTCAACCCCAGAGGTCGTCATGGTACAAGCCTAGAGATGACATGGACAAGCGCAGATCATGCGCGAACTGCGGGTCGGCGGATCACCACGTGGCTGACTGCACAACATACAAACAAGGCATGAAGAGCCTAGGATACGCAACGGATGAGGAGGACATGAGCCAGATGGAGGAACACGAGTACTATAATGGCTTAATCATCAAGATAGGCGCCAGATGCTTCTTCTGTAGCCAGGAGGGGCACTTCAGAATGGATTGTCCCTTGTTCTGGGAAGCGGTCAAGGACCAGAATCACCCCAAACATAAAATGGCATTAGCGACGGTACAGAATCAGCGGAATAGGCAAAACGAGTTTGAATCTAGGAACTTAGGGGCACCAAACACCGAATTGCCGACGAAAACAGTGAAAACTGTAACACATGTTAACGGTGCGATAGAATCCGCGGCAGGGAAATCTCTAGAGATAAATTATGAGAAAGCGGCGACGGAAGCAATTGCCAAAGTGAAACAGGATCTGGCAGCGAAAGAAATAGAGCAACGACTAAAGCTGGAGATAGAAAGACAGAATTTTAACGAAGCATTAACCGGATCGAAACAAATACCAGAGGCTGTACCGGGCTCAACAAAGACCGGGAATTGCAATACTGTGAAAATGGTGACAGGTAAGCCTTTTGGCATATCGAAAATTGGGGCAAGGATAATGTCGATAATCACAGTGCGCGGCCACGAGGTAACCAGAAACTTGAGCGAGCCGAGCGACCAGACAATAATGCACATTGACGTGTATGCAGACTATTTGAGTGGTATAAGCCCACAAACGACTTCTAGAGCACTGAGAGCACTACTCATGAGAGGGGGCAGCAAGTCGGTACGTGTTGATAGCAGATATACTGAAGCTTATGGTCCACACGAGGTGATGCTAAATATAGATGGGATTAACATCTATACCAAGACGATGATAACATGTGACGAAGACCTAATTGGACAAATCTACGTAGGGAAAGAAGAATTGAAAGTGAGATCGATTCGACACTGCGCCATGCTTGAGGAAGATGCAATGCACATCGGGACGGAGGCAGATGTGACAGGGCACGTGCTGGATATAAGTGGCAAAAAGACTCAGTTGCGTGGGTTGCTTGACACGGGAGCAGTCTTGAGCGTTATACCAATCGAAACTTGGGAGAAGATGGGCTTTGACAAAGGTGACTTGATAGACTCGAGAATACGGCTGTCAGCTGCAAACAAAGGGGCCCTACGGGTGCTGGGCAGGACGCCGATAATAGCCCTCAATTTGGGGGAACGTAACCTGTGGATGAGCTTTATCGTGGTAGAAAACCTAGATGAATCTGACCAATTCATTTTGGGCAGAGACTTCATCAGGAATTTCGACGTAACGATTGATCTAAATAACGCAATGTTCAGGATACGGAACCCGGATAGGAGGTACGCAATCAAACCGGTAAATTTAATAATGGCAAATGAAAACAAAGCACCGGTATTCTTGAGTAGGAGGGTGAGGCTAAAAGCTAATGAAGCGGCAATCGTAAGTTTGAGGATGAAAAATTACAATGAACTAAGTGACAACAAGCAAGTGTGCATAGTTCCGAATCCTAATAGTCAAAGTGCTGCTGTTTTAGGAAGATCATTTTCGATAACGAAGAGCGGCCTCTGCGTCAGTGTCTTGTTGAATACCCTTGATATACCGATCACGATACAGAGAGGGAGGAAACTGGGATATGCTTTACCGGTTAAAACTCGATATGAAACAATTGAGAACTCAAAACAAAATGAAGTTGTTGATTGTCCCAATCACAGGGACAAAATTTGTATCTTGAGACGATTGCAGAAAATAAAAGATTCTTCAGGTCTTATTAAATCACTTAAGTCAGAAACGGATGATGGTCTTTCGAGCTGTTCGAACTTTCCAGAACGACCCACACTAGATGAAATGCAAAATGAAAAACCGGTCCTGCCGGAGATTGAACATTTGAGGGGCAAACTGAAAGATGAACAGCTCGAAGCCATCAAGGACGTACTAGAGCGGAACGAGCAAGTTTTTTCGAGGCATAAGGCGGATATCGGGTGTTGTAATTTCGTTGAGCATGAAATAGAACTTGAGGAAAACGCGGTACCACACAGGGAGGGGGCGAGGCGCATGACCCCACACAAATTGGACGCGTGTAGAAAAGAGATCAAGACGTTACTAGAGTATGACATGATAGAACCATCCAAGTCACCGTGGGCGTGTGGAGTAGTGATGGCCAAAAAGAAAGGCGACCAGTTGAGGTTTTGTTGTGACTTTCGATACCTGAACTCCGTCACGGTGAAGGATGCCTATCCCATACCTAGGATTGATGAGAGCCTCTCGAAGTTAGGTGATGCAAAATTTTTTACGACTCTTGATTTAGGCTCGGCCTTTTGGCAAGTACCACTAAGGAAGCAGGACAGGGACAAGACAGGGTTCGCCTGCGAGTTGGGTCTGTTTCAATGGAAACGGATGCCGTTTGGACTTTGCAATGCCACAGCCACGTTTCAGCGGTTGATGGCACACGCGCTGATAGGCGTAACGAAGAAGTATGGCAACCTGGTAATGTGCTACGTGGATGACGTGGTAATAGCGACGCCAACACTGGAAGACCACATTGAGAGACTAGACGAAGTGTTTGCATGCATGAAGAGGTCGGGGCTAAAGTGTAAACCATCAAAGTGCGAGATACTCAAGGACTCAATAAAATACTTGGGCAGGATGGTAGACAAGCACGGCATCAGACCTGATACGGACGCCGTGGAAGCAGTCCTGACCTGGAAATCACCGAAGACAGAGCACCAGTTGATGAGCTTCCTGGGTTTCGCTAACTATTATAGAGAGTTCATCAAAGGCTATGCAGACAAGGTATACCCGATGCAACAATTAATGAGACACAAGGGCAAGAAGTTCACGTGGAACAACGCAGCAGAAGAGTCATTCCAGAGGATAAAGAAAGAGCTATGTGAGGCACCAGTACTGGGTATGCCGACTGAGAAAGGGATGTACGTGCTGGACACGGATGCGTCGGTGGTCGCGATTTCTGGGATTCTCCACCAAGAACAAGAATGGAATGGGAAGACAGTCTTGAGACCAATAGCGTACGGGAGCAAAGTCCTGAGTGACACGGAAATGAAGTACGGAGCACCGAAAGCTGAGATGTTCGCGGTGGTTACCTTTGTCGAGAAATACAGGGCATACCTGGGCAGTGAGCCATTCAAGTTGCGAGTCGACAACAGAGCACTGAGCTGGCTGAAAACGTACTCAATGGACCAAAGTTACATTGGGAGGTGGATAGTTCGCCTGGATGGATACAACATGATAATTGAGCATAGAACGCGAGATAAACATCAGAATGCCGACAGCTTGAGTAAGAAGACGGAGTTCTATGAGAGACAAGAGCAAAGAGAAGCAGACAGACCTGAAATCAAAGATGGCTTCTCATTCATGGACAAGGAAACGTACGACAGTCTTCCACTCACGAGATGGCTGGACAAGTCAGGCAAACCGATAGAAGATCATCCTGAATTGCCTAAAGAGCCTCCAGAGAAGACCATCTTGAGGAAGAGCAAGAGGATTCCGATTGAGATTATACTCAAGTCGAAGATCGTGAAGGAGACGCTCAAGGCAAAAGGCTATGATCTTAACCAGGTGGAAGCAGGAACTGCACAGATAGATGTTGACTTAATGAGGTTGCTCGAGAAACTATCAGATGATAAGCCAGTGATCCAGGAGAAGGGTAAAGAGAAACCGGAATTCACTATACTTCGGAGAAAAGAGACAGTGAACGATACTGACTCATCAAGAGGAAGCGTCACTGACAGCAAAGATTGACAGCAAAGTTGACAAAATCCCCGAAGACATTCTGGAGCAGACCAAGGTTAGGAAAAAGAAAGTGACGTTCAAGGAAGATACTGAACACCTGGGACTAGGTCAAGAGTCCGGGGAGTGTTCCAGGTTCACGGAAGAAGGAACCGGAGAAGGAAAATTGTCCGGGGAGCGTGAAGGATGGGATGAAGACGCGGATGAGAGCAGCGAAAACCAGGACAGTCTGTGCATGATACTGGCGGAAGAGAAGACAAGGCACCACGACAGGGAGTTACAGACGGATCCATCTTCAGGAACATACAACATGGACATACAGGAGATGCGAGGTGGTGAGGAACTTGAGAAAATTGCGGTCGCAAGGAAACCATTCAGGGAACTATCATGCAACTCAAACATCAGAACGAATCTGGTGCCAGAAGATGATATGAAAATCGTGAAAAGGATGATATGCGTGAAACTGAGTGATGACATCCACAACCCTGGTGAGATGAATGGACAGATCATGGCGCTAAAGGAGCATGTCAAGGCAAGATATAGGCTGTCAGACCTAATAAGAGCCCAGAAGAATGACAAAATGACAAGTAACCTCTCCAAATGGATCCAGTCGGGGGTCAAGGAGAAGGGGGAACTTGAGGAAGACAGCTACAAGATCTTGAGCCAGTTCTACAAAGAAAAGAAAGACTTACTTTATCACACAGCTGATGGAGTGGTAGCGTGCAAGAGGAGAGATGAGGAAAAGATATTACACAAACACAACCTCATCATACTACCACAATTGTACCAGACAGAGGTGCTTTTCAGATCACACGACCAGATGGGTCACCAGGGGATAGACAAAGTACAACAAAGGATACTTCACAGATTTGATTGGCCAGGAATGAGAAAAGCTTGCGAGAGATCGGTGAATGCCTGCCTGGCATGTCTCCAGGTAAAAGACCCAAGGAAGATGAAGTTTCCACTCAAGTCAGTTGAGAGCTCAGAGTTCAATGAAGTGGTGCAGATAGACCATCAAAAAATCTGCATGACAGAGTCGGGATACAACCAGATACTGGTTATAATAGATCACTTCACAAAGTTGGCGGAAGCGGTTCCGTGCCAGACAGCCTCGGCCGAAGAGACATGTGATCATCTGATAACGCATTGGATATCGCGGTATGGTTGTCCAATAACTTTCCAGTCGGACAACGGCAAAGCTTTCGTGGGGGACTTGACAAAAGAATTGATGAAGAGATCGCACATTGCTCAAGCACACTCGACGACCTATCATCCGCAGACCAATGGGTTGGTAGAGAGACAAAACAGGACACTGGTCAACATGTTAAGGGTGTACTGCTCAAGATACATGACGGACTGGGACAAATACCTGCCACAGGTAGTAGGAGCCTACAACAGTACACAGCACTCAACTACGGGCATCAGTCCTTTCATGATGTTGACAGGCAGGGAGAGAGCAATGCCTCTGACATTCTTTTACCCAGAATACGAGGGGAAAAGGACGTCGCCTCAGGCATACGTGAAAGAAGCGATCAAAAGACAACAGGAGTTGAACGAGCTATGCAGGAGGAACACGGCGCAAGTGCAAATGAGGCAACGTAGGAAATATGACGAAAAAATATTAAGAGCAAAGCCATATGAAGTGGGCCAATATGTGTGGGTCTTCCAAAATGTAATACCGCCCAAGGGAACAAAGAAACTACTCAAGAAGTGGAGGGGACCATTCATGATAACGGAGGTTCATCAACAAGGACGGTTCTATCGCTTGAGTACTGGGCGAGCGGCACATTATGAAAATCTGAAGCCTCACGTCCCATCCCCAGAGGATTGGTGCATACCGAAGGACATGGAGGGTCTTGAGTACCTGGTGGTAGAGCCAGCGTGTGAAGTGAATGAGAAAGGCACTAGAGAGAAAAATGATGGTAATGAGAACTTGAGTTTGGACGACAATGAAAAGATAGGAGTGGAGTCTGATGCAGGATCATTTGTAGAAGAAGACTGGAACGACCCGGAGCAAGACGAGGTGCCGAAATGGATTGAACCGGATCGAACAACACCACCGGAAACCAGGACTGGCAATCGTAAACGCACAGGCATGAGGTACAACAGGTACGGGGATGACTTCTTGATCGATAAGATACAGCCAGACAAATTGGGCGAGGAATTACTGAAGGCAGGCGAACTGGAAGCAGGAGAGGAATGGCAGGTCATTGACGATGGTGGTCATTATCCGCAGGATGACTACTCGACGCCAGAATTAGAAACGGATCTCGAACAGAGTGAGATAGAGAGGAGGGAGAACACAAACTTGAGGATTCTAGAGTGGATGCGTGATGTCAAAGACGAGAGCCGCGAAGGACAAAGCATTCAGCAAGTCGATGTATCAGCAGCAAATTACATGAAGACAGAAGACCCTCTTTTCGGATGGACGGCAACGGACAGGCCACTGCACGTTCCTCAGGACAATTCAAACCCGACAACATCGACGGGGACGTCGATAAATATTTTTGTCCGGGGAGTGGGGGTAGGACTTACCCACACCGAAAATTTGATGATAAAGAAGCTCAAGGAAGTGAGAGAAACGAGTGAATTGGAACTGGAGGAAGAAGAGCCAGAGCCTACTATAGGTAGGAATTTCAAAACGAAATTCGAAATACCCAATGAATACTCGGAGAACATCATGATAACGGATAGCGACTTCATCCTGTCAAACAGGACCAGCGCGATCTGCATCACGGCGGACATGAGTTTCAAATCAAGATTGGAAGCTGACTTCAAAAGAGAGTACCAGAATGTAGAGTTTCTGTTCAGACAGAGGCCAGGACTGGGAGGGATGGCAGCGCTTCCACCGTCAGTGGCACAAGTCCCGGGCAAATATCTGTGCTTCCTAGTAACGAGGGTCAATGACAGGAACACAATCGATCCCGAACACGTGATATTGGCACTAACAAGATTACGAGACTTCATGATTGAAAGAGGGATAACAGAAGTCTCAATGCCGGTGTATGACCCAAACAGGGGCAAACTGAGCCCGAGGGAATTGTACGCTATCCTACATGTGGTCTTTGCAGAAACTGAGATAATGGTGTATCTTCATAAGAAGTACTACTTGAGCATCGCCTGAGTCGGGTACATGGGGGTATCGAGTCGGGTGTGAGGGAGAAGTCTTGAGTTAGGTACTGGGGTGCGGCGCTGGTAAAGGGATCTTAAGATATGACTGGCATGACAATTGAATTTTAAAAAAGAGTTAACGGTGCTAATACATAAAATGAATCTGCATGCTTTTAAGGAAATTCCAATTGAATTGTTTTAAGTGATATGAGAATGATAAGATTTTAACCATACTGGTAAAAGGGGGGTCCCTAGGTTAGGAACATGACATGTCAGGTTTCAATATGCTTACTGTTTTCAGATCAAGTTTGAAAAACAAAGTTGAGAGTCCAACTATACTCAAGCGAGAAACAGAGAGAGAAACCTTGATCGAACTCGCGATAATCGGCACTTACAGCAAGTATTTGCAAGGGAACATTTCGAGAGAATTCTTGAGTTGGGTAATACTTGAGTCGGTAAGGTAATTCTTGAGCCGGTAAGCTAATTCTTGAGCTGGTTAACACATACCTGTATACATCCCGAAGTCACAGAGAATGGCAGACAGATTCTGGAAATCCATGCCCGCGGCCCTGAAGAAGCCTACTCTTGATGAGCTGTACAGACGCCTGAGGGACCTGGATTATACCCAAATAGACGAGAGAAGGGCGATAATGCTGAATGCCATCCTCCAGTTGGAAGACCAGGGTGAATGCAGGGAGTCTGCGACGGAGGCTGTCTTGATGATCGGCTACACCACCGAGGGAATATCGAACCAAGAACAGACCAGATGGTTGTCTTGGAATGTGGATGGAGGAGTAAGGGGTTTTGACTTGGCAAGGAATCCTGGCCTGAATAACAATACCGAATATGGCGCAGGGGAATTCCCACTACCGACTAGGCCAACAGTAAGATCCACAAGCCAGAGCTCGAGTAGGGTGCCTTCGATGTCACGAACGCAACAGACGACCGAGGCATATCCGGATCTAGGTGTTCTACAGAAAGAGCTCGAGAAGACGCAGAAGGAAAGGAATAAGGCGAACCTCGATCGGGATCAGGCAAAGCTGGATCGGGAGAAGGTTCAGCTGGAAAAGGACCAGGCGGTCAACGAGCGAGACCAGGCGCTGAGGTTGCTTGAGATGCAAAAAGCTGAACATCAACAGGAGCTAAGGGTGCGGGAGAACGCCGCAAATCGTGATCAACTGAGGTCGGAGTTGGACAGAATAGAACAACGACAACGCGAGCTTGATGCACAGAAGGGAGCCAGGCCGAAGGAGCGAGTGGTCACCAGCTCGAGGCCAGTGTCACGTATGGAGGTGGATGAAGCCCCCAGAGCAAGAGCACGGTTCAACCTTGACCGCGAGGCCCGAGAACACATGAGTGAAGGGTTGGAAGTCTGGATACCGAATGTCGCAACGTCTTCCTTGCGTAGCCTAGAGACGCAACCCATACGCCCACTGATGGATGTGGAGCTGCCGGGATATACCCCAACCTCGACCTCGAGTGACAGTCAGGTGAGCGGCGGCTCATCGCGTCTGAAAGAACTGGGCGAGAGATTGCGACAAAAGAGTCGCGAGAGTTCGGCAAGACCGGAGCTTCCCCCGACGTGGAGGGAACAGCCGGTTAGGAGTGTCGTGATCTCGAGTTATAAGAAGAATACAGAGGGGAGGTACCACAGGCACAATCGGCTGGACTGGAGTGCGGAGCAGAAAGCTAGGAGAGACTGCTTTCATGATGCGGCCTGGGTGCAGTACTTGGCGCCACCCCGGGTACCAGAAGGTGCGGTTCACCTAATCGTAGGGGACAGCCTGGTGCGGGTGTTGACCCGGATCCGATCGCACTGGCAGACAGGAATCTTGAGTTTCGCTGGAGCTGCCACGCCACAGATGTTGGCAACGCTTGACCTGCTGGGGATGACCAAAGTATACACGGTGACCCTGATGGTCGGGACCAACGATGTATCAAGGGGAGAAGCGAGGAAAATAACAAGGCTGCACGATAAGGTGAGCTGCCTTCTTGAGGAACTGAGGATTCAGATGGACCCCATCCTGTTGACGGTATGTACTGTCCCCTACAACATGATGTTTGATCAGCACGCCTTGGAGATGAACGAGAAGGTGCGGAACCTAAACAAGGTGATACGAGACATCCACCGGAAGAGTGTGCTCCCTGTCAGACTGTTGGACGTGGCAGAGCGCATGGAGAAAGAGGGATTCCCTGAAGACACCTCCAATGATGGAATCCATTTTGATAGACCGAGGGGAGCAGAGTGGCTAAACGACGTCTTCCAAGAACACATAAACGCGCTGGAGGCGGATCTGCTAGAGACAGCCCAATTCACATTAGGACCACCTCCGAACCCACCATTCCTTGCCTCAAGGGCCTTATCTGGTCGCTTGGGACCGAGAGTTGACACTAGAGACAGTTCAAGGAGCAGCCAGACCAGATTGCAGAGTGCCACGCCAATGGAGTCTGAGGAGGTGACGTCATCAACACCTCCAGGCTCGGCGATATCCTCAGTGGTAGTGGCAGAGAGCAAACGGGAAAAGAAGTCTATGGAGACCGCTCGCTTGAGATATCCTGAGAAGGTGAAAGAACTGGATCTAGAGAGTTTGGAATGCAGGCGAGAATTGGCGGAAACCCTGGGGATCGAACGAGTGTCACACGAGGATTTGAATAGGCATCATTGCGTGGACTGGTTGAAAGCTCATGAGGCGCACTTCTCGAGAGCGAAGTTGATGGAGACCACAGACCTGACTGGAATTCCCACAAAAGCGATCATGGGACCCATTAACTACAGACCTCTCAAGCTGCTGGGGAGTCCTGGACTTATAGCAGAACCTCCCAAGCACCGAACTAGCATCGCCAGGATCAGGTTGGCAACCCCGGCACAGTTAAAGGTGGTAGACAAGCTACTCAATCCGGGAGGAACGGGATTGCCAGATGCCGCTTACGAAGGCTCGAAATTGGCGGAAGATCACCGGTACGGGAAGCCCTGTGGGAGTACCCAGCTGGCCAAAACCCTGGCAGTTTATGATAGAGCAGATCCAGCTGCTGCGAGAGTAGTCATTGTGGCGGGATCAGACTTCGAAGGAACGTCTCCCAAGTTGTTCTGGCCGGAGACTTTGATATACTCTTTGCCAGGAGCTGAATTAAATCAGATGTTAACTCTGGTGGTGGCAATAAAGTCGGAGATGCCCTGTGAACCTGAGCTGCTATTGTTTGCAGGAATGAATGATCACCTGCACGCGATGGGACTTCTTGAGCAACTAAAGGGCGATGAAATTCCGACATCGAGGAAGATATGGGAAGCCATTCAGGCGTTGTTTGCGGCGATGAATGAAGTGCAAGAGAGTGTTGTCTCGAGATTTGGGTCCAAGACGAAGGTGGTGTTTACCACATCCCCTGGATACGCGAATATGCCACCCGCCCTACAGTTCGTGTACGCGGTCTTGATCCTGATAGCAGAAGGGAATGAATGGCGGATTCTAATGGCAGCCCCCAATCGGGAGTTGGAGCCATCGAACCTGAGGCTTCGCAAGTCAGAATTGGCGGCGGCATGGGCGGACATATCTCATGCACTGAGGGGCTTTTATGGACTAGCCGACATCCTGATCGTATTAGACGAGGTGCTCTTGCTAGAGATATCGAACTTTGCCAGGCAACTCAAGTTCAGCCCAGTCATCGGGGACGATCACCCGGCGATAAGCAAATTAACGGCCAGCTTGTGGTTTCGGAGTATGGATGTGAAGATCACAAACTCCACCAGCAAGTCTAGAGGTCCCAGTAACGAGAGAAGAAATGTGGCCGAGACGGAAAAGCAATTAGAATCGATGAAATATCGTTTGACTCAAGAGAATGGCTGGTGGCCATTTTTGACACCAAGGCTGGAGAACGCCACGAACAAGACAAGGGAGGAAGCACCACCCCTCGTGAAACAAGTCTGGAGTTTTCTGGAGAAACAACTGGAGCTGGCCGAAGCAAGAGACATGACGGTGGCTAGATTTGTCTCGGCCGCCAATGAAGTGACGATTGGAGGGTTCTGGAGAGAGCACGCCAAAGGCGAATTGAAGACTAGGAGGGATTACGAGATTCTCAAGTTCTTGAGTCCTTGCTGGGAGAAGGAATTCTTGGCAGGAATATTCGGTACCACGGCGACTATCTTTGGAGCCTTCGTGCAGGAGATACTGGGCATGCCCATCAGCCTGCTCTTGGCCCTGTATTTGGTCTACCCCAGATACTTGTTCAACATGGGCCCAGCATACATGTTTAGTCGAGGAGTGGAGACACTTCGAGTTGATGGGTACCTGGCACTAGTACTCTTGACCCATGGGGAATTGGTGTCGTTTCATCGATTAATGGAATATGGAGAGCCTCTGTCCATGGGGAGAGTCCACACGAGCATTGAAACCAGCTCCTACAAGTGTGCCGCAGGGTTGAAGACGTTGCTAGTACAATACCTCATGATGCAAAATCGGCACATGACGGGTGAAGATGAGAATCCAACTTCGAGAGAAGAATGGAAGAAGACGAACAGAGGGATGCCTCTGTTGACGGACCTATGCCTGGCAATGAGGTCGGACCCAATGAGGATAATCCGGGGCCTAGAGGAGGTGGTAACCTGCATTTATGGTCCAGCAGTGACGTACGCGTTCCCAGACCCCCTGGTGACAACGTATCGTCACTCTGTAACGCACTTGAGTCTTATCAGTATACTGGATGGGACGGCGTTAAATTGGTGTCAGCAGGAGGTGCTCAGAGGGCGAATGAGCAACACGGTACTCCTTGGAAAGGTGAAAGATGCCGAGCTAATAGTGTACAACTTCAGGGGGCAAATGCAATGTAGAATGGGAGGCAAGCGAGAGGGTCCCATCGAAATGTATCCCAAATTCTGGAACTTGAACCCATTGACGGCAGACGGACGGGAAATCTTGAGAATTCCTGCCTGGAAGGAGTGCTTCGCACTGGTGAAGAGGGAGCTAGAGACCATAATGGAGAAAGAAATCCTCCCAGCCACCATGCCTGAGTTCCCAATAGTCAGGAGGATGACCTTAGGAATGAATAGTCCCTTGGTAGTTCCCTCCATAATGGCGAGGATGACGACGGAGGAAATGCAGAAGGATTTCACTGATGGCTGGGACCCCCTGTTCATCGGCTACACGGCGGCGGTCTACTTCCATACCAGCGAGACGAAGGTAAATTCGTGGACGACGCAAGCGAAAAAGAGTAGAGGTTCGCAGCCCCCCGGATATGAGGTGCGGAAGGTCTTGAGAACTCTAGAGAAGGAGGGACTTGAGAACATGCTACCCATATGGGATGATGGCAGGATGATCGTGATGGAGGGGCACGTCGCATTGGTGGACGACATGAAATTTGCCACGAGAAAATATAAGGCACCCTATGGCTTGGAACAGGTGGAAATGAGACAGGAGGGAACAGAACTAGATGCAGCAGGTCAACTGCATGTAGCACTGACGGAATACAAAAAGCTGGATCCTACGACACCATCACCACTGTCAGTGGACACGCCTGGAGACAAGAGGAGTGGACCCTTTCGAGGACCGATTTAAGAAAATTCTCGAGAGAAGGAGACATGAGTCAGAAGAAGAGAGTATGGATGAAACTCTCAGTGAAGCCGGTGAAGACATGGAAGTGGGGAATACGCCTGAACCAGGGCCATCAGGGGAGGAGCTCACCACTCAAGAGCTGTTGAAAGACTTGAGCGAGGAGAATTGGGCAGATACGGCCACCCCACCCCTGAATCCGTCCCCCCGGAAGAATCTGGAATTGCCATTGGCAAGTGAAACCTTCAATATGGGGATGATACTATTGAGCTCGGAGGAAAGGGAAAGGAACACTTTCGAAGGGAACAGGGACATATTCCTGGGATCCCTGAAGGACGATGCTTGGCAGGAGTTCTTGGGAGAATTCAATCAAGAAGTGGGCAGCGAGACGACGCTGGACAAATTCAAGGAGGAACTGTGGGACACAGTCGTAAGATTTGGAGAACCGCTTCTGATAGGAACGGGCCTGGATGAGAAGGCGAGAAAAGAGCTACTGAGCAAGCTGGTAGAGCTGAGGAATTCACGATCGAAGACTAGAGAAGAAAAATGTGAGAACAGCTCTACTCGGAGACAAAAAACTGTAGATAAAATGGTTGATGATATAAAAAGGGATAAGGTTGGGACTAGTAATATGATTAAAAGTACTAATATCCTTAAGGCTCGAGCAGGGGGGAGGCAAGAGTTGGAAGGAGTGGATGGAGAGGTCGAATCAGTGATGGTAGCCACAACACCCTCAAGTAGAGATGTGAAGACTCGCAAGAGGAAGAGAGAAGTGGAAGGATTGGGTAGTCCTTCAGTGGACGCTGTTTCGGAAGGAAACTTGAGAGAGACGGCGCCCATGATTTTGGCTCGATGCAAGACGGCGGCATACAAGAGCAGCTCGGAGCTCAGAAGACCACTTGAAGTAGAGAGGGAAATAGAGGTTTCCACCAGTTCGACATCGGAGGAAGACTTCAAGCCTCAGAAGATAAACGTGAAGAGAGGTTCAACGAACGGACAGACATGGGAAGTAGATGTCGGCAAAGAATGGATCTCGAAGGCACACCAGGCCACGGGCAAGCGAGTGACAAGTGATCCATTGGAGAGGAACAAGACGAGGAACACCTCCCGGACGTGGTGGGTGGCCCTTGAAACATTGAAAGAAATGGAGGACTGCTGGAAGAAGTTGGACAGTAGAGTAGCTCGCAAGCGACGCAATTGGGCCACCCAGCAGAAGGCCGAGGTTAATAGAATAGAAATGGCAAATCATCTGAAGAGGTCCTGGCAGAGTTTGTTGAAGGATCATTTTGAAGAAGCAATGAGGACACCCTCATCAGCACCACCATTAATGGCGAATCCCTTCGTTAGAACTGCAGGACAATTAATGTTCACCTGGAGTCTGGTGGGGATAGAGTTGGAAACACTGACCTCGTATGACAGGCTGAAGTTGGGAAGCAAGAAGCTAGATGTGTATCAGGCACTGATGCAACACGTAGCCAGGGACAATTCAGGCTTGAGCCTGGCTAGAAGAAAGGATGCCACGTGTTTCTTGAGATGGATAATGTCGATGATGTCTGATAGCACCATCCTGGCATGCCAACAGAGAGCAAGCGTAAGCAAAACCATGGAAAAAAGAGTCTCAACGGTCATCTTGAACGTGTATCAGAGCACAGGAATAGAAAAGGAAGAGGGTTCCAGACTATCCCTAGAGAACCATAGGAAGCTAGACGAGGTACGGAGGTTTTATAATAAGAAGTTCGAAGAAGAACATGATGTTCACCGTAACCTGGCCTCGTCAGAGCAGTACTCGAGGCTCAGCGAGAAGGGGGAATACCAATATGTGTCTGGAGTGATGGGAATGGCCTACAACCCCTTCTTAGACTCGGAAGCTGGAGGCGCCCACAGGAACCATGAGGTAGCGGAGCTACTGAAGTTTTGGACAGAAAGAATAATGGAAATAGACGCGGTGGAAAAAGAGGGGCCGAGCCTGGGTCTGATTCTTGAGAAAACACCAGAGGTGGTGAGCATACCGCGTTCAAACAAGAGAGTTGAAGTGAACATGGGCGATGGAAATGGCTTGTTAACCACGAACTTGGGAGTGGTATGGAAGCTATTAAGACCCTCCTGGTGTCCACATCCCCACGCGAGTCTGATCGAGGAAACCACCGAGCGAGTGAGGTTAGCACCAACGGAAGATGAAGATCTGGCAAAGTTGAGTGTGCTGCATAAGCTAATTTCACCTCAGATGCAAGAGCCAGGCGAAAAGACGAGTAATCCCGGGTCAGCAAAGAAATTGGAGCCGGGTAGCTGTCTGGATTCGACGTGTGGAAACGGAGAGCACACCTGCGATGGACGGTCATGCGTTAGAATACTGTCATTTCAAAAAGAAGACCTGGTCACTTGCTTCGAAGACATAACAGAAAGGGAGAAAAGTGAAGTGCAAATAGTAGCGGAGTGTTACGCGAGAACCACGGTGAATATAGCGACAGCTCTCGGATTCTTCTCGAGAATGTGTAGTCTGCAGTCACTGGAAAGACTAGAATCTGAACATCATTTAGTGACGGCGTTGAGCGTAGAATCATGGCCCGGGGTGTTGCAGGTGACTCAAAAACACATCCGGAGCTGGAAGGTTGGTCTCGAGGCGGAAATGGGATTTCCCATGAGCGAAGCTTATGGCTTGCCATTGAACGCGAAATCGCTGATAGGGTCAATGATGGCCAACTTTTGCGGAAGTCACTACCCACTGCACATGGTGATGGTGGAAGCATCCAGCCATAGAGTACTGGTGGACAAGGCCTTCTCAGTGCCCAAGTGCGTGAGGTTGGCTCGGATATCGCATCACTCGCACAAGTTGTTGAGAAAAATCAGAGGGGCAGTACCAAAAGAATTGAGAGATGACTTGAGTGAAATCTGGGGAGAAGAACTTTTGAAGTTGGAGAGAGAGAACACAAGCGATCACGAGAGACAAAACGTGATCGGAAAACCTGTGGGAAGTGCTCCAAACCTGGAAGATAACGACACGATGCATGAGAAAATGATGGAGCTTGAGCCTCTCTTGGAAGCCTCGGGGGAGAATGCCCATGCCACTGTTTAGCGCAAACGGTGTGGTATCCAGATCACAAGAACCTTTGCCTGGTGTGGGATATGGAAGAAATCCGGTCGATCGGACTACCGGATCACCGACAGAAGGTGACGATCTTGGTAGTGAGTACGATCTTGGCTCTGAGATGGATAGAAGAGAATATAACGAAGTATCGGGAAGCGGGGACGCCAACGGCAGAGTCAATATACGCGATAGACTACAGTAGGAGACTCGAGTTGTTTGAGACTGCGTGCAAGGTATTCGCCATACCAACGGAAGTCAGACATGTCTGGAGCCGTTTGAGGTACTTCCCATGGTTTCGGGCGACGCTGACGTCCTGGTTGTACATGACAACGAAAGATCACATGAAAAAACATCAAAAGGAGTATCGACAGTTCCAGGCCGAGATTGGGCCGGAAGCTTTCAAGAGACCCCTGTTAACCCATCGTAATGCAATCACAACAGGATGGAAGAGAGTGGGTAAAATGTCTAGAGACAATACCAAGGCGAGGGAATCGATACTAGAGGAGGACCTGGCGAAGAACGTGAGCTTGAGCCTGCACAACTCCTTTTGTTTGAACCGGGAATCTAGGGTGAAGGCACTACCCAACCAAGCAAAGAGGTTGCAAGAGCAAAGAGAATGGATGCGATCCTACGAACAGCTGAAGGCTTGGGAGGAGATTGTGATTAGCTCCGATGATGAAGAGGAACTGTTGAGACAGTTTGCCGTATCTAGTACTTCAGGGTGTAGTACCTCCAAGGCGAAGAGTGCGAGATGAGTGGGTGGCTCGTATGGATCTTGAGTCTTGAGAGGGGAGAGGGGGCTTGAGCGTGGATCCGGGTGAAACTTGGATTCACGAAAAAGAAGTTTTAACAAAGCAAATATTATTATTAATACTATATTTATTATATGAATCAAAATGCTGCATGACAATTTCCTGATTGAATAGGACAAAAGAAATTTTAAATGATTGGCTTGGAAAGCAAGAATTCAAGGGTGCAGGTGTGTGCAGATTTTGATTGCTGTTTAGCGATAGTGTGAAAATTTTACATGGCTGTGAATTTTGGGGTGTAGATAAGCTTAAGTCTGCTGCAAACTTCTGTAAATGACCACTGGCACTGTATCTTGAGTAACACTCGGTTTTCTGGGACTCACTGGCAGAAGACAGCACGCGATGAGGACATCGATCTCGAGTCCGGGGAGTATGTGCCAGTCGGTCATATTCGGAAGTTTGACCTTGAGAGAAGCAAAAAAACACTTGATTTTGGAGTGAAATTTAATTTTTCAAAATTTCGAATGGAACATGTCATGCACGATTTTCTCGCTATAACTGAAAATCAGAAAAGAGAAGTCAGAACGATCGAGTGACAATCGCGGGAAAGTTGCTAGAAAAATCAGTGGGAAATTGCTATTCGCAATTTCAGTAGCAATAATAATCGAGAGTAGAGCTGTCCCATCTGAAACAGAGACGAGCGCATTCCCACGAACTGGATTGTTGTGACTGGAGTACTATTATTAACTGGACCAGAGTGAACCTTCGGTGGAAAGGTGGACAGCTAGAGTGTCCCAATGGCTCACGAGAACTTACAGTCTAGAGTAAAAACTTGTTCTTGTTATTGAAACTGACTAACATTAAACTCATTTTAGTTGCTTTATTGATTCTTGAGTTGCTTACCGACTTATTTACTTCCTGGTTCTTGAGCGTGCTACAATGTGAGTACTAATTTAAATTTCTAGAGTGTGTTTTATGATCGTTATGTTGAGGTAAGGCGAGTTTTAGGTTGATCCATCTGAAATGGATCAAAGTTCTACTGTCTAATAAAAAGTAACTTAACGGATTGTTCCAACCCGGTTTTTAACGGCGTTCATGTATTTTGGGTATCTAGAGACCTAAGTATGGGGACGTTTCTAATTCTAGAGTGGGGGGATGTTTTAGTAGTAGCCTTTAAGCTGTAACGGGTCGTAGTCTCATGTCACAAGCGAACCGAATTGGCTCCGACTGATTTGAGGTACAAAAACACAAGAGATAGTGTCCCTGACTCTTGAGCCAATGGTTATAGGGCCTATTTTTCTTAAGCCTCATGTGTGACTGCAGTAGACGAATGTTACAATAGTCATTGATAACCATCTGAGAAGTCTCTTCAATTCTTACCACAAACCTTATCAAGCTAAAGTCTCGTTTGACATCCGACCTGTACATATCTCTTCACCGTCTCCCAAACAAAAGCTAGACTTCGGTATATTTGCATAAAAGAAAGCTAACTGGAAAGAAATTAATCAGTTCATTCTCCAACATCCCTTCCGACCATACTGCATGAGCAACGTGGACTTGATGGTTGAACTTTGGTTTAAGTGGCTACACGAAATTTTAAAGGATCTTCTTTCACTAACTACGAAACATAGGTCCCAACTGGCTCCATCGGTAGGTGGCAACTCTTCAAACCTCATCAAGAAGTTAAATACACTTCAATTAAAACAACAACGGCAGCCCACGCCGTCAAACAAAATCAAAATCGAATGTCTACAAACTGAGCTCACCCTGTCGCTTCAAAATGACCAGCATCTACATGAGATGACGCTCTTCAAGGAAGGCAAATTGAGCGCCATACAGAGATACTTAAAGTCGACCACCAAGTCAAACACTATCCCTTCCGAAATTTTTTTGGATCAAAGAACTGCCAATACAGATATTGAAAAAGTAATATTATTCAACGAATACTTTCAATCAGTGTTCACTCAAAACACCTACTATACGAAAATAGGCGAACAAAATAGCACCCTACTAAATCAGATTCACTGTACGACCGATGAAATAGAAAACGCTCTGCAACTACTGGACGTAAATAAAGCCAAGGGACCGGATAAGATCGGGAACTTACTTCTGAAGAGTCTCTCCAAGTCACTGCCAAAATCACTGCACTTACTGTTTAACCTCATCGCAAATAAAGCCCGATTTCCGGAAAAATGGAAAGTCAGTGAAATTGCATCAATACTCAAAGACGGAGATAAACAAGATGTGAGTAATTACAGGCCTATCAGCCTGCTTTCAACAGTTTCAAAAGCATCGGACGATAATCCGAATAATCACACAAGCTAATTTGCAAAAAAGGGCCCGGTCGGATTCGAACCGCAAATCTTTACCATCTCAAGTAGTTGTTTTTATCTCAAACAGTTAATACAACCAATATGAAAAGCAAATTTTGATTGGGCCGGATTTTTAAAATGCTAAAAACAACTGCAGTTAAAATTGTTTTCAGCTAGAATAAACGCTTCTTAGATGTCGGAACTAAGTCGACAAATAATAGGACGAAATTTTTTGAACCGGTTTGAAAAAAACTGGTCCTGGTCAGATTCAAACGCAGGACCTTTGCCGTCCCAGGCGTATTCGTTACCACCAGACTAAGCGTGCAAGAGACACTGCAAATTTTGAATTCTTTATGAACCAAGGTAAAGAAGTTGTTCGATAAAATTGTTAAAAGCTATATATGCCCAATTGCATTCATAAATGCAATAAAATGCATGAACGAACTTCTGTAGTTTACAGAGCATTTTAAGACTTTTCTACCGCGCTCACTGACAAATCGTTGCGTTCATTGACTCTTAAAAACACCGAAACCACCTAGATCCATAAAATGAGCATAAAAAAAACACATTGAAAACTCGACTCACTATTTGAAGACCCCGCTAACAATTCCACAGTTCTCTCCGATTTCTTAACCTCTTCTGCAAGCAAGCGACTCACAGCCGTCAAATTCTCAGTAATGTCTCTACTTTGCCTCTGCATTGATATTCTATTTTTATTACTCTTTTCTAGACCAGACAAATTTGAACCGGACAATAGAGCTTCTCTTGTCTCGTTGTCTATCCGTTGGTGACATTGCACGTTCGCCTTTCTCAGAGCTGTTCTTAAAGTCGTTAGTTGGCTCTTGTAAGAAAGGTAATCTTGATTCAGCTCATCGCGTTTCTTTTTTTCGTCCAATTCTTCTGCAAAAATGCGCAACTCGCTCAGTTTTGATTCATACTGTTGAAAACATTGCCGCAGTTCGAAGTTCACTTCTTCAAGGTCAATTTTAGAACTCACTTCTGCTCTGATTTGTTGAAGCTGCGATTGCACATCTAAATGGAGCTGATTTATGTCCCGTAAAACTGCGGTTACCTCGGTTTCCATTATCAATCATACCTGAAAAAACAACACTTCCAATCATAGTTTTGTCACACGGAGAACCATCTGTTCAACAAATTGAAACTCTTTTAAACAGAGACAAGTAAAACCACGAAGATAATAAAGGGCAACCGTATACCATTCAAAAAGTACACAGTATTCAGATGCGGTACTTCAAGCATCACAATGTGGGGCAAAAATCAAGCGTTTTCTTGGCTAGCGTTAGAGGAAATTAGCTTTAAAAAGATAGGCTAACTAGAGCTTCGCGCTATCTGCGGAAACAAAAATTTAGTATAATCAGATTTCGAGGTCGTCCTCTAATCAAATTCCTGTCTGATTTAAATTGGAAAACGAAAGAATATAGACCAGTTTTTATCTACAATGAGACAATTTTTTTCGGAACCCAAACCACGGCTTAAAAGGCTTGAATTTGATACCACACTCAGTCCCCTGAAAGCTTTCTTTGAGATTGCCCGAATTGGGGAGAGAAAAAACACGTGGTTCCTTCTCACTTTTCAAGAGGGGTTACTTCTTAACTAGAAAATTCGATCTCCTAAAATTAAAACAAACTCCATAGGTATTGATCAGCAAATCTATAGCTTGGAAAATATATCCGTGGAATCTCTCCATAAGCTAGTGTATATACTTGATCCACCGTCAACTCTAATAGTTTCTCCGGTAAAAAACGCAGCTGCAGGAGAGCAGAGAAAACATATTATTCCAGAAACATCCTCTGGACGACCATAAGCACCAATCGGTACACTGTCTTTGAATTTCTCGAACACTGGGACTCTATAATTCGACTCGGCTAAATCCGTATAAATAAGCCCAGGGGCTACACAGTTAACTCGAACTTTGTATTTTGCCCACTCTAGCGCTAAGCTTTTTGTTAAGTTTTCTACACCTGCCCTTGACGCGGACGAATGACTCATTGCAGGAATGGTCCCTGTGGACATATCAGCTGAAGTAACGTTTATAATGTTTCCTCCACAACCCCTCATGTCGGCCAAAAACACGTTTTGACTCATTAAAAAAGATCCCGTTAAATTAGAGTCAACAACTGCTTTCCAGGCTTTTAAGGGTATCTTCTCCGCTTTTGACAGAAACTGTCCTCCGGCTAAATTAATAAGAATATTGATTGGTCCAAAATGATCACGTGAAGATTTGACTATGTTTTTCACGTCAGATTCACTTTTAACGTTTCCGAGAGAACCTCGTAGCAAATCCTTAGATGCATGTTGCCTGATGTATTCAACAGCATTGTCAAGTTTGGATTCTTTTCGGGAAGTAATCGAAACTTTGCAGCCCAACTTAATCAAATCAATAGCAACTTGTCTGCCGATCCCTCCAGCTCCTCCGGTCACCAGAGCATGGAAGCCTTGCAGCATATTACTGTTAAAAACCTCGAGGATATTTCTCATAGTTATCTGAAAACTCTTAATCATGTTAACTGTTAGCGATGAGCGAGAATTTGTTTTATAATTTGACTCTAAAAATATGAATTGAGAATACTATTTACGTTGCAACAAAAGAATTCTTCTACCAACTCCACAATCACTTACTGTATAAATTATTTCAGATGAAAAAATACTAGACGAACGCTCGATAAAAGCATCAACGGAGCCACCAACGCCAAAATAATATAATTTAGATGCTAAAAATACTTTGCCCCCAAGAGCAAGAATTTTTTCAAACAAACAGATCAAAGCGTCGTAGCTAGAGATATCGTACAATGTTTCACTGCTCAGGATGATAGTTGGCTTACATAGCTGATGAACCAGGTTTGCATCATTCCAATCGCCACTCACAAACTTACATCTTTCAAACTTTTGGGCAAAATCTAGACTGAAGTTCATTTTGATGTTTTTAAACAAATAATTTTCTATAACTTTAGCATTAAAATCTTGAAAAATCACTTTTTCAGCACCCATTTGAAGTGCAAAAATTCCCAATAAGCCTGAGCCACACCCTAGATCAAGTACTGTCTGGTTTTCCATGAGTTTTCTGTTCCTCGATAGAAAATTAAGCAGATCTACTGTGCTCTCCCAAAGCTCGCAGCCACCTTCATAAACATTGGGCAGCAAACTGAACTTGTAGTCATTGCAATCCTTATTTTTGAAGAAAAACATTTCTTGTCCCTCCTTTAACTTCAGACTTGAGACATCATCATTTTCTATTTTGGAGTGCATGTGAGGTGTATGAACAATCAGAGGAACCATGCAAGTGGATTTCTCCGGTTTTTTGGCATTCCAATTGCATTCACTTTCGGAGTTTTCGAAATTGAATTTGAACATTTCACTGAAATAACCACTAGAACTTTAGTCATATATTTGATTTAGTTTGTCTGGAAAAATTACATTTTGAGGAAAACATGCCAGCTAGGAATATAATTTTAACACAGAGGCGAAGTTGCACTTCGCATACACAAGCAAAACATGACCGATAACGCTACTGAGAAAAACTGAATGATTAAAACTTGGAGTCTACAAAATTTCTTAAGTGACGCAAGCCAATTATGAGTCTACATAATTGTTAAAGAACGCAAGCCAATTATGACGCATTAGCAGTACCAGTCAATTTGAAAAAAAAAGAAATTTACTAGAGCGGACGCATCTTAGTGTAACAGTCGTCTACTTCGGTCACACATGAGGTTCAAGAAAAATAGGCCCTATGACTATTGGCTCAAGAGTCAGGGACACTATCTCTTGTGTTTTTCTACCTCGAACGGTCGGGGCCAATTCGGTTCGCTTGCGACATGAGACTAAAAACCCGTTACAGCTTAAAGGCCACTACCAAAATACCCCCCCCCCCCACTCTAGAAAATAAGAACGTCCCCATACTTAGGTCTCAACATACCCAAAATACACGAACGCCGTTAAAAACAGGGTCGGAACAATCGGCACAGTTACTTTTTATTAGACAGTGGAACTTTGGGACGGAAGGTCACTGGATGTTCTCTTATGCAATAAACCCCAGTATGTGACAAGCATAGTCATTGATAACCATCTGAGAAGTCTCTTCAATTCTTACCACAAACCTTATCAAGCTAAAGTCTCGTTTGACATCCGACCTGTACATATCTCTTCACCGTCTCCCAAACAAAAGCTAGACTTCGGTATATTTGCATAAAAGAAAGCTAACTGGAAAGAAATTAATGAGTTCATTCTCCAACATCCCTTCCGACCATACTGCATGAGCAACGTGGACTTGATGGTTGAACTTTGGTTTAAGTGGCTACACGAAATTTTAAAGGATCTTCTTTCACTAACTACGAAACATAGGTCCCAACTGGCTCCATCGGTAGGTGGCAACTCTTCAAACCTCATCAAGAAGTTAAATACACTTCAATTAAAACAACAACGGCAGCCCACGCCGTCAAACAAAATCAAAATCGAATGTCTACAAACTGAGCTCACCCTGTCGCTTCAAAATGACCAGCATCTACATGAGATGACGCTCTTCAAGGAAGGCAAATTGAGCGCCATACAGAGATACTTAAAGTCGACCACCAAGTCAAACACTATCCCTTCCGAAATTTTTTTGGATCAAAGAACTGCCAATACAGATATTGAAAAAGTAATATTATTCAACGAATACTTTCAATCAGTGTTCACTCAAAACACCTACTATACGAAAATAGGCGAACAAAATAGCACCCTACTAAATCAGATTCACTTTACGACCGATGAAATAGAAAACGCTCTGCAACTACTGGACGTAAATAAAGCCAAGGGACCGGATAAGATCGGGAACTTACTTCTGAAGAGTCTCTCCAAGTCACTGCCAAAATCACTGCACTTACTGTTTAACCTCATCGCAAATAAAGCCCGATTTCCGGAAAAATGGAAAGTCAGTGAAATTGCATCAATACTCAAAGACGGAGATAAACAAGATGTGAGTAATTACAGGCCTATCAGCCTGCTTTCAACAGTTTCAAAACTGCTAGAGAAACTGATTTTCGAGAAGCTGACTCCAATTGTTTACCCAACTCTGGCATCAGACCAACATGGTTTCAGACCCAAACGGTCAACTATGACGAACCTTATAGAATATCTGCCTGAAATCTATAGCTGCTTAGAGTCTGAAAACTGCTCCTAACTGAATATCTTTTATATAGACTTCGAGAAAGCGTTTGACAAAGTCACGCATGAGCTTCTCATACAAAAGTTGGCTGCTCTGGGGATTGGTGGAAACTGTTTGAATCTGTTAAGAAGCTACCTCTATAAACGGAAGCAAACTGTGAGACTAAATGACACTGTTTCAGATGAATTAGAATTATTCAGTGGCGTACCACAAGGCTCCATCCTCGGACCGCTCTTCTTCTTGGTTTTCATAAACGATCTTCCATGATGTGTCATGTCCAAATCGTTCGGTTATGCTGATGACTACAAAATTGTAGGCGACAACCGTTTAACACTACTGAATATAGACGTTAGAAAACTGTGGCAGTGGTGTGACGAAAATTTCATGTCAATGAACTTAGGAAAAAGTAAAGTGCTCTGCATTAAAGGTACAGCTCCTATTGCACTGCCAAACCATGAATTTGAAACAACTGAATGTTCGAAAAATCTGGGAATTCTCGTAAATGACACACTCTCGTGGACTCTGCATGCAAAGAAAAGGACCGAAAAAGCCTTGAACGCTCTCTTCATCCTAACGCGGAATCTTTCAAAAGCGAGGTTTTGGACCAGAAAGAACGCATATATCTGTTATGTTGTGCCAATTTTAAACTACGGATCAGCCCTTTGGAAACCATCAAAAGGCGACTTAGGTACTCTTGAAAGTATCCAGCGAAAAGCAGTATCATGGATCTTCATCACAAACCACATTTCCTATAAGGATAAACTCGTGAAACTCGATATCCTTCCAATCTCCTTATATCAAGAACTTCATGTTATTCTCTTGTTTGCCAAACTACTAACCGGAAAAGTTTACATAGACTGGCGTAGTCAAGTAACCATCACTCGAAGAACACAAGCAACACGAAATTTTGCCTGCCAACAAATACGTCTGAAGAAGTGTGAATCCGATTACTGGTTTCGAGCTTGCCGTCTGGCCAACCTTTTTAACGATTACTTCAAATTTGACATAATTTTTGATCCAGGATGCAAAATTAAACTGCTGAAAATTTATACGAAGTTCTTCAAAACCCGCTGCAACGAATCAGATTCATGCACTTGGCGGATATTATGTGGCTGCAACAACTGTAGAGATTTGAAGAAACTAAACTTTATCAACTGAAACACGAACGTTGAACCTCCCAATCACTGGGTTTTATGCGAACCCTTGGATTAGTCCTAAATCCTCTGTTATTATGATTATAACGATCATAAAACCCACTCAAGAAAAATTAAATTGGGCACTTACTAAATCAATAGGCAACTTGAGAATTAAGTATGATAACTTGAGAAGTTTGATACTAATTAATTTCAGCAAGGTAAATAAGTTTTGACTCAAGAATTGAAGTTTTGGTCTGAACCCTTGGGACACCCCAGTTGTCCACCTTTCCACTGAGGGTTCACTCTGGTTCAGCTCGGATGAATACGCTCTTCTTTCGCAATCGTTTCTTCTCCTATTTCAGGATAAGACAGCTCTACTCGCGCTTGATTTATCTCTGGAAATTGAGAATAGCAATTTCCGCTGTTTTAATCAAGTAATTTCCCGCGATTGTAAATTGGTCATTCTGATCTTCTATTTCTGAGATTTTCAGTTTTCGCGAGAAAGTTGAGCATGACAGGCTCAATTCGAAATTATGAAAAATCAAATTTCCTGCCAAAATTACGTAGTTCGTATTCCTCAAGGTCAAACTTCCAAATATGACTGACTGGCACATACTCCCCGGACTCAAGATCGATGTCCTCATAGCGTGTTGCCGTCTGCCAGTGAGTCCCCAGAATACAGAGTGTTGCTCAAGATACAGTGCCAGTGGTCATTTACAGAAGTTTGCTGTAGACTTAATTTTATCTACACCCCAAAATTCACAACCATGTAAAATTGTCACACTATCGCTAAACATCAATAAAAATTTTCATATACCTGCACCTTAAATATACGCTTTTGAAGCTTGTGATTAAAATTTCTTTTGTCCTATTCAATCAGGAAATAGTCATGCAACATTTTGATTTATATAATAACTATAGCATATTAATAACAATACTTTGTTTCGTTAAAATTTCTTTTCGTGACCTCGCATTTCATCCGAGTTTACACTCGAGCCCCTTCCTTTCCCTCTCAAGACTCATGAAACCCACATTGAGCTCCCTGCTCATTTCGTATTCCTAGCCTCCGAAGTGCTAGGACCTGATGAATTTGACACCGTGATCTGCCTTTGTAGCGCTTCCTCATCATCGGAGCTGATCACAATTTCTTCCCATGCTTTCAATTGTTCGAAGGATCGCATCCACTCCTTCTGCTCCTGCAACCTCGTTGCCTGATTCGGTAGACCCTTCGTATTCGATTCCAGTTCTTCGCCAAGTCTTCCTCCAGTATCGACTCTCTTGCTTTGGTATTATCTCTAGACACCCTACCAACTCTTTTCCAACCTGTTGTGATCGCGTTTCGATGGGTCAGCAGAGGTCTCTTGAAGGCTTCCGGACCTATCTCCGCCAGGAACTGTCGATATTCCTTTTGGTATTTCTTCATGTGATCCTTCGTCGCTATGTACAACCAAGATGTCAACGTCGCTCGGAACCACGGAAAGAACGTTATGCGGCTCCATACGTGCCTGACATCCATTGGCATGGCGGATACCTTGCATACAGTCTCATTTAACTCAAGTCTCCTGCTGTAGTCTATAGCGTGTATCGATTCCGGCGTAGATGTCTTCGACTCCCTATACTTCGTTACATTTTCTTCTATCCATCGTAACACCAATATCGTACTTACTACCAAGATGGTCACCTTCTGCTGATGATCGGGTAACCCGATTGTCCGAATTTTTTCTACATCCCACACTAAACAATGGTTTCAATGCTCCTGTCTATGCCAAGCAATGGCATGGGCATTCCCCATGTGTAATTTCTATGTTTCGGAGATTGCATTCTCCCGAGGCTTCCAGCAGAGGCTCCAGTTCTATCATTTTCTTGTGCGTTATATCATTTTCCTCCGGCGCTGGGACACTACTCATCGGCTTCCCGATGGCATTCTGTCTCCCAAAATCACTTATGTTTTCTTCTCCTAAGCTCAAGAGTTCTTCTCCCCAGATCTCACTCAAGTCATCTCTTTGTGCCCTTGATACCGATCCCAGGATCTTCCTCAACAGTCTGTGTAAATGATGCGACATCCGAGCCAGCCGTACGCACTCGGGTACCGAGAAGGCCTTATCCACTAGTATCCTTTGGCTGGATACCTCCACCATTGCCATGTGCAATGGATAATGGCTCCCACATACGTTGGCCATTACTGATTCCACCAAAGACTTTGCATTTACAGTCAGGCCATAAACTTAACTCACTGGAAATCCCATCTCCGCCTCCAGACCAATTTTCCATCCTCTGATATGTTTCTGGGTGGTTTGCAACGCCCCTGGCCACGACTCCACGCTCAACGCCGTCACCAAATGGTGTTCAGACTCCAGCATCTCCAGTGATTGCAAACTACACATTCTAGAGAAGAACCCCAGCGCCGTTGCCATTTTCACTGTAGTGTTCGTATAGCACTCAGCCATTATCTGCACCTCGCTCTTCTCTCTTTCTGTTATGTCACCAAACCAAGTGACTAGGTCTTCTCCCTGAAAAGATTGTATTCTGACACATGATCGTCCATCACAGGTGTGCCCTCCGCCTCCGCACGTCAAGTCAAGACAGCTACCAGGTTCCAACTTCTTTACTGATCCCAGCTTACTCGTTGCTTCGCCCGACTCTTTCTTCTGTGGTAGGATCAATTTGTGTATCATGTCAAACGTTCCCAGATCCTCATCTTTTGTTGGTGTTAACCTCACTCGTTGCGTGACTTCTTCAATCAAGCTCGCATGGGGATGTGGACACCAGGAAGGTGTCAGCAATTTCCAAACCGTTCCCAAATTCGTAGTCATCATGCCATTTCCATTTCCCATCCTCAATTCTACTCTTTTGCTCGAGCGTGGCACGCTTATCACCCTTGGTGTCGCCTCAAGTAGCAGGCCTAGCTCGGTTTCTCCCTTTCCATTGAATCGATTACGGTTATCTTCTCCGTCCAAAATTTCAAGAGCTCCGCCACCTCGTGATTCCTGTAAGCGTTCGCGGCTTCTGAATTCAAAAAAGGATTGTACGCTATTCCCATAACTCCAGACACGTTTTGATACTCTCCCTTTTTATTGGGCCTCGCGTAAACCTCAACCAAGACTAAGTTGCGATGCACATCATGCCCCTCTTCAAATTTCTTGCAACTCTTCTCTCCATGGTTTTGCTCCCCATGGCCTTCTGATGACACGCTTGGACGGTGCTATTGGTCATTACGGACATTATCTACCTCAAGAAACAAGTGGCATCTTTTCTTCTCGCCAGACTCAGACCGGAGTTGTCTTTCGCGACGTGTTGTACCAGCATCTGATAGATTTCTAGCTTTTTTTTTGCCCAACTTCAATTTGTCACATGAAGTCAAGACCTCCAATTCTGTTCCCACTAGGCTCCACGCGAACATCAGTTGTCCCGCGGTTCTGACGAAGGGATTCGCCATCAGAGGCAATGCTGATGAAGGTGTTCTCATCGCCTCCTCAAAATAATCCCGCAACAGGCTCAGCCAAGTTCTCTTTAGCTGACTTCCCAGTTCCAACTTGTTGACTTCGGCTTTCTGTTGAGTAGTCCAATTGCGACGCTTGCGGGACACCCCTTGATCAAGCTTCTTCAGACAGTCCTCCAATTCCTTCATCGTCTCTAGGGCCACCCACCAAGGTCGAGCCGTATTCCTTGTCGCATTCTTCTCAAGGGGGTCGTTGGACACTTGTTTGCCAATTGCTTGATGTTCGCTCGTGATCCATTCTCTGCCCATATGCACTTCCCAGGTTTGTCCATTCGTCGATCCCTTTTTCGAGCCTGTCTTCTGAGGTTTGAAGTCTTCATCCGTTGCCAGACTTGACGAGACCTCTATCTCTTTCACTATTTCGGCTAGCCTCCTTGGTTCGAAGCTACCCTTGTAGGCTGTCGTCTTCCACCGCGCCAAGATCATGGAGGCAGTCTCCCTCAAGTTCTTCTCCGAGACAGCATCCACCGACGGGCTGCTCAACTCCTCCATTTCCCGCTTCCTCTTTCGAGACTTCATACCTTTGCTTGGGGGTGTCGTCACTATCATCACGGATTCGATCTCACCGTCCCGGTCCGACCCTTCCAACACTTGCCTCCCCCCTGCTCGAGCCTTAGGGATATTATTACTTATAATCATATTACTAGTCTTAATCTTATCCTCCCCTTTAACTTTAATCATTTTATCATCAGTCTTTTTCTTCAGAGTAGAGCCGTCTTTACATTCATCATCTTTGGTCTTCTGTCGCGTCTCCTTCAACTTGGCCATCTTGCTCAGCAACTCCTTTCTTGCTTTCTCATACAGTCCGGTGCCCATCAACACCGGTTCTTCGAACTTGACCACCGTGTTCCACAGTTCTTCCTTGAAGTTATCTAGCGTGGTCTCGCTCTTCGTCTCCTGATTAAATTCACTCAAGAAATTCCGCCAGGCCTTCTCATCCAGACATGTAGCCTCATGAATTTCCTTAATTTCCCTCTGGACACATCATTGGTCCCCATCATCAAAGTCACGGTGTACATTTTCTCCATCCCTACCATCTCGAGTGATGCCAACATCTGCGGCGTTGCGGCTCCAGAGAAACTCAAGATTCCACTCTGCCAGTGCGACTGGATTCGGGTCAGCACCCGTACCAAGCTGTCCCCTACAATCAGGTGAACTGCACCCTCCGGTATTCGTGACTGTGTGAAGTATTCAGCCCAAGACGCGTCATGAAAACAATCCCTTCTCACCCGCTGCGCCGCGTTCCAAACCATGCGGTTGTTCCTGTGGTATCTTCCCTCCGTGTTTTTCTTGTAGCTTGCGATCACCACGCTCCTGACCGATTGCTCTCTCCAAGTCGGGGGTACCTCCGCTCTAGCTGGACTTTCACGACTTCTTAGCTGTAGCCTCTCATGTATCTCCTTAAGACGCGACGAGCTCCCGCTCACCTGGCTGCTGCTCGGGGTTGAGATCGGGGTCTCGGGGTGTATCCCGGCAGTGCCACGTCCATCAATGGTCGTATCGGTTGCGTCTCCGAACCACGCAGGGAGGATGCTGATTCAGTTGGTATCCATACTTCCAGCCCCTCGTTTATGTGTTCTTGAGCCGAGCGGTCTAAGTTGAATCGTCCCTTCGACCTGGGAGCCTCGTCCACCTCCATACGCGACTCCGGCCTTGAGCTTGCAACAGCTCGCTCCGTTGTTCTGGTTTCCTTCTCCTTTTGCTGGTCGAGCTCTCGTTGTCGCCGCTGGATCATTTCAAGTTCCGACTTCAACTGCTCGCAACTTGCCGCGTTCTCTCGCACCCTCTGTTCTTGCTGGTGTTCTGCTCTCAACATATCAAGGTCACGACGCGCCTGGTCCCTTTCAAGGATCGCCTGGTCCCTCTCCAGATTCGCCTGATTTCTCTCGAGCTTCGCGCTATCCCGGTCAAGATTTGCTTAGTTCTTCTCCCTCTGCACCCTCTCAAGTTCCCTCTTCAAGTTGCTGAGGTCAGTATACGTCTCTTCCGTTTGCTGGGCTCTCGCGGATCTTGCTGACGGTCTGGTCGGCAATGGGAATTCTCCCGCGCCGTACTCAGTGTTGTTGCTTAAGCCAGGATTCCTCGCCAAGTCGAATCCTCTCACCCCTCCATCCACATTCCAGGATAGCCACCTGGTCTGTTCCTGATTGGATATGCCTTCTGTGGTGTAGCCGACCATCAAGACAGCTTCGGTCGCGGACTCCCTGCACTCACCTTGCTCCTCTAATGCAGGATGGCGTTCAACATCACTGCTACCCTCTCATCCACTTGGGTGTAGTCCAGGTCCCTCAAGCGTCTGTACAACTCATCGAGCGTAGGCCTCTTTAGCGCCGCAGGCATAGATTTCCAAAATCGATCTGCCATTTTTACAATTCCTAGATTATCTCGCGCACTAACCAACTTGAGAATTACCTAACCAACTTGAGAATTACCTTACCAACTTGAGAGTTACCGTACCAATTGAGAAATATTTCTTCCGAATGTTGATGATCGTGAACCTTGTTCAAGACCTTCTATTCTCTTTCCAATGAGTGTGTTTGGGTCGTCAATTCGATTTAATCAAATCAATCTGAAAGTAAAATCCGATTTTCAGACTAAGGTGTTATGTTCCTAAACTAAACCCCCCCATTAATGTAGTTAAAACCTTATCCCTCAATTTGTTTTACTAAAATATTTCATTTGGAAGATTTTTAAGAGCATGCAGATTCATGTAATGTTTTAGCACCGTCACTCTTTAAATTATAATTGTCATGCCATTTACGTTAAAATCCATCTACCTGCTCCGAGGTCCCCAAGTACCCTTACTCAAGATCCCCATGTACTCCCAACTCAAGACCTCCGTTGTCCACCCGTAGCTCAGGCGATAATCAAGTAGTATTTCTTGTGTAGGTGTACCATTATCTCCGTTTTTGCGAAGACCACGTGTAGGAGGGCATATAACTCCCTTGGGCTCAACTTGCCCCTGTTTGGGTCATAAACGGGCATCGAGACCTCCACTATCCCTCTTTCAATCATGAAATCTCTCAGCCTCGTTAGTGCTAACATCACGTGCTCAAGATCTATTGTATTCCTTTCATTGACCCTCGTCACTAGAAAGCACAGGTATTTGCCTGGGACTTGTGCCACTGATGGGGGAAGCGCAGCCATTCCTCCCAGCCCCGGTCTCTGTCTGAATAGAAACTCCACGTTCTGATATTCTCTCTTGAAGTCGGCCTCCAGTCTCGATTTGAAGCTCATATCCGCCGTTATGCAGATCGCGCTAGTCTTGTCTGACAAAATGAAGTCGCTGTCCGTTATCAGGATGTTCTCCGAGTATTCATTTGGAAATTCAAATTTCGTTTTGAAATTTCGTCCTATGGTAGGCTCGGCCTCTTCCTCGCCCAGTTCTAGCCCGTTGGTCTCCCTTACTTCCCTGAGTTTCTTTATCATCAAATTTTTGGCGTGGGTAAGTCCCACCCCCACTCCCCGGAGAAAAAAATATTTATCAACGTCCCCGTCGATGATGCTGGGTCTAAATTATCTGGCGGCATTTCGAGCGGCCTTTCGGTTGCCGTCCAACCGAAGAGGGGATCTTCCGTTTTCACGTGTTGTTTCGCTGACACGTCGATCTGCTGGATACTTTGCCCATCATCTCCTTTGCTCTTGACATCACGCATCCACTCTAGTATTCTCAAGTTTGTGTTCTCTCTCCTCTCTATCTCGCTCTGCTCCAGATGAGTTTCTTGTTCTGGTGTGGAGTAGTCTTCCTTCTGGTAGTGTTCGCCGTCGTTGATGATTTGCCATTCATCGTCTACCACCAAATCGCCCACACTCAGTAACTCGTCGCCCAATTCATCAGGCCGTATCTTGTCAATCAAGAAGTCATCCCCGTACCTATTGTACCTCATGCCTGTCCGTTTACGATTACCACTCCTGGTTCCTGCCGTTATCGGCAAGTCTGGTTCCGTCCACTTTGGCACCTCGTCCTGCTCCGGGTCGTTCCAGTCTTCTTCCACAAAAGATTCCACCTCTGAGTCCGCTTCTATCTTTTCATTATCATCCAAACTCAAGTCCTCGTTCCCATCATTTTTCTCTCTGGTGCCTTTCTCGTTCACCTAGCAAGCTGGTTCCACCAATAGATACTCGAGTCCCTCCATATTCTGCGGTACGCACCAGTCTTCTGGGGATGGGACATGAGGTTTCAAAATTTCATAATGCGCTGCACGCCCCGTACTCAAGCGGTAAAACCGTCCTTGCTGGTGCACTTCCGTTATCATGAACGGTCCTCTCCATTTTTTGAGTAGTTTCTTTGTACCTTTGGGAGGTATAACATTCTGGAAGACCCAGACGTATTGATCTACTGCATATGGTTTCGCTTGCAGTATTTTCTCATCGTATTTCTTCCGCTGTCTCATTTGCGCTTGCGCTGTGTTCCTCCTGCAGAGCTCGTTCAATTCCTGCTGTCTTTTGACCGCTTCTTTCACATAAACTTGAGGTGACGACTTTTTCCCTTCCTACTCCGGGTAAAATAATGTTAGAGGCATTGCTCTTTCCTTGCTCGTCAACATCATGAAGGGACTGATGCCTGTTGTTGAGTGTTGCTTACTGTTGTACGCCCCTACCACCTGCGGCAGATATTTATCCCAATCTGTCATGTACCTTGAGCAGTATACCCTCAGCATGTTCACCAATGTTCTATTCTGCCTCTCTACTAACCCGATGGTCAGGGGGTTGGTAGGTCGTTGAGTGCGCTTGAGCTATGTGAGACCTCTTCTTCAATTCTTTCGTCAGGTCCCCCACGAAGGCTTTGCCGTTGTCCGACTGAAATGTCATGGGACAGCCATACCGTGATATCCAATGTGTTATCAGGTGGTCACAAGTCTCCTCTGCCGACGCTGTCTGACACGGCACCGCTTCTGCCAGCTTTGTGAAATGATCTATTATGACTAGTATCTGGTTATATCCCGACTCTGTCATACAGATCTTTTGGTGGTCTAATTGCACGACTTCGTTGAATTCCGAGCTCTCAACGGACTTGAGTGGGAATTTCATCTTCCTTTGGTCTTTCACATGCAGGCATGCCAGGCATGCATTTACCCATCTCTCGCAAGCTTTCCTTAATCCTGGCCAATCAAACCTGTGAAGTATTCTCTGTTGCACCTTGTCTATCCCCTGGTGCCCCATTAGATCGTGCGATCTGAATAACACTTCGGTCTGATACAACTGTGGCAATATGATGAGGTTATGCTGGTGTAATATCTTCTCCTCATTCTTTCTCTTGCACGCTACCACCCCATCAGCTGTGTGATAGAGTAAATCTTTTCGTTCTTTGTAGAACTGGCTCAAAATCTTGTAGCTGTCTTCTTCCAGGTCCCCCTTCTCTTTGGACCCCGTTCGGATCCATTTGGAGAGGTTACTTGTCATCTTGTCATTCTTTAAGGCCCTTATTAGATCCGACAGCCTATATCTCGCCTTGACATGTTCCTTTAGTGCCATTATCTGACCATTCATTTCCCCAGGGTTGTGGATGTCATCTTTCAGCTTTACGCATACTATCCTTTTCATGATTTTTCTATCGTCTTCTGGCACCAGATTTGTTCTGACATTCGAGTTGCATGATAGTTCCCTGAACGGTTTCGCGATACCGCATATTTCTCAAGTTCTTCGCCTCCTCGCACTTCTTGCTGATCCAAGTTATATGTTCCTGATGAGGGATCCGTCTGCAGCTCCCTGTCGCGGTGTCTCATCTTCTCTTCCGCCAGTATCAAGCACAGACTATCTTGGTCCTGGTTGCTACTCTCTGAATCTTCATCCCTTTCTTCAAACTCCCCGGACAATTTTTCTTCTCCAGCATCTCCTTCCTCTGTGGGCCAATCCCCGGACTCTTTACCTTTTCCAAGGTGTTCAGCTTCCTCCTTAAACGCCACTTTCTTTTTCCTAACCCGAGTCCACTCAAGTATGTCTTCAGGGATTTTGTCAACCAGTGACTGCACGACTTCTTTCCCATCAGGATTACTCTCTTCTAAGAAGTTTTCGCCGCCAACTGTCTCACTCCTTCGCAGTATCGTGACTTCCGGTTCCTCCTTACCCTTTCCTTCGATCACGGGTTTATCATCTGCCAGTTTCTCGAGTAATCTCATCAAGTCCTCATCTATCTGTGCTTCTCCCGTTTCTACCTGGTTGAGATCATAGCCTTTCGCCTTAAGCGTCTCCCTCACAATTTTTGACTTGAGCATTATCCCTATCGGCATCCCTCGGGTCTTGTTCAAGGTTGTTTTCTCTGGAGGCTCTTTTGGTAATTCGGGTTGATCTTCTATCGGTTTGCCTGACTTGTCGAGCCATCTCGTGAGTGGAAGACTATCATACGTTTCCTTATCCATGAAGGAGAAGCCCTCTTTTATTTCTGGCCTATTCGCCTCCCTCTGTTCCTGTCTCTCGTAGAACTCCGTCTTCTTACTCAAGCTATCGGCATTTTGATGTTTGTCTCTTGTTCTGTGCTCAATTATCATGTTGTACCCGTCCAGGCGAATTATTCACCTCCCAATGTAGCTCTGGTCCATTGAGTACATCTTCAGCTAGCTGAGTGCCCTGTTGTCGACTCGCAGTTTGAATGGCTCACTGCCTAGGTATGCTCTATATTTCTCGACAAAGGTAACTACCGCGAACATCTCCGCTTTCGGCGCCCCGTACTTCATTTCCGTATCACTCATGACTTTGCTCCCGTACGCTATTGGTCTTAAGACTGTCTTCCCGTTCCATTCCTGTTCTTGATGGAGAATTCCAGAAATCGCGACTACCGACGCATCCGTATCCAGCACGTACATCCCTTTCTCCGTTGGCATCCCTAACACCGGTGCCTCAAACAAATCTTTCTTTATTCTCTGGAAGGATTCTTCAGCTGCGTTGTTCCACGTGAACTTCTTGCCTTTGTGTCTCATTAATTGTAGCTACGGGTATACCTTATCCGCGTAGCCCTTGATGAAACCCCTGTAATAGTTCGCAAAACCCAGGAAGCTCATCAACTGGTGTTTCGTTTTTGTCGAATTCTTTTAGAACTGCTTCTACTGCATCTGGATCTGGTCTGATGCCGTGCCTGTCCACCATCCTCCCCAAGTATTTTTTCGAATCCTTGAGTATCTCGCACTTTGATGGTTTGCACTTTAGCCCCGACCTCTTCATGCATGCAAACCCCTCGTCCAGTCGCTGGATGTGATCTTCCAGTGTAGGCGTCGCTATTACCACGTCATCCACGTAGCACATGACCAGATTGCCATACTTCTTTGTCACACCTATCAATGCATGTGCCATCAACCGTTGAAATGTAGCCGTGGCATTGCAAAGACCAAACGGCATCTGTTTCCATTGAAACAGCCCCAACTCGCAGGCGAACCCTGTTTTGTCCCTGTCCCGCTTCCTCAACGGGACCTGCCAAAAAGCCGAACCTAAATCAAGAGTCGTAAAAAATTTTGCATCACCTAACTTCGAGAGGCTCTCATCAATCCTAGGTATGGGATAGGCATCCTTCACCGTGACGGAGTTCAGATACCGAAAGTCACAACAAAACCTCAATTGGTCGCCTTTCTTTTTGGCCATCACTACTCCACACGCCCACGGTGATTTGGATGGTTCTATCATATCATACTTTAGTAATGTCTCTTTCTCTTTCCTACACGCATCCGATTTGTGTGGGGTCATGCGCCTCGCCCCCTCCCTGTGCGGCACCGCAGACTCCTCAAGCTCTATTTCATGTTCGACAAAATAACAACATCCAATGTCTGCCTTATGTCTCGAAAAAACTTCCTCGTTCCGCTCTAGTACGTCCTTGATGGCCTCGAGCTGTTCATCCGTTACCTTACCATTTAAATGCTCTATTTCAGGTAAAACTGGTTTATCCATTTCCATTTCCTCTAGTGTTGGTCTTTCTGGGAAAATTGAACAACTCGATAGTCCATCATCTGTCTCTGACTTAAGTGACTTCACAAGACCTGATGAACCTTTTATTTTATTCAATCGTCTCAAGTTACAAATCTTGTCCCTGTGATTGGGACTTTCAAGTACTTCATTCTCTTTTACATTTTCAGTCATTTCATATCGAGTTTTCACGGGTGGGGCATATCCTAACTTCCTTCCCCGCTGGATTGTTATGGGTATGTCAAGAGTATTCAAAAAGACACTGACGCAGAGACCGCTCTTGGTTATCGAGAAGGATCTTCCTAAAACAGCAGCATTTAGACTGTTTGGATTGGGGACTATGCATAATTGCTTGCAATCACTTAATTCATTATAATTTTTCATCCGTAAGCCTACAATTGCCGCTTCGTTCGCCCTCAGCCTAACCCAAATCAGATTTACCGGTTTAATGTACTTCCTATCCGGGTTTCGATTCCTGAACATGACCTTGTTCATATCAATCGTTACGTCGAAGTTCCTGATGAAGTCTCTGCCTAAAATGAACTGGCCAGACTCGTCTAGGTTCTCGACCACAAGAAAGCTCATCCACAGGTTGCGTTCCCCTAGATTTAGGGCTATTATTGGTGTTCTGCCTAGTACCCGCAGCGCACCCTTTGTTCGCAGCTGATAGCCGTATTCTTGAGTCTATCAAGTCATCTTTGTCGAAACCCATTCATTCCCAAGTCTCGATTGGTATAACACTCAAGACCACCCCCGTATCAAGTAACCCACGTAACTGAGTCTTCTTGCCACTTATGTCAAGCACATGTGCTGATACGTCTGCCTCCCTCTCGATGTGCATTGCATCTTCTTCCAGCATGGCGCAGTGTCCAATCGATCTCACTTTTAGTTCTTCTTTGCCCACGTAGATCTGCCCCGCTAGATCTTCATCACATGTTATTATGGTTTCGTATAGATGTTTATCCCATCTATATTTAGCATCATCTCATGCGGACCATAAGCTTCTGTTTATCTGTTCTCAACACGGACTGACTTGCTGCCACCTCTTGTGAGTAGCGCCCTCAAGGCTCTAGAAGTCGTCTGTGGGCTTATCGCACTCAAGTAATCTGCGTACACATCAATGTGCATTATTGTCTGGTCGCTGGGTTCGCTCAAGTTCCTCGTTACTTCATGGCAGCCCACAGTGATTATTGACATTATCCTGGCTCCGATCTTTGTTATGCCGAATGGCTTTCCCATCACCATTTTCAGAGTGTTGCAATTTCCACTCTTTGTCGACCCTGCTACGGCTTCTGGCACTGACCAACCTAACGTCTCGTTTAACTTCTGCTTTTCGATCTCCTGTTTCAATCGTTGCTCTATTTCGTTCATCGCTAGGTCCTGTTTCACTTTGTTAATAGCCTCTGCCGCCGCTCTCTCATAATTTTATCTCTAGTGCATTCCTGGCCGTGGCCTCTATTGCACTGTTGACTTGCGTTACAGCTTTCACCGTCTTCGTTGGCTGTTCCGCACTCGGTGCTCCCTTTTTTTTGGTTCAAATTCGGTTTGTCTGTTTATCTGGTTCTTCACCGCCGCTAAAGCCGACTTATGCTTGGGGTGACTCTGGTTCTTGACTGCCTCCCAAAACAAAAGACAGTCCATCTTGAAGTGCCCCTCTTGATTGCAGAAGAAATATCTCGCGCCTATCTTGATGATCAAGCCACTATAGAACTCGTGTTCTTCCATCTGGCTCATATCTTCCTGATCGGGTGCATATCCCAGACTCTTCATGCCCTGTTTGCATGTTGTGCAATCCGCCACGTGATGATCAGCTGACCCGCAGTTTGCGCATGATCTACATTTGTCCATGTCATCTCTAGGCTTATACCATGACAACCTTTGTGGTTGACTCCCCCCTTGCATGTTCCTGTTATCCGAATATGAGTATTTCTTCGGTTTCATTAGCATGTACTCGCTTAACTTCTGTCTCATCTCTTCTGGAGTCGGTGCGCTACCTTTCGACAGAGAATAGTACGTTGCTAACATTGTTCTCAAGTCGTCACTTTTCACCCCATCAATGAACTTTGAGGCGATGCTAAAGTTCCTTCTGTTTGTTGACTCCTCAGGATTACTCCTTCGTCTCAAGCTCTCAAGATCATCCAGGAACCGATCAATTGATTCATCGTCCCTTTGATTTCTCTTTTCAAATCGCATCATCGCTTGGTGACCCTTCATGCCTGACCCGAATCGATTCAACAATATCTCGAAGATTTTGTCCGCAGTGTCGCGCTCCTCTTCCTTCTTTGCAACTACGCATTTTAACGCCGTGCCTTCTAAGTTGCTGAGTATCGCTGTGCAGGCTTGTCTCTCGTCGTTCAAGTTGTCTTGTTCCAAATTCCAGTGTCTATCGGTGAGAATTCCATCGACTTTTGATTTTGTTCCTCTGCATTCGGCATCGGTGTCGACTCCGTTGTCTTCTTCTCCACCTCATCAACAGTCTGGTCTGGTGTTTTTAGATCAATCTCAATGGCGGGTTCCGTGTTTTCCCCTCAGCGCCCTCTTTTGTCTTATTCTCTTTTGAACTTCTTGTGTTGACCATACTCACTGAAAAGTTCTTCCTTGTTATTCTTGGGCCAACCGTTGTCACTTTTTGTTGCGACGAGTTATGTTTTGTCTTTGACTCCGTAGCTCTTTTTTCAGCTATCGGTACTCTGCTCCGTCTCATGATTTTTATTTACAATTATTTCTATTTACAATATTACTATTTACAAAATTCTATTCTAAGGACAAGATTTCTGATAATAAATATAATAATAAAATACAACGTTCCTATTCCCTTTTAAGATTTATAAAAATTTTATTAATTTGTGATCCCAACAGAATCGGATCTATCGCGATTTAACGTTCCGACTAGTCCTATCGCTTTTGATTTAGTTATTTCGACCTGTCTTAAGACCCTTTAGTACCGTCACACCACTCTTTTGTACCGTCCCAAGACCTCCCGGTACTGTCCCAGCACTTCTATGTACTGTCCCAAGACCTCCCGGTACTGTCCCGGTACTGTCCCAAGACTGCCTGTCCCAAGACTGCCTGTCCCAAGACTGCCTGTCCCAAGACTGCCTGTCCCAAGACTGCCTGTTCCAGACTGCCTGTCCCAATACTGCCTGTCCCAAGACTGCCTGTCCCAAGACTGCCTGTCCCAAGACTGCCTGTCCCAAGACTGCCTGTCCCAAGACTGCCTGTTCCAAGACTGCCTGTCCCAATACTGCCTGTCCCAAGACTGCCTGTCCCAAGACTGCCTGTCCCAAGACTGCCTGTCCCAAGACTGCCTGTCCCAAGACTGCCTATCCCAAGACTGCCTGTCCCGAGACTGCCTGTCCCAAGACTGCCTGTCCCAAGACTGCCTGTCCCAAGACTGCCTGTCCCAAGACTGCCTGTTCCAAGACTGCCTGTCCCAATACTGCCTGTCCCAAGACTGCCTGTCCCAAGACTGCCTGTCCCAAGACTGCCTGTCCCAAGACTGCCTGTTCCAAGACTGCCTGTCCCAATACTGCCTGTCCCAAGACTGCCTGTCCCAAGACTGCCTGTCCCAAGACTGCCTGTCCCAAGACTGCCTGTCCCAAGACTGCCTATCCCAAGACTGCCTGTCCCGAGACTGCCTGTCCCAAGACTGCCTGTCCCAAGACTGCCTGTCCCAAGACTTTCTGTCCCAAGACTGCCTGTCCAAAGACTGCCTGTCTCAAGACTGCCTGTCCCAAGACTGCCTGTCCCAAGACTGCCTTAAACCACTTTACCTTGTACCACCACTTGAGCTCTAGTAAAATTTTTCCCAAAAAACCCAATCTTACTGGCCAAAAGTTAGAATTACCAACCCCCTTGTATTTATTTCTTTTAATATTTTGATGCAAGATGAAACCCCACTTGTTCGAGGTATCTCGTGATCACCTGTTTGTCAAAAACCGATTAAAAACTTTTTATCAAAAGCGTCAAAATCTGAACAGAGAAGAAAAAAATATATCGATAAATGCAAAGAAATAAACCCACCTAAAATTCAAAGGTGACTTGTGTCAACCCTTTATCTGAACAACATCAAAAAAAATGTCTGGTACCTGATCGCCACGCGCTCTCCTCCCCCCTACTGGCGATCTTATGGGGTATCACAAAAACGGTCTATGTCCGTTCCCCCCTCCCGATCCGACCAGAGTCCCTACCTTAATTCGATGTTAAATTTGGATATCCGCTTCTTATAATCAACGCGTGTAAAAATCTAATGTAACTAAATCGACGATGCCGATCAATTAGTTACTCTACTGTGTCCCCCCTTTTTACACTTTACAACCACCAACCTCTAACCTAACCAGCCCCCCTTCTAACCTCCCGCCTCTTTAGTCCCCCTCTTAAGCCGAAAATTACCTGAAGCGCCGGCTGCTAAACCTCTCGAGAGAAAACCGTAGAACCTGTTTCCAGGCCTGCTTGAGTAAAAACGTTCCTCACAACAGTGGGGTTCCGCTTATCCAATTTTACACTTATCTCCTATAATGTAATGTGGATTTTAACGATACCCGTTTGAGCAACTTGAGAACACCCCCATCCTCTCTTGTTGCTCTGATTCCGTGCTGGTTGTTTCCTTGACTTGTCCTGCACCTGATCACCAGCACCACTTTCCCACATGACTGGTCACCTGTTCCAGTCAACTCTCCTAATGGTCCACCTAAGTCCCTGTGAACCACTTTCCCACTCGACTGGTCACTGCCTGTCCCAAGACTGCCTGTTCCAAGACTGCCTGTCCCAATACTGCCTGTCCCAAGACTGCCTGCCCCAAGACTGCCTGTCCCAAGACTGCCTGTCCCAAGACTGCCTGTCCCAAGACTGCCTATCCCAAGACTGCCTGTCCCGAGACTGCCTGTCCCAAGACTGCCTGTCCCAAGACTGCCTGTCCCAAGACTTTCTGTCCCAAGACTGCCTGTCCAAAGACTGCCTGTCTCAAGACTGCCTGTCCCAAGACTGCCTGTCCCAAGACTGCCTTGAACCACTTTACCTTGTACCACCACTTGAGCTCTAGTAAAATTTTTCCCAAAAAACCCAATCTTACTGGCCAAAAGTTAGAATTACCAACCCCCTTGTATTTATTTCTTTTAATATTTTGATGCAAGATGAAACCCCACTTGTTCGAGGTATCTCGTGATCACCTGTTTGTCAAAAACCGATTAAAAACTTTTTATCAAAAGCGTCAAAATCTGAACAGAGAAGAAAAAAATATATCGATAAATGCAAAGAAATAAACCCACCTAAAATTCAAAGGTGACTTGTGTCAACCCTTTATCTGAACAACATCAAAAAAAATGTCTGGTACCTGATCGCCACGCGCTCTCCTCCCCCCTACTGGCGATCTTATGGGGTATCACAAAAACGGTCTATGTCCGTTCCCCCCTCCCGATCCGACCAGAGTCCCTACCTTAATTCGATGTTAAATTTGGATATCCGCTTCTTATAATCAACGCGTGTAAAAATCTAATGTAACTAAATCGACGATGCCGATCAATTAGTTACTCTACTGTGTCCCCCCTTTTTACACTTTACAACCACCAACCTCTAACCTAACCAGCCCCCCTTCTAACCTCCCGCCTCTTTAGTCCCCCTCTTAAGCCGAAAATTACCTGAAGCGCCGGCTGCTAAACCTCTCGAGAGAAAACCGTAGAACCTGTTTCCAGGCCTGCTTGAGTAAAAACGTTCCTCACAACAGTGGGGTTCCGCTTATCCAATTTTACACTTATCTCCTATAATGTAATGTGGATTTTAACGATACCCGTTTGAGCAACTTGAGAACACCCCCATCCTCTCTTGTTGCTCTGATTCCGTGCTGGTTGTTTCCTTGACTTGTCCTGCACCTGATCACCAGCACCACTTTCCCACATGACTGGTCACCTGTTCCAGTCAACTCTCCTAATGGTCCACCTAAGTCCCTGTGAACCACTTTCCCACTCGACTGGTCACTGCCTGTCCCAAGACTGCCTGTTCCAAGACTGCCTGTCCCAATACTGCCTGTCCCAAGACTGCCTGCCCCAAGACTGCCTGTCCCAAGACTGCCTGTCCCAAGACTGCCTGTCCCAAGACTGCCTATCCCAAGACTGCCTGTCCCGAGACTGCCTGTCCCAAGACTGCCTGTCCCAAGACTGCCTGTCCCAAGACTTTCTGTCCCAAGACTGCCTGTCCAAAGACTGCCTGTCTCAAGACTGCCTGTCCCAAGACTGCCTGTCCCAAGACTGCCTTGAACCACTTTACCTTGTACCACCACTTGAGCTCTAGTAAAAATTTTTCCCAAAAAACCCAATCTTACTGGCCAAAAGTTAGAATTACCAACCCTTGAGAATTAAGTATGATAACTTGAGAAGTTTGATACTAATTAACTTCAGCAAGGGAAATAAGTTTTGACTCAAGAATTGAAGTTTTGGTCTGAACCATTGGGACACCCCAGTTGTCCACCTTTCCACTGAGGGTTCACTCTGGTTCAGCTCGGATGAATACGCTCTTGTTTCGCAATCGTTTGTTCTCCTATTTCAGGATAAGACAGCTCTACTCGCGCTTGATTTATCTCTGGAAATTGAGAATAGCAATTTCCCGCTGTTTTATTCAAATACTTTCCCGCGATTGTAAATTGGTCGTTCTGATCTTCTATTTCTGAGATTTTCAGTTTTCGCGAGAAAGTTGAGCATGACAGGCTCAATTCGAAACTTTGAAAAATTAAATTTGCTCCCAAAATTACGTAGTTCGTATTCCTCAAGGTCAAACTTCCAAATATGACCGACTGGCACACAGCTAGTATACGAAAAAAGTCATTTAAAACATCAGACCCTGCCCAGGTTCGAAACCTCTCATTTTGTTGCTGATCTCCTTCCCTACTTCTACGCTAGAGATCCATGATACATTGAAGCCAACGTGCTATTTATAATTTAATAGTCTGTGTTAATATCCTTAGAATTGGCTGTACTTAATAGCTGGATCAAAATGAACACTTTTTGTCGCAACAATTCCATCGCAACAAAATTTATGACTTAGGTTAATGAGTGGTGATTTGATGTGGCAATTTCTAAGTGGTACTCTCTTTCGACATTTTTTAGAGTGGTAATTGGGTTCATGCCTTCTGGAATCTTCAATCATGGCCGATTGTTTCTGGAAATCGATACCCGCGGCACTGCAGAAGCCCAGGCTTGATGAATTATACAGTCATCTATATAGGAGTCAGCAAGGAAAATGGTGCTGATAATGGAATCTCAAATCAAAGCCAATCAGATGGTTGTCATGGAGCACCGACAGGGGTCTGAGAGGATTTGACTTGAGTAGAAATACCGGCTTGAGTAACACCACGGAGTAACAAAAGACCCAAAGCGAACGGGACCAAGCCACTCGGGAAAGGAACCAAGCCGTCCTAGAGAGAGACCTATTGAGGACTGAGACAGAGCAGACCCCGAAGCTACAAGAATCAACGGCAACCCTCGACCAGTTATGTTCAGAACCTGAGCGGGTTGAAAAATTGCAGCAGGCGGCTGCCGCGTGGGACCGGCTCAAGTCAGAACTTGAAAAATGCAGAAACTGCAACAAGAGACTGAAAGAGTAAGGAACGAAAACTGAAGACGCGGAGTGAACATCTGATCGCTCGATCAAGGCCAGAATCGAAGATGGAAGTGGTTGAGACATCGAAGGCGACTGGTTGCTTTAATCTCGATCAGGTGACTCAGGCGCAAATGAGCGAAGATCTAGAGACGTGGACCTGTAGAGACCTGTATTTGAGTCGAACCAAGCTGCTGGCAAAGTACGTGACGCTACCTGGCCTGGCGCACAGTTTGACTGGTCGCAGCTAGGTAGCGCCGGAACTTGCGGGCTCAAGGAGTTACAAGAGAAATTACAGTCGAGAACCCCCAAAAGCCCCGCATCGGAAGGGGAGCCGTCCACCTGGAGGAAGCAACCGGTGAAGGGTGCAATCATCTCGAACTACAAAAAGACGTGAATGGGAGGTATTACGGACACCACAAGGAGGACTGGAAGAGCACCCAGTGGGAAAGGAGGGCGGCCTTCACTGAAGGGGCCTAGTTGGATTACCTGACAAAACCAAGACTACCTGAGTGCGCGGTCCACTTGATAAAAGGAGACAGCCTGGTCAAGGTTCTCACAAGAGTCAGATCACACTGGCAAGTAGGTGTCTTGAGTTTGTTAGGTGCAGCAATGCCTCAAATGTTGGCTTCTCTGGAGATGCTAGAGGTGAGGAAGATACACACACCGTCACCACAATGATGGGCACGAATGATGTTTCTAAAGGCGAATCGAGGAAAATGATGATGCTGTCGGAAAAGGTAAGCTGCTTGTTGCAAGATGCGAGGATCTACCTGCATCCCACAATACTGACGAGTTGCAGGATGCCACACAAAATGATGCAGGTTGCGAATGGACTGAGCATGGACAGGAGGGTGCGTCACATCAATGGGATGGTATACAAGATTTAAAAGAGCAGTGTTCTGCCGTTGATATCTTCGATGGAATATTTCACATGATGGAATATTCCCTACCGTGCTTTGGATCTTACTCCAATGGGTCCATTTTGATCGACATAAAGGCCTGGAAAGGTTGAAAAAAGTTTTTCGGAGGGATATCAACAATCCAGAATTGTATTTGCTGGAAACTGAAAAGTTTACTTTTGGTTCACCTCCAAGACTTTTTTTCTTCCCAGTCAGACCGTTGGAAGACAGGTTGGGAGAGAGAATCGATTCTAGAGACAGTTCAGCGAGTAGCAGGAGCAGGCAGCCGGGCTCAACATCTCTGGAAAAAAGACATGAGGGACTCTTCGTCGCCGCAAAGTTCGGTAGTGTCGTCTGTCGTAGTGGCGGAGAGGGGCAACGAGAACCAATCCTCAGGAGAAGCCCTGGAGGTCACGAGCTAGGCCAGATAACTAGAGAAAGTGAGGGACCTGGACCTGAAATAGTTGGACTGACGGCGAGATTTAACGGAAGTTCTAGAGCTAAAGTGCATTATTGCGTAGACCGGCTGAAGGCGCATGATGCGCATTTTTCTTGAGAGAGGACCTTGGAAACGATGGACTTGTCATGCATACAGAGGAGGTCGATCTTTAATCCGATCAACTATCGACCATTAAACGAGCTGGGGAGTCCAGGTTCGATCGCAGAGCCACCAAAACACCACACGGGTCTGGCCAGAATAAGGGTGGCGGTAACAGCGCAGTTGCGAGCAGTGGAGAAACTTTAGATCACAAGGCTATGGGGCTACCTGACACTGCCTATATGGGCTCAGAACTGTCAAAAAACGCAAGACAAGGAGAGGAGTTTGGAGCGTCTCAGATGGTCAAGGCACTGGCTGCCTATGATCGTTCGGATCCGTGAGCCACTCGACTATTACTCGTCGCAGGTTCGGACTTCGTGGGAATGCCGGAGAAATTTCCGGCCGTAAACTCTTATATACAGGTTGTCGCGGGCCGAACTGAAATAGTTGTTGACTCTGCTGGTAGCAGTAAAGTCGGAGACACCATGGGAGCCGGATTTTCTACTGTTCGCGGGGATGAATGACCACCTGCACTTAGAGCCCTTGAGGAGCGGGGAACCTGCCCTTCAATTCGTCTATGCGGTCTTGATCCTAATAGTGGAAGGCAGCGGACTGCGTATGCTGATGGCTGCTCACAACCGAGATGTGGAATCGAAGGACTTGAGGCTCTTGAGGTCGGAAGTGGTGGCTGCTTGAGCGGATATATCTGATGCTTTCAGAGGTTTCCACGAGCTTGCGGCTGTCTTGATAGCGCTTGATGAGGTGCAGTGCTTAGACATCTCAAATCTGAGGAGGCAACCGAAGTTCAAAACAGAGAGAAGCGATGATGATAGAAATATATATGACCGAAAAACTGTGGTGAATGCGGCGAAACAGCTGAAGTCGATGGTTTGTCGCCTCACTCAAGAGAGAGGAAGAACTCCATACCTGACGCCAGTGCTAGGAAGTGTGGACGACAAGATGAAGGAGATAAAGCAAGTGTGGGAACTTCTGCAGAACCAGCTTGAGCAAGCAGAAAAGAACAGATTACGCCACAAGAGAGTTAGTAACGAAATAGTCGCAGGCGATCTTGGGATTCTTGAGTCCGCGCTGTATGGATGGGTTGTTCTCCACGGGAAAGACCTTCTTTGATACATTCATTGAGGACCTCTTGAGCATGCCAATCAAATTACCGTTGGCATTGTACCTGGTGTTTCCTAAATACTTGTTCAATATGGGCCCAGCCTTCATTTTTCAGGGGTGTGGAAAGCCTGAGGATCGACGGATACTTGACGCTAGGTGTCCTGACGATAGGGAATTTGGAAGTAATTCATTTTCTGATGAATTATGTGTACTCGATGGCCATGTCTAAAGCTCACCCAAGTCTTGAGACATACTCCTACAAGTGTGCCGCGGGATTGGAAACGCTGCTGGCAGAATATCTTCTTATGCAGAATAAACACTTGACGGGGGAAGAAATGGACCCAAAAACTTAAGAGCAAAATATGGAAATAAATGGAGGTATGACCAACCTATGACTGGCAATGCGATTTGATCCTTTAGTAGTAGTAAAAGGGCTGGGAGAAATTGTGACCAGCGTCTATGAATCGGCAGTGACCTATGCCTTTCCAGATCCCTTAATTACGGCAAAGATGGGACGGCACTGATTTGGTGCAAACAAGGGCATTTGAGAGCTCAAAAGAGCGAGACGGTGTTGTTTAGAAAAGTCAAGGATACTGAAGTGATACTGTTGAACTTCAGGGACCAGCTGCAATGCAGGATGGGTGTAAAACGACAGGGTCGGGTTGAAGTTTAGCCAAAGTTCTGGAATTTGAACCCTCTTGAGAAGCAGGCTGGAGAGATCTTGAGGATACCGGCTTGGAAGGAAGCCTTCGACTGGACCTGGAAGGAAGTAAGGTTGATTTTTGAGCGGGATGTGCTGACAGCCTTTCTCCCGAAATTCCCTATTTTGAGGAGGATGACCTTGGGAATGAACAGTCCGCTGCTCGTGCCGCCAGTGCAGGCCAGAAGGGTCGTGGAGCGACAACAAAGAGTGTTCACGCATGGCTGGGATCTCTTGTTTATGGGGTACTCAGCTGCTGTGTATTTTCACTCTAGCTGCATGAATGATGAGAGGGTCAATGTCACCGAGGTGTGATGTGCGTGACGTGAACAGCGTGCTTGAGAGGGCCGGGTTTGAGAACGAGGACACAGTATACGACGATCGCCGAGTCATAGTGAAGGAAGGACACTTGGACCTGAAGGTAGAATCGAAATGCAGCACGAGGAAGCATCTGGCGCCCTTGAGATTGGAAGAGGTAGAGTTGCAACATGAGGGACAAAGGCTTGACGCTGCTGGCGCGCTTTACTTAGCCCTCAAGAAATACAAAAGACCAAATCCGGTCACACTCTCGCCTCCGTCAATTGACACTCCTGGAGAGGAGACACATCTTCTAGTGGAGATTAGATTTGAGGATGCCTTGAAGGGAGAGCGCTCGGAATTGACGGAAAGAGAAAAGATGGAGGAAGCTCTCACTGAGTGAACCCGAGGAAGATATGGACACACGGGAACGACCCGAGCTGACGAGGTGGTTGCCGGGCCATACAGTCTTGCACCACGCGAGAGCTTTTACAGGACCTTAGTGAAGATGAATGGGCAGAAACGGCGACGCCACTGCTTGGATCCCCTCGAAAGAAACTGGAGTAGCAGCTTGGGAACCAGCCAGCAGATTTTAGCATGGTATTCTTGAGTAACGAGAAAAAAGAGAAGGACACTTTGAAGGAAACCAAACGATGTTCTTGAGTACTCTGGATCCAGAGGGTTGGTAAAATGTTTTGATGAATTCAATCGGAAATTGGAGCGGAAAGCGGATGTCGAGGAGTACAAGAGGAGCTGTGGGATATGTTGGTGGAATTCAGATAGACTATCTTGATAGGAACTGGATTGGAAAAAGTGGCGAGAGAGGAGTTGCTTATCAAGATGATTCATATCCGGGAAACGAGGCCAAACACCGCACGTAGACCCTATAAAGACAGCTCTATGATGATTAACAAAGATGAGACCAAAATGAGTTAAAGTCAACTCTATTATAAAAGCTAAAATAATATTTTATCTAAGGGTGAAAGTGGGAAGAAAGTACTCGAGAAGGGGAAGGCAAAAGTCAGATCAGGGAAGACAGGATCAAGAAAAAGAGGTCGCTTCGGTGATGATTGTGTCTACGCCCCCGAGTAAAAAATCGAGGTCAAGGGAGAGGAAGAATTGGAAACGAACTTGAAAGAGTCCCCTCCGATGGTTTTTGCGAGATGGAGGACTGCAGCTTATAGAGACAATTCGACATCTAGGAAATTGGCGAAACTGATGGTCGGCAAGAAAGGTGCATCAGTCCAGTTACAGAAGAGGACTTTAAGCCACAACGGGTGAAGACAAAGAGAGGATCCACCGGTGGACAGACGTGGTAGGTGGATGAAGGCAAGGATTGGGTGTCGAGTCAACACCAGAGCGTCGGACAACAAATCACGAGTGATCCCCTGGAGAAAGGCCTCACGAGGAACACGGCTCGTTTTTGGTGGATTGCTCTAGACATGATTAAGAAAACTAGAGAGTTGTCTGAAGAAGCTAGAACGCGGAGTTTCCGGAAAGCGCCGGAGTTGGGCCACGCAGCAAAAGGCGGAACTGAATCAATTGAAACTGAGGAGTCAGCTAACACAAACCTGGGAAATTACTGCTAGATTACTTCGAGAACGAGATGAGGGCAGCCTCATCCGCCAAGCCCTTGATGGTGAATCCCTTCACCAGGACTGAGGGTCGGTTGTTGTTCACGTGGTGCCTGGCTGGTGTAGCACTGGAGGATCTGACTTCGAGCGACAACTTGAAATTGGGCGATAAAGGCCTACATGTCCACCGAATGATCGTGCAGCATGTCGCTCGAGACAATGCGGGACTGAGTCTCGCGAGGAGGAAGGACGCTACTTTTTTTTTGAGATGGGTCATATCAGTGACACCTGACGAGTTGAATTAAGCTTGCTACCAGAAGTCATAGAAAAATGGGCTTTTGAGACTAGAGTATGGAGCATCATCCTGTATGTGTACGCCGGGATTGAGAAAGACGATGATTCCAGGCAATCTCTTGAGAGCCATGAAAAAACTGATGAGATCCGGAGGTTTTTAAACAAGAAATTCGACAGCAGCTATCGGAAAAGTACTCGAAGTCGGAAAAGTACCGAGTCGGAAAAGTACTCGAAGCTCTCAAAGCTAGGAGGATGTCAGTATGCCCCTGGCGTATTGGGGATATCATACAACCCTTTCTTGAGCACAGAAACCGGAGAAACTTATATGAACTTTGAAGTTACAGAGTTACTGAAGTTTTGGACGGAAAAAATAATTGAAATCGACACGTCAGAAAGCGAAAAGCCGAGACTGGGCTTGCTTCCTGAGATTGAACCCGAGACGTTCTGTGTGCCAATATCAGAGAAAAGAGTGGAATTGAGGCTAGGAGCTGAAGACAACGTGTTGATCACGAAGTTGGGAGTGGTCTGGAGGCTGTTAAGACCTTCTTGGTGCCCACAACCTTGAATGCGGAGACAATAGAACAGATCACATTGCCATCAGGAAAAGATGAGGGGCTGGGCAACTAAAACGTGATAAAACAGCTGGTTTTGCCTCATCGTGAAGAGTTTAAAGACAAAGCGGACAAATCTAGAGACGAACTGCCAAAGAAAATGGTGCCGGGCACTTGTCTCGATCTGGCAACCGGAGGCGGAAGAAACTCATGTGACGGGCGATCTTGCGTGAGATATCTCCTCTGAAGTCAGTTGAAACCTTAAAATTTAATGAAATTGCACAAACAGATCACCAGAATATCTGTACGACGGATTCAAAACAAAATCGAGTTTAAGTGATCGTAGATCATTTTACAAAACTAGCAGAAGCGATACCCTGCCAAACAGCAATAGCCGAAGAGACATGCGATCACTTGATAACACACTGGGTCTCTAGACAGATTACTCATGACTTTTTGGTCAGGTAACGGCAAAGCCTTTGTAGGGGACTTAATGAACGATTTACTTAAGCGATCAGATGTCTCTCAAGACCAATCAATAACTTATCACCCGCAAACAAATGACTTTTAAGAAAGACAAAACATGCTGAGGAGATAATGCTCTAGATAGATGGCAGACTGGGACAAATACATACCTCACGTGGTTGGAGCTTACAAAACAACACAGCGCGCAACTACTATCATCAGTATTTTTATGGCACTGACGGGAAGGGAAGGAGCAATGTCATCAAGGTTTTACCATCCGGAATATGTGGGATAGAAAAATTCAACCCAGGCGTACCTAAGAAAAACTTTCCAGAGACAACGAAAAAAATAATGAATCTGTGCAGACGAACGATGACCATGCCCAGTTGCGTCAGCGAAGGAAAAGCGATCAGAAAAACCTGGAGGCAAAGCCATACGCAGTAGGACAATATGTATTGGTATTCCAAAACATCATTCCACCGAAAAGGACAAAAACATTGCTGAAGAAGTAAAGAGTACCTTTTGCAATTACTGAGGTACACCTACCAGGTAGTTTCTATCGCTTAAGCATCAGAAAAGCGCGGCACAGTATGCAAAAATAAAACCGCACATCACATCGCCAGAGGACTGGTGTTTTGAAATAACTAGTGATCAAACTTGTGAACTGACTGAGAAAGGAACGAGGGAGAAAAATTACGACAAAGAGGCCTAAAGCTTGAGAGACTGAAATGAAATGAACTCGGATTAAGGTTCCTATGAAGATGACGACTGGAAAGAGCCGAAACCAGATGAATTGCAAAAGGTTGTAGAAATTGACAACCCTCTAACAATGAACACGAGAAGAAGGGAACGAAAGAAAACAAGTACGGTCTAGAAAAGATATGGAGATAACCTCAAAATTGATACAAAAGAGCCAGAACAACTAAGCACAGATCTACTGGGAATAGGATAGGTGAAAATCGATCATGAATGGCATATAATCTTGAATGGCATATTATCATATCAGGATGATGAAACTTACTGGCCGATGAAACACAGCAACAGGAAGACGAGAGATATCTAGAGAAAAGCGAGGCAGAAAGAAAGGGACAAATAAACTTGAGAGTACTAGAATAAATGCACGACCTACCGACGAGTGGAGAAGAAGATTGGACTGTGCAGCAAGTAGAGGCCTCCATAAGAACACAGTCGGGAGAAAAATTCGGAGTTCAGTTAGACGGCTACGAACCAACCACTCAAGGAACTTCGAGCGATCTACCGGGGAGTTGTGGTAGGACTTACCCACAACAGAAGTTTAAAATGACCAGTCGGAGAATATCTTGACTTTGGATTGCGACTTTATTCTGTACGACAAGACAAGCGCGAACGGAAAAGCGGCGGACATGTGCTTCAAAACAAGGTTAGACGCGGAGTTCAATAGGAAAATCAGAATGTGGTGTTCCTGATCAGACAGAGACCGGGTTTCCCTCCCATAATGTCGCAAACTCTTTGAAAAAATCTGTGCTTCTTAAAAACGAGAAATAGCGAATAGAAAACGGTGGATTCATAGCACATCGTATTAGCATTGACTTGGCTCAGGGATTTTCTGGTCGAAAAAGTAGTAAAAAAGTTTCACTGCAGGTCTACGATTCAAACAGAGGCCGATTGAATCCAAGAGAACTCTACGCCATCCGGCACGTGATCTTCGCCGAAACGGAAAAAATTGAAACACCACCACAAAAACTATTGCTTTAAACTGCCTAAGAACCAACTAGGGTGACGTGAGCCTGCGACCGCAATGAGGAGGGGTAGAATGGGATGTCTTGAGATCACATCAGTTGAGCCTGAGTCTTTAGCTCCCATTGAACCTACAAATGGGATATGATCCGAAGGGGGCTTGATATCGTAAGGGACAATATAAGGCTACACTTGTACGTAGTTTCATGGTAGTACAATTTAGATGCTTGAATCTCTAGAAAATCTATTAGGTGTTATTTTATAATTATATAATTTGACTTCAAATTTGTACATTGTTGACTAGAACTCAGAAAATAGATATTTTAAAGAAAATTTTGGCTGACACAAGCTGTAGTTTTTTTTGAAGGTTGCCCACTCGTTCTTCGAGAGAGAGGCAACTCATGCAGATATGGTTGTCATAACTAAGACTCTTTCTATTTGAGTAATGTTTTACAAGAAAAATCAAAAAAAGTGAAGGACTACGAGACTCAAAAAAGTGAGACGAAAACTGAAGAACATCCGAGAACTACACGAAGACGGTTAATTATCACAAAACCCTTACGTTTGAACTTCTTGAGCTGATTGTTTCGAAAATTGGTAATCTTGATTTGGTACATTTGAGTTGATAATTTTGAGTTGGTAATCTTGAGTTGGCAACCCTGTGGTATGTCAGTTCGTTTCCAGAGTTCAGTGCCAGTGGCCTTGAATAGGCTGGTATTGGATAATTTGTATAAGCGTTCGAGGGACCATGACTATACGCAGATGAATGAATGAATGGCGGTGATGCTGAACGCCGCATTACAGCTGGAGTTGCGAGGCGGGGGAGAGATTCATTAATAAAAACGCTATTGATAGTGGAATGCACTGCTGAAAGAATATCTGAAGTATCATACCAGGTGAATGTCTTGGAGCCCGGATGGAGGCTGCAGAGGGTATGATATTACAAAAAACTTGGCTTAAAAAATATCACAGATAATGGATTCGGGGAATTCCCGCTCCAAATCGGGCCGGCGACTAAGAGCGGAGCTCACACTGCATGAAGGGCGTCTTCAATGATCCGAACTTAGCAGACCGGAGTTGATTATCCGGATACCGCCGCACTGAATAAGGACCTAGAAGGACCCCAAGCGAGCGGGAACAAAAATTGCGAAAACGAGATCAAGTTACGCGAGAACGTGATCAATTGAAACTACAGTTGGAACAAGAGCAGAGGCTATATCGAGAAGCCATCAAAACTTGGAGAAAAATAGCAGTACTGCTGGCACCGAGTCAGTCCCTGGCAACTTGCTCTAGGCCAGAACCCAGGATGGACGTCGACTAGACACCGAGAGCAACAGGACAGTTTAACTTGAACCAGACAGCTCAGTAACAGATGAATACGGACGTGGAGGCGTGGACGCCTCCCGAGACGACACCGTCCATGAGGGACCTTGAAATGAGTCAGGCCAAGCTTCGGCCAGAACATTCCACACTGTCTAATCTAATACCAGCCAGCGGCAGCCAAGGAAGTTCAGGGACGTCACGTTTGAAAGAACTACAAGAGAGGTTGCGAACCAGAACGCCCGAGAGCACTAACCCTGAAGGGAAACACAGAACTTGGAGGCTACACACGTACGAGATCTGATCGTCTCCAATTACAAAAAAGACGCGAACGGTAATTCTTACAGGCGTAAAATCAGGGATTGGACCACGGCTGAACACACAAGAAGTGATGCATTCGAAGATTCGGTTTGGGTAGGTTACTTGACCAAGACAAAAATACCCAAAGGCGCGATTTACTTGAGATTCGATGACAGTCTCCACTTGATATTCGATGAATGAGAGCTCACTGGCAGATAGGAGTCTTGAGTTTTTTTAGAACAGCCATGCCTTGGCCTCTCTAGAGATGTTGGAAGTCAAGAAGCTCCACATGGTGGCGATGATTATGGGGACGATTGACGTGTCTAGAGACGAGAATCAAGAGATGACAAGGTTTCGACAAGATACACTGCGTGATACAAGAGGTGAGAATAGCACCACGTAATATGCCTCAGCCTAACTTGGAGCGCAATATTCCGTCGCTTACGCGTTAGCATTTGATCCATAAGTTTACGAAAAATAATCACAGGTGATTTTGTACTCTGGAGATACAAAAGACGGCTTACGATTTTTATAAATTTTGTTTATAAATTTTTAGTTAAAAAGGTGAAAAATGGATGAAAAAAACCCACCCAAGTGTAAACATTCCGCTTTTATTTGAAAATCGGAGCAACAAGACTTTTGTTGCGACTTTCTTAGAAAATGACGCAATATCTGTGCTCGGGTAGTTTTTTGCCAGAAAAATTTTGTCTTTTTGATTAAATATGTGTGACGGAATTGTCTTTTCCATCCAAAAGGATTTTTTGTCATGAGCTGAATTTCAAAAACATATTTTGCCAGTTGTCTTTTTTTGTTCAAAGATAGCCAGTTTGGCCAATTTGGGACAGTCAGCCTGCGACACATTTTGTGCTTTCACGCCAAAGCTGAGATATAACCAGTTTTAGATTTGGATACAATTTTATTTAAGGCAGGCTATTTAATTTTGCTACTTGCTGATTACATCACTTTGTACTTTACATAGCAACTGAAATGAGATGGTTAAAATGTTCAAAAAATTGTCGAAAAATTTTCAGACCATTGAAAAATCGTGGAAAACTACAGACGCACACCGTGGAACACATCAAAAATAAAAGTAAATTAATTACTGGCTCCACTCAAAAACTGAGGAGTGCAGCGACTAATCACCAAACGTGCCCGACTAAACATTCGACTGAAAGTCCACTTTGGCTGTCAACAGATATTTCTCGCCAATCAAGTTTAATGCCTACTTTTTTAAATCATGTCTTTCGATTCCAGTAATTTTTGGACATCAAGCATTTGCAGGGTTGTCTGGAAGCTTCGGCGAACTAGGTGGTCCAGGGACAATGTCTACGGAGTTCAAATCTACACCTAAGTCAATGGAGTGATAAAGTCAACACAATCTCATCAACCGATTTGTCGGTCACGGTAGAATTAAAAACCTTTCTTCTGATTGTTTTAGTCGAACAAAATAACTTGGTTTGCAAACGTGGCATTACATGTCGTCCGACAACCTTCATTGGCTAAATTAATTGACAAACGCAAGCCGGAAAACGAATCAAACCATAGTTTTCATAAGGGCGTTCTCTCGTAAATTTAGCTTGGATGCCCTTCAACGTCTGGGTGGGGTATTTGTTGTATTGTTTCAAACTTACTACTTTTGGCAAATGATTGACAATGTTGTGATTATTATCAACTATCTTAAAGTCTTAAGAATCAATTGCTATTTGCTTTTACCGATTTGACTTCAATATCGCTGTGAAACTTTTTATTTATCAATTAGTCGATCGTTTAAGTCACACCAGCTAAACAAAATAACCCGACGTTCAATTTATTTATCGCATCCGTTTAACTAGCATAATTTGCAGTTTTGAAGATTAATCATTAAAGCTCGTCCAGAAACATTTTGTTCTAAAAAAAATTCGAACTCACAATGATTTGTCAATATTTATCGGCATCTGTTTTGCTTATAATTTACACTTTACACGTTGATTGTCTAAGCCCAATAACTGCTAGACATATTCCTAAGCCGGGCTTAGAACAGGAGCTTACTAACTATCTTTTAAAGGAGGAGCAAAACATTGACCTTGAGTATATTTTGGGGAGAATTGTGAAGGAAAATGACCCTTTGTACCGTGAAACTCTTGACCAAATTGCGGCTCGTGCTGCACGAGTAAAAGACAGGGGAAGAAACACAACCAGTCAGCTGAACAATTGTCACAATGCCCACTCAAAACTAAGACGCTAACACTTAAATTTGAGTTGGTCAAAAACACCGTTTATTAAAATCATTTTTTTTTGCGTTTCGAAGTGATTGTATAATAGGAACAAGTAATTAAATTAAAAAGACTACAAGTTACGAAATTAAACGGTATTTTAGTTTTAGAATCGAAGAAACACGGTACAATAAAAGTTCATTCAAACCACCGATTAATCAGATATCGAGCACTGAGTGTTCCGACTACCACGGAAAGATCTATGGTGTAGGGTGTGTTTTTTCATCCCAATTTTTACTATCTCAGTGAAGACTTGTACCGGGTCAAGTGTGTATCAGGTTAAGTACATGTTGGTAATTCCAATTCCGCCTAAAAAAGAAAAAACGTAGTGTCATGTTTTTGACAAAAACTAGTCTGAACAATTTCGTTTTCCGACTTAATTACCCGAGATTACTCAATATACTTAGAATTAAGTTCATATTATATCAGCTATTATTAACCCCCCATTCCATCAATTTACTTAATTTTTGATTTTTCAAAATTATTCAAATCTTACATTTGTTTCGCAAATTTTCCGTATTTTTGAATATTTTTCTGAAATCGCAAAGTTCTCTGTTAGTTGCTTGAGGGTGAGGCAACATTACCCAGCCCAGAAAAATAACCAAAAAAATTGCATGTAGTTCTTAAGCAGGGGCACAACAGCGGTTCGCCGTGATGAGCTGTACAGCTCGTATGTTGGTCCTATCCCTCGTGGATAAATGATGTTAGTTAGTTGCACAAAATCGGATCTGCTAGCTAAGCTACCTATAAAATTTTCAATATTTTGCATAAGAAAATTTCGACGCTTTTTAATCGATGGTCTTTAATATCTGAATGTTAATCTATGTTAACAATATCTGGACTGGTTTTATTTTTTCCCGAATATCAGGAGTGCGATTTTTGTCTGGCCGTGGCACCAATACTGGACTCGATCCTGAAGAATGACAAACTAAAGGACTACACGTATGTGTTTGCAAGTGTTCTATGTATTCTGGATGCCATCATGAGTCCCAGAGTGTGTGTCATGGGGGTGCAGGAGTGGGGACCCACAGGTCTGGCAATGGGGCGGGGGTGCACTGAAGAGAATGGTTTAAGAGGGAAAAAAAAACAAAAAAAAACTGATTTCTATGGACTGATGAGCCAAAGATCCATAAATCATCTATTACATTCGTTAATATTACGAATATTGTGAAGGTGGTCGGGTCGGCTAATCTGACGACAGTTAATTAAGGAACTTAGAAAACTTAGAAAGACACTGAATAAGCTTTTTCAGGCTGGGTAAATTTGAAAAACATTTTACCAATTAGAGAATGACACATTCTTAACTCGTCTTAAAGTTTTGTCGTATTAAGGCCCTGTTAGAATTTTTTTAGAGACTCTTTTGAGCACAAACAATACAAGTTCACCGCAAAACTAAAATAAAAAAATAAAAACTCGTCACCGCCTTTAAGTGGAACTGTCGGTGGTTCGAGGCCAACAATGGTCCTGGCTCGTAGCTTCGATAATAATTGCAATACAAAAATGTAATCAAAGGCATCGTTTCCAGTAGGTCTTGATTAGCGGCACAGAAGCATTTGCCTCAGGCGCGGATTTAAAGCCCCCCCCCCTCAGGGATTCGACCCCCTGCCGACCCAAAGAGTCCCCCCTTTGTACTATTTTGAGATATCCATTTTTGATTACGGATCCTTAAATTTCTCTAAAGGCGTCTTTGGTGCCAATATATACTAATTTTGAGGGGGCGCGCGCCGAAAAAACGCAATTTTCTGGCCTGTTTTTTCAAAATTTAGCCTGCGGCGCTGAAATTCAGAAATTTCGCTAAAACTGGGTCTTTGTAGTGCTTGGGGAGAGCTCAGAAATCAATTTGGCCGACTTAAAAAAAAGGTCGACAAAATTTTCAAAAATTTTTTGAAAATCCGCCCCCCTCGAGAAAATCCTAGATCCGCCCCTGATTTGCCTGTTGATAAAACATACTTTTATAGAACACTGAAGGTGAATTTTTTTTGTCTCGTATTGGTTTCTCTGTTTTTTTTTGTTAAGGTGAAAGGTATTAAGATTCCTTAATGATCCCGCATCATCTCAAGACATCAGCTGGAAACTAAATGACATCATATGAATCTACAAGAAATGATCCGGTGAAATCCTCTTATGCGCGTAAAAATTTAAGTTTAGACATAGAAAAAAATTCGGACAAGTTTTTTTTGAGAATCTATCTAAAAATTTTCCTCGCCAGTGTTTTCTAGATAACGCTTTTATTGGAAATGGGATATCGTGGAGTTGTAATTTTATGACACTTTTTATATGATATTTTGGTTGGAAAGGATTTTTCGTCAAAGTAAATTGATTTAGAAATTACAAAAGATGGCCTTTTCTTATTTAGTTCTTGTTCTTCAAAAAATAATATTTGATGTGAGCGAAACCGCGAAAAATTAGTAATCTACAAAAATCACTCGATGCTTTGGTGTTCTAATTACGCCAGTGGTTTTATTAGCAGTGGTGAATTTAAAGGGGGGGCACGGGCTCTTTCGACAACTTTATCACCCTATTGAAGGAAGTATAATATAATTCTCTCAAAGATATTTTTGGGGAAATTATTTTCTCTCCCAATTTTTGGAAAAACAAATCTAATCGTGATTTCATACTGTTGATTTATTTTTGCATGATTTGGGTCAATTTGAAGCTTAAGAAGGGGTGCTCAGAAGTTCAAACATTTGATTTTTTTTTACATCTGCCGCCTTTCGAAATTGCTCTAATCGCTCTTCCATTTTCGGCTCCATTACCGTTGCAGTCTTTGTTTCAGTCGTTTATCTGGCGGAGAATTACGTGCTGACACCACAGGAGGTGTGTGGACTCATTTACGGAAACAGCTGTGCCACGCCCACCGTCCCCACCCCCACCTGGACTCTCAACTTCCCCCCCACGCCCCGCCCACAATACCTGCCACCCACTCAGCCCCCCGCAGTGAGTCACAATGAGTAGTTTGAACTGTTCACTGCTGATATTTATAAAAACGCTGCCCTGTTTTTCGACACACTGTTTGAAAGCTCTGAATGTCTAAAAATTCGTTTTATATAACACTAATCAATTAAAATTTGATTGCAGTCATTTTGCTGTTTATTGTGGTTAAAAAGATCATTTTTTGTAAATGAATAAAAGGAAAGGAAAAAAATCGGAAAAACCAGAGATCGGAAAAAAGTAACTTTTATAGTAATAACTATATCAAAAAGATCAGAAATCGGAAAATCGGAAAAAATCAGAGATCGGAAAATCGGAAAAAAGTAACTTTTATAGTAATAACTATATCAAAAAGATCAAAAATACTTCGAAATGTGTGAAATAAACCATGAGCGCGCGGTAGCGGTAGCGTATGTTTTTTTTTTTCAAAAAATCGATACTCTGACCTCTCAAAGAGTCACACTTTGGTACTATCTTAACGGCATTTTCTTTCGGCCGACCAATTTTACAATTTTGAAAAAACCCCTTTGGCGCAAAAATGCAACAAGGTGAATTTTTTTTGTCTCGTATTGGTTTCTCTGTTTTTTTTTGTTAAGGTGAAAGGTATTAAGATTCCTTAATGATCCCGCATCATCTCAAGACATCAGCTGGAAACTAAATGACATCATATGAATCTACAAGAAATGATCCGGTGAAATCCTCTTATGCGCGTAAAAATTTAAGTTTAGACATAGAAAAAAATTCGGACAAGTTTTTTTTGAGAATCTATCTAAAAATTTTCATCGCCAGTGTTTTCTAGATAACGCTTTTATTGGAAATGGGATATCGTGGAGTTGTAATTTTATGACACTTTTTATATGATATTTTGGTTGGAAAGGATTTTTCGTCAAAGTAAATTGATTTAGAAATTACAAAAGATGGCCTTTTCTTATTTAGTTCTTGTTCTTCAAAAAATAATATTTGATGTGAGCGAAACCGCGAAAAAATTAGTAATCTACAAAAATCACTCGATGCTTTGGTGTTCTAATTACGCCAGTGGTTTTATTAGCAGTGGTGAATTTAAAGGGGGGGCACGGGCTCTTTCGACAACTTTATCACCCTATTGAAGGAAGTATAATATAATTCTCTCAAAGATATTTTTGGGGAAATTATTTTCTCTCCCAATTTTTGGAAAAACAAATCTAATCGTGATTTCATACTGTTGATTTATTTTTGCATGATTTGGGTCAATTTGAAGCTTAAGAAGGGGTGCTCAGAAGTTCAAACATTTGATTTTTTTTTACATCTGCCGCCTTTCGAAATTGCTCTAATCGCTCTTCCATTTTCGGCTCCATTACCGTTGCAGTCTTTGTTTCAGTCGTTTATCTGGCGGAGAATTACGTGCTGACACCACAGGAGGTGTGTGGACTCATTTACGGAAACAGCTGTGCCACGCCCACCGTCCCCACCCCCACCCCCACCTGGACTCTCAACTTCCCCCCCACGCCCCGCCCACAATACCTGCCACCCACTCAGCCCCCCGCAGTGAGTCACAATGAGTAGTTTGAACTGTTCACTGCTGATATTTATAAAAACGCTGCCCTGTTTTTCGACACACTGTTTGAAAGCTCTGAATGTCTAAAAATTCGTTTTATATAACACTAATCAATTAAAATTTGATTGCAGTCATTTTGCTGTTTATTGTGGTTAAAAAGATCATTTTTTGTAAATGAATAAAAGGAAAGGAAAAAAATCGGAAAAACCAGAGATCGGAAAAAAGTAACTTTTATAGTAATAACTATATCAAAAAGATCAGAAATCGGAAAATCGGAAAAAATCAGAGATCGGAAAATCGGAAAAAAGTAACTTTTATAGTAATAACTATATCAAAAAGATCAAAAATACTTCGAAATGTGTGAAATAAACCATGAGCGCGCGGTAGCGGTAGCGTATGTTTTTTTTTTCAAAAAATCGATACTCTGACCTCTCAAAGAGTCACACTTTGGTACTATCTTAACGGCATTTTCTTTCGGCCGACCAATTTTACAATTTTGAAAAAACCCCTTTGGCGCAAAAATGCAACAAGGTGAATTTTTTTTGTCTCGTATTGGTTTCTCTGTTTTTTTTTGTTAAGGTGAAAGGTATTAAGATTCCTTAATGATCCCGCATCATCTCAAGACATCAGCTGGAAACTAAATGACATCATATGAATCTACAAGAAATGATCCGGTGAAATCCTCTTATGCGCGTAAAAATTTAAGTTTAGACATAGAAAAAAATTCGGACAAGTTTTTTTTGAGAATCTATCTAAAAATTTTCCTCGCCAGTGTTTTCTAGATAACGCTTTTATTGGAAATGGGATATCGTGGAGTTGTAATTTTATGACACTTTTTATATGATATTTTGGTTGGAAAGGATTTTTCGTCAAAGTAAATTGATTTAGAAATTACAAAAGATGGCCTTTTCTTATTTAGTTCTTGTTCTTCAAAAAATAATATTTGATGTGAGCGAAACCGCGAAAAATTAGTAATCTACAAAAATCACTCGATGCTTTGGTGTTCTAATTACGCCAGTGGTTTTATTAGCAGTGGTGAATTTAAAGGGGGGGCACGGGCTCTTTCGACAACTTTATCACCCTATTGAAGGAAGTATAATATAATTCTCTCAAAGATATTTTTGGGGAAATTATTTTCTCTCCCAATTTTTGGAAAAACAAATCTAATCGTGATTTCATACTGTTGATTTATTTTTGCATGATTTGGGTCAATTTGAAGCTTAAGAAGGGGTGCTCAGAAGTTCAAACATTTGATTTTTTTTTACATCTGCCGCCTTTCGAAATTGCTCTAATCGCTCTTCCATTTTCGGCTCCATTACCGTTGCAGTCTTTGTTTCAGTCGTTTATCTGGCGGAGAATTACGTGCTGACACCACAGGAGGTGTGTGGACTCATTTACGGAAACAGCTGTGCCACGCCCACCGTCCCCACCCCCACCTGGACTCTCAACTTCCCCCCCACGCCCCGCCCACAATACCTGCCACCCACTCAGCCCCCCGCAGTGAGTCACAATGAGTAGTTTGAACTGTTCACTGCTGATATTTATAAAAACGCTGCCCTGTTTTTCGACACACTGTTTGAAAGCTCTGAATGTCTAAAAATTCGTTTTATATAACACTAATCAATTAAAATTTGATTGCAGTCATTTTGCTGTTTATTGTGGTTAAAAAGATCATTTTTTGTAAATGAATAAAAGGAAAGGAAAAAAATCGGAAAAACCAGAGATCGGAAAAAAGTAACTTTTATAGTAATAACTATATCAAAAAGATCAGAAATCGGAAAATCGGAAAAAATCAGAGATCGGAAAATCGGAAAAAAGTAACTTTTATAGTAATAACTATATCAAAAATATCAAAAATACTTCGAAATGTGTGAAATAAACCATGAGCGCGCGGTAGCGGTAGCGTATGTTTTTTTTTTCAAAAAATCGATACTCTGACCTCTCAAAGAGTCACACTTTGGTACTATCTTAACGGCATTTTCTTTCGGCCGACCAATTTTACAATTTTGAAAAAACCCCTTTGGCGCAAAAATGCAACAAATTTTAGCTGACTAAAATTGTCTAAAATTGCTCAAATACGGCATTTTTGCTTGTTTTCTCAAAACTTGCCAACGTCGCAAAATTTTCTAAAATGTAATTTAAAAACTTTTTGGAGAAGGTCGTAATTTTTTTTGGTCAACCCAAAATAATCCCAATCAGTGTATGAAAGGGTTGGGGACTCTGAGTAGTTGTTTTTGGCTACTTCACAGCAACTTAATACATTTGGGGTTCTCTGGTTATATCCCCAGTCAAATTTAAATCCCTATTTTTTTCTCAAATTTTAATCCTTCTAGGGTACTGAGATGCACAAAGTGTTGCACTTGACAGACATTCACTTGGACAGGCTGTACTCGGAGGGGTCTAATGCACACTGCGAGGAGCCCATGTGTTGCAGAGACATAGACGGGGAACCCATCTCCTACTTCTACGTGGCCGGCAAATACGGCAGCCTCGCTTGTATGTTCTCAGTTGTTATGTTAGAATAAACCGAAATAAAAACTAAAGTTAGTTGTTTAGTCTTTAACCAAGACCAGTTTTGTTCTTGTGACGTCAACTGTGGCTGTTGCGGATTTCTGGGGGGGGGGGAGTGGAAGGGGGACTGGGGGATGTAAAGTTTTTATTTCAGAAGATCCATATTGGACCGATCGTCCGAAGGTGCGAACTTTGATGGCAACCACATCGAGGATGGCGGCAGCCAAACTCATTCATTTGTGATAACAAGAAGTAACCAAGGTTGTTTTTTGGTACAGCATAATTTACGAATAATTGCCATGATAAAACTGTTCAATTGATGCTCCTATCGTGGTAGTACGGTCTCCAAATGATTACACAAAGGCGAAGCAAAGCTTCGCAACAGTTACGATGAAACACAAATATAGCATGGCACGCTAGCCCACAAACTTACAAATCGTAACAATTATAAATATTGTATGAAAAAAGTCGAAACAACAAAATCTATCAAAAGTTTCATACGTGTCTCAATATGTCTTAGTTGGCGCTCGATAAATATTCCTGAATACTTATTCTCCACCGGCAATTGTTTTACTGGACGTGCTTTCCTCAAATTGAAAACATCATTCTATATTTTTCCAATTGGTCAACATAGTGATTTTTCGTCAAATGTTTGCGTGCTAGCTTGCAATGCCATATTTATGTGGTAGCAGCTGCCCTAACTGCTTTTTTTCTCAATTTGATTTTCATTCAAGCCGACAAAATTTCCTCTGAGTCAAAAACAAAATTAGTGTCCTGAAAAAATTTGAAAAAATAAGTTCTCAAATTTTAACCGTTTTCCCATTTTCTGCGATTTCGGAGGTGAGGTGATCTGGTCTTGAAAATCTGTTTCCCCTCAGACATTGAAAAATTAGGTTACTAAGTCGATACCCGATGGTTACAAGTTATTAGGTTACTATTAACCTAAGGGCTGCCTATAAACTAACAAGACTGCTCGTATCAGGGCGAAGCGCTGAAAGTTATGATTGCCTTTTAAGGTTTATGGAGCAGTAATAACATAAAAAAATTAAAAGTAATAAAAACAAAATGAAAAAAAAAAATCTAAAATTTGAAAAGTTTTATGAAAATCATCACCCCTCACGCCATATAAAGTACAAAAGGATAGTTTTCGCTCCTTGTAACAAATCAATATTGGCAAATAAGCTTCTTTCAACCAATTAGGAACGATTTATAAGGCGGATTAACTCTCCTTTTACGCGTTAATAGCGCGAAATATATCGCGCGTTAATTGTCCCAAATTGACCAAAATGACAATCTTTAAATCCTCGTAACTTTACGAAAAATGATCACAGGTGGAATATTTTTTCAAATTTGAGCTCAGGACAACAATACCTTTTGAATGATATAAAGAATTCCGTCAAAAAAGGCTAGTTAAAAAGTCTGAAGAAGAAATGGCTAGTTGTGTGAAGAAAAAAACCCACCCTGAGCACAAATATTCCATTACTTTGGTTACGAAAGTCGGAACAGTAACATTAAAATATTAGCTTATTAAGGCTACTAAACCAATAAATATAATCAAAACCATTTAGGCAGAATAAAGAAAGTTATAAGCAAAAAAATGAAGAAAGTATACAATGATAGCGTTAGTGAAATTACAAACTACAGGTATAAATCTCAAACACTTGCTACTAGAATTAAATTTACTTAGACCAGAAGAAAACTCCATGATGTGGCAGCTAAGCCGACAAAAATAATTAAACGTATGATAGGCCGAAAATTTAATCCTGGCACAATTCGCACCTGCAACATTTGCCGTCCATGCGTACACATTAATTCTGCGCCAAGTGTGCCGCAGAAACTGAAAAACTCAAATTTATTACAAATCCAGTTAATATATGATCCAAGTGATCTGTTAAAAAAATTGTTAACTCAAAAAACGTATGTGCTCTTATTTGAAAACTTTTACTAATCGCAAGCGTAAATTCATTTTTGGGCAAAATGCTATAAAACATGAGTTTTAGATTTAAAAAAATGAACACTGCTTCCACTCGCGTTCTAATGATCACCCACGATCAAGGAAGCACAAATAAACTATCCAAGTTGACCTTATGAATTTTCCGAGCTATTCTTCAAATTTGAAAATTTGGTTAGAGTGAACCCTTTTCTCGCTAATGCGGTAGAGTTTAAGGTCTTGCTTTAGCCCTGAGTTAGCACTTCTAATCAATTAATTTTTAGTATTTTAAATTATAACAAAAGTTATACTATTTTTTTGAAATTTCCTTGCTGGTACATTGTTGAGAAAGAGAAGACAAAGAAAAAATTTTGACATGGCCATTGTTATCAAAAAAATTCGTTTGAAAAGGTGCTTAAGAAAAAAAGGCGTTTCGGCTAAAAAAAAAGATGACTTAACCCTTGATGATGAAAATGAGCAAGATCCTACGAGAGTCCAATTTTAAAGAGAGCTAATTTTAAATTTTTTCTTTAACCCCCTCTACCCCTTATGCCGGAGCAGAAATTATCCAATAGAGGCTGTTCAGATTGCGACTCCCCAAAAGTGACTCTGGAGAACTTATTGGCTAAGTTGTCCAAGGAGCAGTTCGATTACATTCTGGTGACGGGAGACCTGCCTGCCCACGATGTGTGGAATCAAACCATCGAAGAGAACCTCGCAATCACCAAGTAAGTCTAAGCAGGCTTGGGATCTTTTCTGTTGCGCTGCCTGAAAATACCAATCTGTCTTATAAACTCATCTGTTTTTAATGAATATCCAGATGTGAGTTTGATGTAATTAATATCAAACGAACAGTTTTGAGCATTATGATCTAGTTTTGAGGAAATCAAAAAGATCAGTTTTTGGCCTTACAACAAAAAGACCCTAGGCTAGTATCATAGGTTCCGACCACTTGATGGTATTGAAAACCGAGTTCAGTATCGTTTTGTTTGAAATTTGGATTAGAATTATTGTTTTATTCGCCTATGCGGTAGTAAGATGTTGATTTAGCCCAATCAGTTTCAAGTATTTTCAATGGAGTGCTCTGTGGTCAATTGAAAATCATCTAAATATATTTGTTTTAGATTTAAAGTTTGGTAGATGTTTTAAACTGACTTATTTGCGGTTATGATAATTATGACATTCAAACTTTAATATTGATATAAGCGGATGAATAGTGCTCGATTAAACTTGAAATGTTGACAAAATTAGTCGTATCAATTTTCCAATTTTCCAATTTTCCAAAGATTGGAGACATTGATTGACACATTTATTTTGAGCTCTTACGCCAAGTTTTTTCAGATGACAAAAAAACTATTCTGCTCAAAAGTGATTCGTTGTAAATTTGAAATTTGTCTGAAGAAAAAATCTCATTCCAAGCATAAAAAATCTGTCATCTTTTCGAAAGTCGAAAAAAAACCACGTTTAAAATCAAAAACTGGACCACTTTAACTACTCTTTAAAATATTATACCTTTTGCAAAAGAGGATATTCGTTAAAATGTATAAAATTCGGATTTTTTTGCTTCACCATTGATTTATTTTTTTATGGGGGCGGGGGGGGGGGGGGTATTCGTTACTTAGGTAATAGGGAGATAAACTTAAAAAGATCTCAAAAACTTGTTCTGGTAAAATATACATGGTAGAAAAACGCAAAATACAACAAGACTGCTCGTATCAAGGCAAAGCCCTCAATGCTCCGACTGCCTTTTAAGGTTTCTGGAGCAGTAATAATTTTCAAAAATTAAATGTATTAATAATAAAATAAAATGAATTTTTTTTAATTTGAATTTTTTAAATGAAAATCATCACCCCCCACGCCATATAAAGAACAAAAGGTTAAATTTTGTTCCTTGTAACGATTCAATTATGGCAAATAATCTTCCTTGAACCAATTTGGAACAATTTCTAAGACGGATTAAATCTCTAGACGTTAATAGCGCAAAATAAATCGCGCATTAATTGTCCCAAATTGGCCAAAATGGCAATCTTTAAACCCCCATAATTTTACGAAAAATAATCACAGGTGAAAAATCAAGCTCAGGACAACTGTAACGGATGATTTGTGCTCGGGGTTGATTTTTTTTCTTCAGATAAATTAGACTTTTAACTAGCCATTTTTGAAGGAGGTTTCTATATCATTCGAAAGCTATTGTTGTCCTGAACTTAAATTTGAAAATATGCTTTACCTGTGATCGTTTTTCGTCAAGTTATGGGGGTTTAAAGTTTGCCGTTTTGGCCAATTTGGGACAATTAACGCGCGATATATTTCGCGCTATTAACGCGTAAGCGAGATTTAATTTGTCTTAGAAATCGTTCCCAATTGGTTCAAGGAAGCTTATTTGCCATAACTGATTTGTTAATAGGAGAAAAATCTATCACTTTGTACTTACTAAGACGTGTGGGGGGATGTTTTCACAAAAATTCTCAAGTTTTTTTTAAAAGTATTTTAGTTTTTATTTCATTACATTTAAATTTTTAATTTTATTACTGCTCCATAGACCTTAAAAGGCAGTCCGAACATTCAGGGCTTCGCCCTGATACGAGCAGTCTTGTTACAGTTAGTGAATTTTTGCTCCGCTTAGTTCCCTTCCTCTGCGTTGACATTCTGTATGATTGGGTTAGACAGCGCGAAACAGTGTTTACCGTTTGTCTGTTATTTTTTGCTCTGTAATGTTGCACCAAAATTGTATTTTATAGAGCTACTGAGCTAACATAAAAGGGGGTAAAATTTGTCTGAATGTGAAAACAAGCATTTCATGGTAAATTGAATATGTAAAATCCCGGGCGGATATAAAGTTTGAAAACTTAAGTTACTTGGATTTCTTTTTTCGAAATCAAGTAAAACAAGTTCTCGAAAAAATATCAAGACCCTAATTTCAGTCAGCGCCAAAAAAGACGATTTCAGTAACTTTTTTATGTGTGTAAATTATTTATTAAAATTGGCATCGTCAAAATATTACAGCACATCAAAAGCTCATGACAAAAAAAATGTTTTTTTTTCTTATCGCGTTACCCCGCAGTTTTAGTATTAATTTGCGCCTTAAAATTATTTAGGATCGGCCGTCCGAAAATGGTTATGGTTGTGTTAAACAGGGAAAACCGTTTGCGCAATCAGTGGATCGAGTCCCTGAAGGGAGAGCAGAGTAAAGTAAGAATAGCCGGAAATTGTTCGGAAATTAATTGTAGCCTAAGTTGGGAGATTTCCTTATGCCAGAAGCTAAAGCAAGAAAGTATTATTAGTTTTTAACAAAACAGTTATCAAAAGTTTGTTAGAAAAAGCCTGAAATTCAAAAAGCTTCATAGGCTATTTAAAAAATGCTGGCTTGTTTAAAAATTTCACGCTTTCAATCCTTGTCATCAGAAAAGTCCGTGTTTAATATTATAAGTGGCGTCGTCAACGGCTTCGTCAACGGTTTAAAGCACATCATGTTTAGGATGCGAATAACATACATTTTTTACCTGTTGACTTAACTACAAAAACGAGAATTTTAACGTGTAAATTTTTGACAAAGACGACTCAGACAAAACCGACAAAATTGATTGTCACAAGAAAAACATTTACAAAGCTTTATAAACTCATAACTTTTTCACCTGATCCAGCTGTAGAGTTGTCATGAGACCTCGTTTATTAATTGCCTTTTTGCAGCCATGCTGCTGATTTCATTACCAGTTGTGTTCAAGGCCACCGGCTTGGCCTATATTGAGTGCCACGCTGTGCGTGGTCACTCTGTTGTTTTGATACATCGTTTGCTAGATGTATATTAATCCTAAACTTTATTCAATGTTTTCTCTTAGTCAGAGTTTGACTAACAAATATTAAATTGGAACCAAGAATCTAAACAACTAATTAATCAATTTACTATTACGAACAACCAAGTTTTGTCCTCTAAATCTCGGCAAATGTCATGGCGCAGCCAGCAGTTCCTATGAATGAAGACAGGACTGACCTGTTAGGTATTCCTCCTTTTTGTGCGAAACCTTCGATCAACCCGCCGTTCCTTTGGTAATCTTGGATTGGACAATTCTTCCTGGCAGTTGGGCTGAAGGATAATGTAAATCCTCAGAATCTATTAGTAGAACCCGCGGAGGTCATTGATGAACCTCCTCCGAGAGCAGAGGCTGTCGGTGCTACGGAAGATGCAGGGGGGGCCAATGCCCGGATCCTCAGAGACCAAGCGGCAGTTCTTCGAATCAATGAATTGAATATCGATTGCAGACGAAAAGGACCTCGAATTGGCCTGAACTGGTTTTATCACGAAGCTGAGGCCCGGCTGAAGTCACGATTGTTTTTCGCTCTGGGAAACGAAGGGAAACGACGTTTCGCTGATTCCTACCCGCACACGGACATTAGTGTTACTCCTTTTCGTGATTTTCACAATGCTTGTGAAACGTTGTTCAAGATAGAACGTGATTATACTGTCGAGCGTATCAAACTGTATAACACCATATTCATGTTGGAAAACGATACCTTCTCTTCATTTTATGCTCGTCTCAGTGCTCAAATTGCCTTGTGTAATTGGCACAATGCTCAGGAGAGGGATACTTTGAAAGATCTTTTCATCGGACGAATCCGTGATGTGGATGTCCAGCAACAACTGATTAAGGCAAAAGTAGACTTGGATGACACTTTTAAACTCGCCCTGGAGTGTGAAAAGGGGGACAGTACGTCGGCTCAGTTTCAAAAACTACTCCCGCACAATCAATTTTCCAGCACTATAAAGGTTAAACAAGAGCCTACTATCTCAATCCAGTCGTCCCGAGGAAAACGCAATTCCCCTCAGAACCAATTCAACCGACAAAGAACGCAAAGTAACAAAGGAAACAAAGCATGCTATTTCTGTGGCAACCCTTTTAGTCCAGAACATAGAAGTTCGTGTCCAGCTCGAGAGGTTACATGTAACCTTTGTAAGAAACGACGTCACTTTGCCAAATGTTGTAACTCATCAAAACGGCGTGTCATTTTGGTTGACGATAGTGAGGAAGTGGCAGATCCCCTCATCGAGTGTAATTTTATAGATGCCGATTACGATAGTGAACCGGAATACGGTGTGTTGCAACTGGAAAGTGCTGTCAGGATTGATAGTATTGAGCTCCTAAAGTCAAACAAAGGCAAACCAAGAAGCCTCAGTATTCAGTTGCGTACAGGGTAGAGTTTCTTTTACTCAACTGTCGATACTGGAAGTCCAGTTTCGTTCCTCAACAAACGAACTTGTGATTTAATACTTCAACGCAACCCGTCCTTCCAATTCCGTGATATTTCACGGTACCCTAAAGATACTCTGTATGTCGGTTATAATAAGAAACCGATTCGTCTTCTCGGCTCAGTTAGTCTCCCGATCTCTTCTAGTGGTTGGAAAGTAGAGGAGGCTTATTTCCTTGTTTCTGAGAATCGAACCCGAAATCAGTTGGGCTTAGATTTGCAAGATCAACTGGGTGTGGTGACTACTCAACTGAGGGTAGAATGCGTTCAGCAGCTGGAAGTTAAGGGTCAAGGTCCGACTTCTGACTATTGGAGTTCCTTCTTCGCCAAGAAATATGCTTATGTGTTTAGTCGATTAGGAAGATCCAAAAATTACAGTGTTCACAAATTTTAAGTACCCTTTGGTACCGCGTCAAGTTAAAGGACGTAAAGTCCCGATTCATATCCAGGATAGAGTCGCTAATGAGATCAAACAATTGAGAAACTGGATAAATATACAACTGACTATTTCATAGCGCCCATTGTGTTGACAGCCAAGAAGGATGGCTCAATCAAACTTGCCTTAAATGCTAAACCAGGCAATGCGAAAATCAGGAACAATAAATACCAGATGCCAAACATTCATGAGCTTATTGATTCGGCGGCTCAGATAATCACCAAAGATGTGCCTGGTAAGGTTTGGTTTAACTCATTAGACCTGAAGTATGCCTTCAGTCAGTTACCACTATCGTCAGTTACCAGTAGTGACTGTAATTTCAATATCTTGTGTGGAGACCTATCGGTTTAAGACTGGGTTCTATGGCTTGACTGATATGCCAACCGAGTTCCAGAAGGCGATGGATTGTACCTTACAAGGAGTGGAGGGTGTAATTTGCTACTTGGATGACATTATAATAGTCACGAAGGGAGATGTTCAAGAACATAACAATTTGGTTGAGAAAGTGATGCAGAGGCTCGATGCAGAAGGCTTTGCACTGAAGTTTACTAAGTGTGAATTTTCGGTAAACCTGTTAACTTGGCTACGTTATAAATGAGGACGGTTACTCCCCAAAATTTTCAAAGGTTGATGCGATCCAGTCACTTAAACCCCTCAGAACTTTGAAACAGCTTCGTTCGTTTATGGGAACGCTAAATCATCTCCAACGGTTTATACCTGATTTACATACTTTTACAGTTCATTTTCGAGAATCTTTAAAGGCATGTAATAAGCAGTCTTTTCGCTGGGGCGAGGAACAAGATAAGGCCTTCAAGAGTATAATCAATCTGGTGGCTAAAATCCCCAATTTGTTCCATTATGACTCTTCAAAGAAGTCTCGAGTGAAGTGTGACGCTAGTCATAACGGACTAGGAGCATGACTTGAACAGGAGATTGAACCGGGAGTCTGGGCTCCCACTGCTTTTGCTTCGCGTTTTCTCAATAATGCCAAAACGAAGTATAGTACAAATGAATTAGAGTTGTTGGCAATCGTTTGGGCGTGTGAACATTTTCGTACGTATTTGTTGGGTATTCGTTTTCAAGTGTTGACGGACCGCAAAGCTATTATTTCGGCACTGAGTGAAAACTATAATAACAAGTCTTATCAGTCGCGCCTTTTGCGTTGGGCGGATTGGCTGTTACCCTTCGATTTCGAAGTTTTTCATGTCCCTGGGGTTACATTAGGCATTGTAGACTATTTGTCTCGCTATCCTACTTTTTCGGCTCCGACACCTTCTATATATGATGAAATATTTGTTGTTAAGTCCATTGAGGCTTTTAATTCAGCCTTGACATTTATCAATTCATCTAACGTGATTCATTCAGATGACGGTTTATATTCTCAGTCGCAAGAGGGCGTTGTTCCTCATATTCGGAAACCAAATCTTTCTCTCGACCAATCAAATCACGTTATGCAAATTCGTGCTTTAAGTTTCTCACCGAAAGAGGGCGTAGAAATATGCTGTTCAAGTGCCGACCAATCAGAGACGGGTATGCAAATTAATAATCGTAGACCAGTTTCGCTCGCTTTAAATCATTGTCTCCGACCTGAATCGATAAAAGATAGTCACAACTCTTTCTTCTCATCTTTTCCTTATTCAACAAATCAACCTCAAAATCTCATCATGAACTCATCTCATCTTATTGTACCACCAGTTACTTCCCCCCAACCTACTGCCGACGACTCACATTCTCAACTAGTTCACCCCCCTGACTCACAACCACTACTCAACTCGGCGGCGGAACGGACAGACCTCCTCTCATTTGTGGAAAACTTTCCTTTGAGTTCCCCGAAATTCAGACGACCGAGCCCGCGTCCCACAGTGAGATCTCGTCAGGTAGGACAAATCTCTCGTCTGGATCGGGTGCGTCAACACAATCGGACCCGGGAGCGTGCAGCGAAGACACGTTTTGTTGCAGCCAGGACCGTCTCAAGAAAGGAGGGACACAGCCAAGGTGCCGCTTATCATGACCGGGGAAAATTCATACTGCTGCTAAAGTTGGTGTGTTTGCTGTTAACGGTGGCAAAGCTATCCTCTCAAAGTCCAAGAAAGAAATCGTGGGACTACCAGGGTTGTTCGACGCCGATCTTTTAGCAGAGCTCACTGAGGAAGATCGATTCCTGGGTTCGATGAATAGGGCTATTATCAATAAGGATGTTACCAGCTTCAATAAACTCGGGGCCTACATGGCTCAGTTCTGGCCCAAGGCAGCGGTCATCAATAATTGTGTGATAGTTGACAATAAGTTGGCCATTCCGGAAACTTTGAGGCAAGCCGTGTTCGCCCGTCTCCATCGGTCTCATCCTGGACAAGAGGCCATGATGTCAGCCTCAGAGTACATTTGGTGGCAGTTTTTAAATCGACAGATTGTCGATATCTGCGAGAAGTGCCGCGAATGCAGGTTGTATAGTAAGAACCTTAAGCCTGTTAAAACTTTTCATACCACTCAACCTTTACCTGATTTAACGGCGCCAAATCAGGAATTACAGTTAGATTTTGCTGGTCCTATTTTGGATGAAAAAGGTGTGAAGATTTTCCTCTTAGTAGCTATTGATCGTTTCTCGAAATTTCCATCCGTCCTTATTACGAAAACTACTGGGGCTAAAAAGGTTACTAAATTCCTTAGATCTTACATTCAAATTCATGGATTACCTCATTCTATCAGGACTGATCATGGCTCTGGGTTTAAAAACGATTTAGTACAACAATTTTGTTCTAGTGGAGGTATTAAACATATCCTTTCTCCTGTTGGAGATCATCGAGGTTCTGGTCTCGTTGAACGTATGATACAGACTATAAAACTAAAGTTGGGCACGAAGAAACTTGATCCTAATTTCGCTAATTTTAAAGAGGTACTCCATCGGATAGCAGAAGACATTCGCAAGAGTAATCATTCTACACTTAAGAAGTCGCATTTTGAGTTGCATTTTGGACGTAAGCCAAATACTGAATGGTCACAAGCTTTTCATAATGTCGTTAATTCTTATACTTCAGCACAAAGACTTGAGCGCAATCTCTTAACGCCGGATCAAATTGCTAGCCAGGACTACAGTCGTGATCGTGCCAAGATAGTGCCGAGAGGAAGTGCCAGCCCTCAGATTGCCCCACGTTTCAACCCTATGTTTTCTCTGGAGGGAAATAATGCTGAGAGTGAGCCTTACAAAGCGTTAGCAGATCTTGCTCGGGCGGCCAATAAATGGACACAATACAAGAGAAACCTTCCGCCGGATGGGGGCAAACGAGTCCTTCAAGAGTTGTCGAGTCGTCACTCAGATTTGGCTCATTCGCTCAAAACAGGCCTTTCTCGCCAAACACCTTGTTTTGCGGAGGATCGATCAGTTATCACGCCCCCAGGGGCTCAGGCCAGTGTCCTTCGTTTACCGACTCTACAACCTCGTCGCCAGTCCAAAACAAGTCAATTGGAAACTCTTCTCTTATCCGATTCTAGCCGTGTTAGAGTATTTAGGAAAATTGTAGATTGTCAGTCGGGCAAACCTCTTTTTAAGCTTGCAAAATTCAAGATTACTCGCATTACCGATCACACTTATGTTACTGACAAAGGAAAAGTTTATCAAAAAAACCATGTTTGTCTTAAACCTAACTTCCGTAATAACATTTCAGCAACTCAAAACCCATTAGGTGATCGCCTTCAAACACCAGGACCGTATTTACGAAGTGGAGGAAAAAAGCCAGTTACCCGTTCGTCTCAACCAACTCTGTTAGAGAAACGCCCGGATGACACTAGTGTTTCACAACCGATGGTGGTGGATCTCACTATCGACTCGTCAAGTGAGAGTTCCTCTGGCCAGAATACTCTGCAGTTGGTTCGGGAATCTACCCCAGTGGAGAAGCGACCACGGATACAAGATAACTTGCCGCCAGTCACGTTTGCTGACTCGTCTTTTTCTCTGAATCAGTCTCCAATGGATACTCTCGTTTCTTCCCCGCCTATCACACAGTCTGTTAATCCCACAGTAGCGAATGCCCGTTCTGAGTATTCTTCACCTGCTGATGTCGCTCCAGAGGGTTTTATACCTCCAGACTCATATTCGTCATATCCTTCTCTTTCTCTCCCGGCTCAACCTATAGTGGATGACTCGGAAGCTGTCAGGACCTCATCACGTAGCAAGAAAGCTACTAAATTCTTTGGGGACCCTTGACGGCACTCCGTTAAAATTGTGGAAGAAGACACACTATTGGGGGAGGAGGCAGGTGACTTACCCTCTCAAAGCAATTTTTCGTCCTCGCATTGGCATAGAAGGCCACTTATTCTTGACCAACCCCAACTGGTTACGCCGGAGGCGTCATTCTCATCATTAATTTAAAAAACTCAAGATGAAAAATGACCGTCTATCTATCAAACTATTCAAAACTTTTGCAAAACTTTATATACTCTTTATTTTACCACCTTGCATTTTTGCGGGATAGGGGTGCTATCTATTTAATGCTTCTCTGGGTGCTCTTTGTTGATTACAAAATTTTTGTTTTCTTTCATAAAATTTTTCCCTTCCGCGGCGAATGTCATGAGGCGACCTTCGGTACCTCGTTTATTCATTGCCTTTTTGCAGTCATGCTGCTGATTTCATTACTAGTTGTGTTCAAGGCCACCGGCTTGGCCTATATTGAGTGCCACGCTGTGCGTGGTCACTCTGTTGTTTTGATACATCGTTTGCTAGATGTAAATTAATCCTAAACTTTATTCAATGTTTTCTCTTAGTCAGAGTTTGACTAACAAATATTACATTGGAACCAAGAATCTAAACAACTAATTAATCAATTCACTATTACGAACAACCAAGTTTTGTCCTCTAAATCTTGGCAAATGTCAGGAGTATCACTTTCCAAGAAACAAATTTGTTTTTGCCAATTTTTGAGATTGTAGATCAAAATAGGTTTTTAAAATAAGGGTATTTATTACGCTCAGTTCATGTTAAGTCTACACCAGATCTAATTCATATAAAATCTGGAAAAATTTGACAAAATATTTCTTTCGTTTCATTATTAAGTGTTTGAACTTTTGTTTAGTTCGCTGTCTAGTAGAGTACGTTTGGCTACTCAACAAAACGTCAAAAAACAAATCGACAAACTTTTTTCCTAAGCATTCCAAAAACTTAACTGAATAGTCTCGCCAGTATAATTTGATTTACAGAAAGTGCGGGATCCTAATTTTGCGACTACTTAGTTTTTTGTTGTTAATTCAAAATTAATATTGTCAATTTAGGTTATTTTAGTGAAAAATAATTTCATATCTAAGAAAAACTGCTCGTCTCAGGGCACACCTGTGAACATTCCGAGAGTCTACCAAAAGCGATTCGAGACAAGTCGAGACTGTTTTAGAAAATCGGATCATTCAAATAGAAATAAAGCTAATTAAATAATTGATTTCCTATAGAGTTTCTGGGCGAGGAAAGTCATCAAACTTCTAAGTTTAGAGCTTCACCCTGATATGCAGGGGCGGATCTAGGATTTTCTCGAGGGGGGGGGGGGATGGTAAAAGTTTCTGCGCCGCAGGCAAATTTTTAAAAAAACACTCAAAAAAGCCGTTTTTGGGCGCTTTTTGAAAAAATTTTGACAAAAAAATCGCGTTTTTTTTGGCGCGCGCTCCCCCTCAAAGTTAGTATATATTGGCGCCAAAGGCGCCTTTAGAAAAATTTTAGGGTCGGTGGGCCAAAAATGGATTTCTTAAAAAGTATCAAAGGGGGGACCCTTTGGGTCGGCAGGGGGTCGAATCCCTGAGGAGAAGGAAGAGGGCGTCCGCCCGCCCCGCCCCCCCCCCCCCTAAATCCACCCCTGCTGATATGAGCAGTCTTTTTTTTTTGAAATAACTGGTCTGTTTTTTTTTTATTACCCACACATTCTTTTGCATGTGATGGCATTATTTTTTTTGTAACGATTTTTCGGTTCAAGAGATACGAAACAAATAAGTTAAAAATACGTATCGCCGCCTGGCTACACCTTTTTAACCCATAATTGCCGAGAAGTCATTAATCGAAAGCAAGCAACTCAGATAAATATACTGGCAAAAATTATGGAATTGTATCAAAAAAGGAATGGTCACAAAAAGTTAGCTAAGCTATTGGTAGCTAGTTATTGAAGCTATATCAAGTTCTCCCATCAATATAAGATCTACAAAACGTTTAGAAAAATCAACGATTTAAAATTTTTTTCTTTTTTTTCTTTTTTTTTCTGCACGCAGAGCAGCAGCCGATACAATCCGTGCTTTTTGCTCAGGCGGTGTTGATTTATTCCAATGTGGTGTGATAATACATATTTTTTTTCAGATTCGTCAACTCTCTCCTGAAAAAGTACTTTGGCAACTCTACTCTGTTGCAAGCAGTGGGCAACCACGAGTCCTGTCCAGTGGACTTGTTCGTGCCAGACTACATGGACCCAGAGAAAAAGCCACACCCTATGGCATGGCTATACAACGTCAGCACCGTATTATTTTGAACGCTTTCCAATAATTTACTATTGGATTCCCAGTTTTCCTATTAATAGCTGCCGTTTTTGTTCAATTTTAATAGTTGAAACTAAATTTTCTGAAATATCGTTGGCTTTTAGATTTAATCAAATGCTGAAATTGTTGCAAAAAACGACTGTAACACAATTTTTTCTGCATGAGGCTCAAATAGTTAGCGGTTTTTCATGCTTTCTAAATAATTGAATAGCTTGTACGTTTGTTATGACTACTTATATACAAAGGTAGGGACAAAAATGCAAGCTATTCAAGCCTTTCACGAAAAAGTGATGCAGTTGCTTTTCTTGTAAGCAACGAGTAGGGATCAGGGGGAGAATCGAACCATTGACATGTGGACTGAGGCAGAGACTTTGGCCAGTTCACTATCTCACTGCACTGTTAGTCTTGTTTTGTAGACGTTGGTGGATGAGTGGTCCTGGTGGCTTCCCAACTCCACTTTCGACTCCATCAGAAAGGGGGGCTACTGGGCGTGGGAGTTCATGCCTGGACTGAAGGTGGTGTCCCTGAATGGAGCGTATGGACAGACTGGTGACTGGTACTCCATCGTGAACAACTCCGATTTCAGCGGCATGCTACAATGGACCAGTTAGTCCAAGTTATTTTGTCCAGCCGACAACAAACATCGAGAATAATTTAATTGTGTCCTAGTTTTCAAGTATATATCCAAACCCCAACAACTGCATTTTTTTAATAATGTTCGTTTTAACCACAAAGTGTCATTGTTTGAGTCTGGTAAAGCAATATTAAGAGCAAATTGTTTGCCTCAATTCAGTCTGGAATGATTTATTCTGCTTGTTACCTTTCGACAGGATGAACTACATCGCGCATTACTTATTCCAAATTGGTCAAATTGGCAATTTTCGAACCCCATAAATTTATTACAAATGAGCGTAAATAGCAAGTTTTGGCAGGGCGACAATCGTAGCAGTAAAAAATTCGTGGCAGGCGACCATTCGTAACAAATGTCAATTGGTAACAAGGCATTGGCAAGTAAAATACGCTTGCTCCGCTTCTCACCGCTGCGCTTACACCCGGCATGAGAGGAATACTACGCGCGAATCAGTGTTCCCCGCATAAACTACTGTTACGAATTGTCGCTTGTTGCGAATTGTCTCCTGTTTTAAATTATCGCATCACTAAATTTACTACTTTTTGTGCTCATTCTCAAGGCATAAGTAGTTTCCAAATGAAAGAATTTTTGTCCCCAATCCAGACAAAATTGGCTAGTTAAAAATTGATAAATTATCTGGGAAAAAAAACAACTAGAGCACAAGTATTTTTTGTCGTTTTTCAAAGAAAAATCATAACTATAAAAAATTATATTGTCATCAAAGAATTTGAATAACTGTTTTTCGAAAAATAATAATTTATTTTCTTTGTTAAAAATAGTTTTTCCATATCTGTTGCGAATCATACCAGTCGTCTTAGTTCATTTAATTAGTCTTAAAGTATTTTAACTGGTTACTTCAGATTTTTCCTTGTTATCTTCATTCTCTCCGACGGAGAGAAAGATCGCTCACTTTTCAATGTTTTAATTTAGAGATTAATTCACTTTTTAAACATATCTTATTTTTAACTAAGCAGAAATATCCGTAACAAAGAAACATTTTGTCATGGCGCAGTCAAACAGAAACGAATCAAACTTGAGAGGTATACCTTCATTTTGGCAAAACCACACAGTGGACCCACCAATTCCTTGGGAAGAGTGGAGCGATTTATTCCAACTAGCAATAATCGCAAAGGAGAATATTGATATCGAAAATCTCTTGAATCCATCGGAACGATATCACCCTCTTCCCCCAACATTGGAAAATCCGCCGAAAACAAATCCGACGCTCAAAAAACATCTCGCATTGAGAGGAATAATCGAGAACAAAAGAGGTTCGATGACGAAGAAATGGCCTCAATAAAGTCAGAAACTAAGAAATTCAACGGCATGAGACTTGAAGAGGCGGACAAAAAACTCAGATTCATACTTTATCTAGCCCTCGGAAACGAAGGAAAGAAAATATTCGGCCAAAAGTTCACGAGAGTTAAAGTTCTGCAAAATTCTTTCAAAGAATTTTGGGAAAATTTGTCCATAGCTTTTGTGAGAAAGACAAACATAACCTTCGAAAGACACAAGCTATTAAACAGAAAACAGAGGGACAGAGAATCATTAAAACAATTCTGGGGGCACTTGCAGAAATGGCAAAAACTTGTGACATTCCCACAGGAGAAGATGAGTGGATTCGAGATATTTTTATCAATAACATGAAGAACTCGGACATCCAACGGAAACTTCTCACGGAAACCTTACCTCCACTAAAAACCTTAAATGTAGCCCTGATTGACGAAAAACGAATAACAAACCACATCAAAATGACTAGTACTTTTAAATCCAACGGATACTCTTCCAACAAATCTTTTAATCATTTTAATGTAAAAAGAGAACCCACCCTAAACATCAAAAGAACTAACACATGTATGAAATGCGGCGGAAATTTTACCAAAGGACACCTGGCGGTTTGCCCCGCTAAAGATACGACTTGTACGACTTGTAAATATCGAGGACATTTTAGTAGACTCTGTAAATCACGCCGTAAAATTGTAAATATTGTGGATAGTCAAATTGTAAATAATACAGATTGTAATTATCCTTCGGAACAACCGGATGTAAATATCGACCGCGCTAATAGAGAATGCTGTGGAGTAATAAACGCATGGTCGGAGTCCGGACAGAGCGATAACGATGATTACTCTGTATTAAACGTAACAACTATCTACGACGATCAAGGAAAAGAATTGAAGAAACTATTAAATATTGGCCTAGGAAATGAAAACCAAGTAATTTTCAATATACAGGTGGATTCAACTAGCCCTCTAAGCTTCCTTAAACAGAATGTGTTACACGAGTTGAAGTTACGAGACCCTTATGTGAAAATATATCCAGTGGATAAAGCGACTAAAGAACTTTATTGCGGATTTACGAACAATGCAATAAATAACACTGGAAAGGTAATTGTCCCAAATTTCTCAAATGAATGGTCGCACAAGGAATGCCACTTCTTCCTAACACAAGGTCACGAAAGAAACATCTTGGGAAACGACAATTTACCAAAAGTCGGAATCGAAGTTTCACAAAAACAATACACAACACTCACCAACAAGAGAACTTGTAAGTCTATCAATTCAGTTACCTCACTAGACATAGATAATGAAAAGACATGATTTCCAAAACTTTCAAACACTTATTCCTTCGGATTGGAAAAATAAAAAATCAAACAAAAATAACCCACTTTCACGAACCACTAAAGCCAATTCAACTAAAAGGCAGGAGGGTCCCTTTACACTTACTGGATTCAGTGAAATCAGAATTGTACAGACTCAAATCCGAAGGACATATCAAAAAATTAGAAAACGGCGATGAGGACAGATTTATTAGTCCGATAGTTATCACTTGTAAAAAAGACAAATCGATAAAGCTAGCCCTAGATTCAAAATTTATCAACAAACAAATTTACAAGAACAAATACCAGATACCCAATATACACGAATTAGTGGATAATGTAGCGGCTCAAATTTCAAACAATTCCGCCGGAGAAGTATGGTTCACCAATCTAGACCTAAAGAATGCATATAGTCAACTTTCGCTAGACAATTTTACTAGCAGCCAATGCAATTTTAGCCTAGTTGGCGGAGATATAACAGGCACTTATCAGTTTTTAACCGGTTTTTACGGACTCGGCGATATGCCAAACGAGTTTTAAAGAGTCATGGACTCAACTCTGGGAAATATTCCTTTTACAAATTGTTACCTTGACGACATATTAGTCGCTTCCAAAGGAAGTTTTAATGACCACAAGAAAATTGTCTATAAAATTTTATCAAAGCTAGATAGTTACAATTTCGCAGTTAAATGGTCGAAATGCAAATTTTTCCAAAAAGAAATCGAATGGCTCGGCTTTAAAATATCGGGTTAGGTGCATCCCTTGAATAACTCCATGAGAACGTTTGGAAAACAGTGTCATTCGCTTCAAGATTTTTAAATCTTCATGAATCCAAATATTCAACAAACGAATTAGAGCTATTAGGAGTTGTATGGGCGGTGGAACATTACAAAAAAACTATCTCTACAGCTCTGAATTCGAAATCATTACCGATCACAAAGCTCTCCTTTCCGCTTTGTCACCTAATCACGGAAACAAAACGTATCATAGCCGATTGACAAGATGGGTAGATCGCCTCTTACCATTTAATTTTACTATAAAGCATTTAGCGGGAAAAGATATGGGTTTTACCGACTTAATTTCAAGAACTCCTTCGGGTAAAGCAATTCCCCCATCACATTACGACGAAGAATTCGTAGTTGCAACTACCAAAAAAATATATAACGCACTCAATCCTTTGGATAACGAAAATTCATTACGTAATTCAATTAGTTCATAATCGGAAAATTCCCATTACACAAAATTACGAAACCACGTAATAATTACAGCGTTGAATTTCGTCAGTTCTTCCTTTTCAATCTGCAATCAAAAACACTACAGAACAGAATTTTGTAACTCTAAATGTATTCCCTCGGATTTCTCAAGCACAGACTTCACTAAAATCTTTCTATCAAATTCAGCCTTTATTCATTTTTTAATTCTTAATAGTAGCTTAATTAGTAATCCTTCGGATCTTAAACTTATAAATAGTGTAAATATGTCAAATAACTAAATTGTAGTAAATCCTTTCACTTCCGGGATACAGGTCTCAATCGATTTCCAAATTTCCTCAGAGCACAAAAAGTTAGTAACTAAATTTCGCGAAAATCTCAAATTAACTGAAAGACCTTTGGATTTAAATACATTATTCAATGCAAAGTTGGTCGCATTACTAACGGAAGATGATGAGATGCTAAACCCAGTTGTGGAAGGCTTTACAGAAAAAATTAAAAAACATCAACGCAAATTCCCGTTACTTTCACCAATTTTCGAAAGACCTTCATGAATCCGACGGACTTTTATATATGGATGGAAAATTAGTTATTCCTTTTACACTTCGAAACGCCGTTTTAAAAACCTTACACAAATCTCACCCTGGCCAATTCGGTATGAAATACCTGGCACAATATATTTGGTGGCCTCATATAAACCGACAAATTTACTTCCACGGGGTTAACTGCACACAATGCACCCAAAATGGTAAGAAAATAAAAAGCATCATACCTACCACACAAATTAGCGAACTTCACCCTTTTTTTGAACCTAATGAGGAATTAAACCTTGATTTTGCCGGCCCATTAGATAACATCTGGGGAAACAATAAATACATCTTATTATGTATAGATCGTTTTTCAAAATTTCCATCAGCTAAAATTACATCTTCAACGTCATCAAACACGGCAATCGAATTCCTTCAAGATTATTTTTATCTCCGTGGGATTCCTAACTCTATTCGTGTTGACCACGCATCCTGTTTTACTAGTCAGGATTTTAAATTATTTTGTAATTCTTTTAATATCAAATTAATATTTTGTACAGTTGGGGACCATCGTTCTACTGGTCTTGTATAAAAACTTGTTCATACTGTAAAAATCAAATTATTAGCAATGTCTTTAGAACAACAAAAACCTACATTACAAACTGCCATCTCGAAAATCATTTGGAATTTACGATCTTCCTTTCAATCGAAAATAAAATGTTCACCGTTCGAAATATACTTTAATAGAAAACCGAACACGATCTGGAAGCAATTGGCATCTAGTAAATTATCCGGTGGATTTTTAGACAAAGGGAAATCGATCTTAAGCAGAGAAAGGGCCCTTGACTGGAACGCTGACGATCGGATAGAGGACGGATACAAAGACTCTCTTGTACCGAAAAAGAACCAGTCTTCATTGGAGAAAGGCTACGATTCGGACCATCTTACAACTCCAAAACCTTCATCTTCCCGAGTGTCCCTAAACAGCCCGTTTAAAGTTAATTTACTACGAAAAACCAATGGAAGTATAAACGGAAATCCCTTCTATAAACAACTGGGTCAGAAAATAATAAACTCAACAAAATCCACGGTTGAACTATCCGACGGAAAAATCATTAGAAAATTGGACATCGCCATCCCAAAGTCTAAATCTTCTACAATCCGTTCATTCAAAGGAAATATCTTTTTTGCCTCCTTTTCTAACATTGATTTACAAGTAGGTCCAAGAAAGACCAACAAATCGAAGCCACAACAGACGCGAAAACCAGGTCCTAAGACAGGACGGCATACAGAGTCTCTCACCCCGGTCACCACCAGATCTAGAGGAATAAAACAACCTACCAAACTCAACAAATCGAAACTAAACCGAAATAAAGCCTCGACTTCGAACACAGGATATTTAGCAGGTGATGAATCCATGTTCATTCCGTCAGATACGTCCGATATTAGTGATTTGGAATGGATTGCGGGAGGTTTTCCATGCAGAGAAATGATAAGAAAACGCTTCATTTTGGATAACCACATTTTTAACGATGAACCTACCCCATCATTAGATCCTCAAACATATCAAACTAATATAAAATCTGAGATTTTAGACGAACAACTTCAATCTACGGATACAGCGGAATGCCCAATTAGTATAAAACCAGCACCTCAAACTACCTCACACCCACCTGGCGAACTTTATACTGCTACGACAACGGAGGGCCCGAAAACTCCGTTGGATTCAACAAAAGAACCGGAGGGAGAAAATCCGGTCGAATTTCCAGTCTATGAGATAGAAGACTCCTCTGACGAAATTACGATTACTGAGGAAAGGCATCTAAAGGAAAACACTATCACCGGTAATGATTTTAAATTAAGACGTTCGAGTCGAAATATTGGACCCCCACAATTCTATGGTAAACGATTTTACATAGATATTATAGACGAGATCGAAAACCAACCAGGCTCCGCAAATAATCCAATATCTCTTGATGAGGGCTACAGTTCGGGCTCCTTCACACAAACCATCAGAGAGAATCCCTCGGATAACCAGGCACACATTTGCGACATTCAAACGGAGGACCGTGCACCGGGCCCAGCGTGCTCCCCATCTTCTGATCAAATCTCCATTGCCTCCACTGACGAGTCCCTGAGAGATGCGGTGAATAGTTCGACAACTACATAGACTTAGACAGCGAAATTTTTAACGCCGAGCTAGAAAAATTCATGGAAGGAGACAATTAAACTAAATCAAAAACTTGAAAACTCGCATTTAGACATTGATAGTCTTACTAGTGTTTCGTTTCAGCGCAGTTAGAGTTTACTTATTTTGTAACCATGGATTATAATCCGCCGGAATTAGTTCTAATTCAGTCATTCCTTCGGAGCACTAAATTTTCATTTGTTATATCGTGCAGTATTTAATTTTCAACCCTTGTTGGACTTCTCGAGAGGGAGAAAAAGGGTTGGATAACATGTTACGTATTATGGCGCTTAGTACTTTAATTTTTTTTCCCACTAAGGGGAATGTTGCGAATCATACCATTCGTCTTATTTCATTTAATTAGTCTTAAAGTATTTTAACTGGTTAATTTAGATTTGACCTTGTTATCTTTATTCTCTCCGACGGAGAGAATGATCGCTCACTTTTTAATGTTTTAATTTAGAGATTAATTCACTTTTTAAACATATCTTATTTGTAACTAAGTAGAATTATCCGTAACAAAGAAACATTTTATTAAGCACAAGTATTTTTTGTCGTTTTTAAAAGAAAACGCAAAAGTATAAAAATTTATATTGTCATCAAAGAATTTGAATAACTTTTTTTCGAAAAATAATAATTTATTTTCTTTGTTGAAAATAGTTTTTCCATATCAGTGAAACTTTCAAACAAAAAGTCGATTTACATTAATTGATGATATGCAATGAACAGAAAATATATTCACGACACGCGCACACCTAAACACAACAAGACAGCGTGCATATCAATAGTTAGCATATCAATAACGAATAGTTTTTTGTGGAAAAAAATATTGAAAACCTATACATTTTGGACAATATCTAAGCGTTAAATTTTGATTCGTTCGAATTTAATTCGACCAATTAGCAGCTAGCCTCAATTCAGTTTGGAATTGTTGTTCTGGATAATTCACCACTCATCAATAATTCGCGTTATACGCTCTCAGCATTATTAATAAACTCTTTAAAGCGCGCATAATTTAGTCCAGAACATGAAAAATTTGGCAAATTTCAAACCCCCAAAACATTACAAAAAAATAATCCGAGGTGAAATATATTTCTACATTTGAACTCAGGAAGTCGATATCTTCAATGGGGCTTAAAAAACTTTTGTTGAAAATAATTACTTCGATCGGTGAAAATTGACTGAACAAAAAAAACCACACTGAGCATAAATATTCCGTTTTCTTCGAAAGTCGGAAGAATTAAGAATAGGCTTTCAAAGAAATCAAATTTTAAAGCTCATTGATGTTCCATATTTCCCTGGCAGTACGCAATTCAATATACATACGTATGTGAATGAGTTCAGGAGCAGCCAAAGGATACAGGACCCAAATAGCACAATAGTCTTTGTTTTGACTATAACAGTTAAGACGGAAGCTATATGCCAGGCAGTAGCGTGCCGAGGGGGCTGGCGGGGAGAAACCGCCCCCTCCCTCTCAATTCTGTTTGCCAAATTTTCTCAAAAGGTCCCCCCATTGGTATAACTACGACATCAATTTTTTGCTGACCAACCTGAAAATGTTTCTTCGGCGCCAATAAAACTAATTTTGAGGGTGAAGCGCACGCCGAAAAACGCAATTTTTTGGCCTGTTTGTTAAAAAATTTGCTTTGATAAAATAGGGTCCTTTTAGTATTTTCGGAGAGCTCGGAAAGTGAAATTGATCGACCTACAAAAAAGTAGACACAATTGTTGAGTGACAATTCATTATGAATCTCGTATATACTTAGTTTGTGATAACAGTTTCGCTCTTCTTCTTCAGTCGATGAGCTGCAGGACTGTGAGGACAGGGGCATCAAGGCATGGCTGATCAGTCACCACAGAGAGTTCAGTCTGCCCTACTACACAAACCAGTAATCACCTTTCATCTCTCTTCTGGAACATTGAAAAGCATCAAACTTGCTCACATAACTATTTGCATCCATTCTTCTGTGGAACGCTTTTGTAAAGAAAAAATGTGTGACCACAAAGGAAAACAGAAAGGAAAAACAGAAAGTTATTGATCTTGAGATATTTTCTAAAATGTACACTAAGTATTCGCGTGTCGTGCGATTCATGTTTCAACGGGGCGGATCGAACACATGCAAGAATTCAACCGAAAAACCATAGCCGAGGAGGCCGTAAAGTGAAGCTCAAAGTCAACACATAAGGTCGGCACATAGGAGTCGAACAAAAGTCGAAACATAAAATGGAGTCCGCGCGAAGCACAAAGTCGAACACGAAGTCGGAACATAACAGTCGAACTCAGTATTGAAACTTACAGCCGAACACATATTTGCAGCTTTGTCAAAATCAAAATCAAACTCATAAAGTCGCGCGTTCAAGGCAAAATTGAACCCAAAAAATTACGGGAACTTAGATTTTTTTGTCGGATTTTAGCTTGTAAAACTGTAAAACAGTTACAAGAAGCACAATAATTTTTCTTGTTTTTTCATTTTTTTTTGCAAAAATTGTTATGAATTTTGTAGTTTTTTTTCCAAAAATGGTGCGAAAAATAAAAGAAACTTTTATTAGAAAAAAAATTAAGTTTTCATGGTTTATCCTTCTATAATAAGCCTGCTCGCTCGCTTTATTCTCTCGAAATTAGACTCAAAACTGAAAACTTTCAAACAGTTTTTTCTCAAATTTGGGACAAACGTTTGAACATTTGTTAATGTAGTTCGAATCAAACCTGAAAAGGCTTTATTTTGATAAATCAATTCACCCTATACTTTGATTGTTTTGCGAATTGTTTTCGGTGAAAAATAACTTACTTTTTTTAAACATGAATTTCATTTTTTTTCAGATTTTTTAGTGTCGTGCGAAGCATGATTGAAAAGGTTTGAATATTGCGTGGAAAGTAACAAAAAAAAACAAAAAAACCTTGACACACCCGAATACATTGTTCCTTTCCAATGGTCGATGACCAAAGAATGTAGAAAAAAAACATAGATCAAAGCTAAAATATCCAAATACAAAAATGCAAGAAGCAAAATTAGCTATTTTACATCTTTTATTTTGCAGTTAATCAGACCAGCCTTATTGCTTGTCTCTTACAGGATCCTCACGAGAAGGCCTGCACCTGGTTTCAAAGTAAAATGTAAATAAATTTTTAAAGGACAAAACAAAACCGTCTCTAAAAAATTTGAACTCTAGAAACCAATCAAAGAATAATTCCTTTGAAAAACCTGTGATCCCGATTAAATATATTTGTTCGTCAACTCTTTTTTATCGGAAAATGTCTCCAGCAGTCGAACTCAGTCGAATTGTTATACCTCGGTCAAACACAGTCAAACTTTTTGATCTCGGTTGAAAACTTTTTCATTCGAAAAAACTCCATGGTCAAACACTGCTCTCGAAATGTTTTTTTTTTCGGTCGAACTCAATTAAAATGTTTTGCATTTCTTGGTCAAACTTTGTCGAAATATATCAAACACTGGTCCGGGTCGAGACGGTTGAAGCATAGCAAGCTTGGGTCGAGACGTTCAAAACAAACCAATCGTTCGCCGATTCGGTCGAAAAAAACCGCAAACCTCGACCCCAATTAACTGGAGCCGATAGCATGACTTTAAAAGTTATACATTTTGATTGTGCTTACAACTGAGTTGCAAAGGTGCAAAACTATTACTAAGATTAGATTTTTTCTACAACGTTTATCAGTTTTCACGAAGGTTAAAAATTATCGCTAAGATTGAAATTAATATATACGGTTAAAAGTAGTCACTAATTTGATTTTCAGGGTCGACAAGATTATGCAGCGATACGTGAACACAATCAGGGGCTGGTTTAATGGACACACTCACACAGATGACCTGACAGTGTACTACGACAACAGCAGCACAGAAGCAGCCCCCACCCCTGTTCTGACGGCCTTCACCGCCCCCAGTGTGACCACTTACTCCAACTCTAACATGGGCTACAGAGTGTACTATGTGGACTCGAAGAGAGAAAACGCCACCTTCTTCGTCGCAGATCACACCACTTACTATCTCAATGTCACCAAAGGTAGACGACACTGACCTCCGTATTGGAACTTAACCATCAGTTTAACTAACCCCGAAGCACCAAGTGAACAATCTCCCCCCTAAATCAAATTAGGGAGGAAAACGTTCACTTGCTTAAAAGTAATATTTTTCAGCCAGTCGGATTTGAGCAAAGTACATGCAGGCCTTACTGCTTGAATTTGTTATTTGATTTTAAGGGGGGGGGGGAGATTGTTTTCACATGGGCCAACCCGAACACTGAATGTCCGGAAGAAATTAATTAATTTCACCCCAACGCTGATTCGCCATTTTTAAGGTAGCAAAAGGGTAGATTTTGCAGTGAATGAGAGCTTGAAGTAAAACTTAAATGAAAAATTCCTAATTTCTATTTTTTCCATGCCTACTCAGTTTCAGAACAGAAACGCCGGGAATTGTAAAACTAGTTTTAAAAAAAATCTTGTAAAAAACCGGCCATTTTTGTTGTTCAAGCCACGCAATGAAGTCCTTTTAATGTGTTTTTGTTGACAGCAACAGAAAAGTTAGAAAAAAATCAAATCTTTTTTCCGACCATTGAAAATGGGGAGGAACTTTGTATTCGGATGTGTTTTAATTTTCTTTCCACGCCAAACCAGGTGCCACAAATAATGATCGGACTGGGTTGTGTCGTGATTCGAACCACATTGAAAATTTCCGAAAAATTTTCCCAGTGTCGAGAAAAATCTGTTAGAAATTTTTGATTTTTTTAGTCTTATTTCGAGCGAATAAAACAAGCGAGCAGGCTTTTTTTGTTCTCCACGCAAAATCACGTGCCACAATTAATTATCGGAATGGGTCGAGTGATATATCAGATTAAAGCCCTTGGTGATTTGAACGACATTAAAAAATTTACAATTTTTTCTTAGTGTCGAGAAAAACCGGTTTGAAATTTATGATTTTTGGTCTAATTTCAAACTAATATGGTGTGACTGACGGTATATGCTTACAATAGTTTATGAAGGCTATTTTAAAGCCTTGAAAACTTAGTGTCGCTCACATATTTGAATGTAACTGTTGCTTGCAGCCAAGTTGACAGGACAAGTGGTGTGGGAGGAGGAGTACAATCTGAAGGAGGCATACAACATGACAGGGGCACTGCCCTCCGACTTCGATGACCTCCTGACCCGAATGACAACGACGCCTCTTCTGGCCCAGAACTACCTGTGAGTAAAATTAACTCAAAGGAACTTTGGGAGTCTCTGGGAAATCTACCCAAAAAGAACTACAGCTTGAACTTTATCTTCTCTGATGAACTGTTTTGTAATTATGTGATAGCATCCATTATTTAGCATGTCACTTTCTATTGTAATGAGAGAAATTTTTTCTTTAAGGGCTCATTAAGTTCAATTTGCCTAACTTTTTCTTCTTGACGCAAACGCTTTCGAATTAACACAATCATATTCTTCGTGAGTTTTCTCAAAAATTTAATTCATAAATTTTCACAAAAACATTATTCCGTCATTTTTTGTCGAGCAAAAATTGCTTCAATTTCAATAAAAACCAATTCAGGAAAAACGCACTGCCATGTCAAGTTTCGGCATAGTTATTAAACTAGTTTTCTATTTTAATGCACTAGGTACTTTGGGCACAAGAAGGCCCACAATGTGACGTGCGACCTAGCATGTGCCCAGGATCAAGCTAGCAGTCTAAAGCACACTTACCTGCCGGATCCACCCACACACTGAAAAGAAAAGAAAAGAAAAGAAAAGAAAACGAAGCCGAGGGAGACGAGAACGATAAAACAACAGACTCGAATTCAATCTATTTTTTGAATTTTGTTAACTATCCCCCATTATTGCAAATGCGAAGGAATTCGTTTAGGGCACTAACTTCATTTATGTTTAGACGCTAAACTAGTCCTTAGAGAGAAAGAAAAAAATTAGCTAAGTTTCAAAAGGAGAATGTGGGGAAATTATATTGTTAACAGAATTCAGTTTGTTCAAAACTTATAGAAAATTAACCAGGCAGGTGCGACATTTTGAAGTTAAGAGCACCACCCAAAACAAAATCATGTTTTCAGTTCCATATCAGTTATATTTGGTTAGATAACTTTATTTATTTAGTGATTTCTGTGTGATTTGAGTAAACATAATTGTGCGAAGTTTCCACCAGAACCAACTCATCAGTTTTGATATGAAGAAATTGAACATCCGGCTAGAATTATAATAAATTGCGAGGCAACCGGTCGTTGTAATCTAACTGTTAACATGATGATTAGAACTTTGCAATAACTACAGAAGTTTGAAGCAAATCAAAATGCATCAAATTATTTTATTTTGAACACTGGGGTGTGCAGGTACTTTGTGAGGCAGAACTCAAATTTCCATTTCTTGACTGCTGAAAAATGTTTGAGGACAGTCAATGTTTTTTCTTAAGTTCTACTTAGAGTTTTGAGAGATATCATTTTCGGCTTCTTTAAAATAACGACTACCAAAATTTGTCACAATATAAAATAGTAACAAAACATTACCTTTGAGAAAAAACTTGTCAGCCTGAAAAAGGGAAAAAGTGGAAATATTTCATAAAAGACTCATTGAATGCACGTTGATAGTTTCAGCAAATGATACTTCAATATTCAAAACACTGGAAATAAAATATGCTGGAATGCTATAGTCAGTTTTAGACAGCTGGAAGGACGTTGCTTAAAAAATTGGCCTGAATAAGAAAAACCATCCCGAGCTAAAGTCGGAAAAAAATATTGTTTGAACAAGCGAAGCTAACAAATGCAGTATATATACGTACAAATGCATCATTTTGAGCGTTTAAGGCTTAGAACACCAAAATGCTAGCTTAAGTGTTCAACTTTTGGCACTATAAATGTTTAGGTCAGCCAACGATTAAGCCATTGAATGACAAAAAAGTCGTATAAAGATCCCACCTGCGCCTCTTAAAACAAACTAAATTCAATTTTTGAATGCGTAGCAACATACTCAGAAGAGCCCGCATTAAGATCATAGGAGTCACCTCCGTAAAACATGTTTGAAACAGAATTGAATGAAACATAACTTATGAGACACAAGAAACAACAAGTTTCTAATGTCAAACAAGACTGCTCGTATCAGGGCAAAGCCCTGAATGTTCAGACTGCCTTTTAAGGTCTATGGAGCAGTAATAACATTTAAAAAGTTAAATATAACAAGACTGCTCGTATCAGGGCGAAGCCTTGAATGTTCAGACAGCCTTTTAAGGTCTATGGAGCAGTAATAACATTTAAAAAGTTAAATATAACAAGACTGCTCGTATCAGGGCGAAGCCTTGAATGTTCAGACTGCCTTTTAAGGTCTATGGAGCAGTAAAAACATTTAAAAAGTTAAATATAACAAGACTGCTCGTATCAGGGCGAAGCCTTGAATGTTCAGACTGCCTTTTAAGGTCTATGGAGCAGTAATAACATTTTAAAAGTTAAATATAACAAGACTGCTCGTATCAGGGCGAAGCCTTGAATGTTCAGACTGCCTTTTAAGGTCTATGGAGCAGTAATAACATTTAAAAAGTTAAATATAACAAGACTGCTCGTATCAGGGCAAAGCCTTGAATGTTCAGACTGCCTTTTAAGGTCTATGGAGCAGTAATATTATTTAAAAAGTTAAATATAACAAGACTGCTCGTATCAGGGCGAAACCTTGAATGTTCAGACTGCCTTTTAAGGTCTATGGAGCAGTAATAACATTTTAAAAGTTAAATATAACAAGACTGCTCGTATCAGGGCGAAGCCTTGAATGTTCAGACTGCCTTTTAAGGTCTATGGAGCAGTAATAACATTTAAAAAGTTAAATATAACAAGACTGCTCGTATCAGGGCGAAGCCTTGAATTTTCAGACTGCCTTTTAAGGTCTATGGAGCAGTAATAACATTTAAAAAATTAAATATAACAAGACTGCTTGTATCAGGGCGAAGCCTTGAATGTTCAGACTGCCTTTTAAGGTATATGGAGCAGTAATAACATTTAAAAAGTTAAATATAACAAGACTGCTCGTATCAGGGCGAAGCCTTGAATGTTCAGACTGCCTTTTAAGGTCTATGGAGCAGTAATAACATTTAAAAAGTTAAATATAACAAGATTGCTCGTATCAGGGCGAAGCCTTGAATGTTCAGACTGCCTTGTAAGGTCTATGGAGCAGTAATAACATTTAAAAAATTAAATATAACAAAACTGCTCGTATCAGGGCAAAGCTTTGAATGTTCAGTCTGCCTTTTAAGGTCTTTGGAGCAGTAAAAACATTTAAAAAGTTAAATATAACAAGACTGCTCGTATCAGGGCGAAGCCTTGAATGTTCAGACTGCCTTTTAAGGTCTATGGAGCAGTAATAACATTAAAAAATTAAATATAACAGGACTGCTCGTATCAAGGCGAAGCCTTGAATGTTCAGACTGCCTTTTAAGGTCTATGGAGCAGTAATAACATTTAAAAAGTTAAATGTAACAAGACTGCTCGTATCAGGGCGAAGCCTTGAATGTTCAGACTGCCTTTTAAGGTCTATGGAGCACTAATAACATTTAAAAAGTTAAATATAACAAGACTGCTCGTATCATTTTAGCTCAGGAAAACAAAACCTTTCGAATGATATAAAAAGATTCCGCCAAAAATGGCTAGTTAAAAAGTCGAAATTTGTCTGAAGAAAAAAAAAACCCACCCGAGCACAAATATTCCGTTACTTTCGTATCGAAAGTCGGAACAACAATTAAAGTTTCTCAAGTAGTTGTCAAAATTAAAATGTGGATTAGTTTCAAAAACAATTTGTGTTAACTCAATGTAAAAACGAAATAATTTAACCGCAATATGTCAAAAACACGTCAAAAATTTAGCTTGCTTTGGATTTAAAAAACCTAATTTGATATCTGCTATAAATTTATTTACTGAGGATTAACAGACCCATGAAACAAGAAGTTTTATGTGTCAGAAAAAGTTGTTCTAAGCGCAAAATATTAGGATTAAGAAAAGAATGAAGTGGCATGAATGAAGCCGTACAACTCTGAGGCACGTTGATTTGCTAGATTTTAGTTTATTTGAATGGAAACTAATTCTAAAAACTATAGAGTTGATCCATTTTGGTGTAATTTCTTAAGTTTCTTTTAGCTGTGAAATTTTAAATTGTGCTTAATTGGAAGTTTTCAGCATTTTGATTGATTAGATCGATATGATTATACTTGTGTTTGGGGCAATCGACATGAAATTCATACAGTCAAAAAACATTGACGGTGATTTCTATTGGAATTGTGGTAGTGCAGTTGCAGTAACTTTGATGTTATCTATATTATTATATTTTCTTTATTACTGTCAAGGCCATATGTGCCGATGTAAAAGAAAAGGACTGCACGCAGAAAAAAAAATCAAGCCAGAAGATCTGAGCTTTAGAAAAAAATAGAACGATATTCTAAATTATTTTCCTGGTACTCTTAGTCTTACATAAAGTAGTTATTAGAAGTTCCTGAGGTTATCATTTGGCACAATCAGCCGAATTCTTGTCTCAAGACAATCAAACCGATATGAAAACTTTCTTTTTTTAAACTACGGCTAATTCTGATCAATCACAGAACTTTAAGATATGTTTTGACCAATTTCTTCTAGCAGCGAATCTAAGAGAAGCGTGAACCCAGAAATACTGCTGGAGGATCCAAAAAAGTCTAGAGGAACGAACCATTACCGAGAACAGAAAAACCCAGAACATGCAGAGATGCGGTTGGTGCCGCACCTCGAGGCGCAAAAGATAGATTGACGGAGGACACTGTCCTGCTCGAGAACAAAGAAAGAAGAGAAAGAGTGCTAAAAATGGGCCATAACATAAATTACAACGCCGTTCAGAAAGGACTAGTTTCCGAAATATTCCTAGCACTAGGAACAGAAGGAAAGAAATGGTTTGTTCAAAAAAATCTGCATGTGGAAATTTGAGAATAGATTTAAATGAAATCGTAAAATTGAAACAAATTGGTTCGAAAAAGTGTTTCGTACGAACGATATAACTTTTTCAATAAATGGCAAGAATTGGTAGAAACGCTTAAATCATTTCATGCAGGACTAACTGCTCAAAACTGGGTATGCTTGAAAATGAAATTCTCCGAGATCTATTGATTTCGAAGATAGGGAATATCTTAAAACAAGATACACTGACATTCGAGACACTGTCACAGGACGAAGTAGTGAAAAGAGCTCTGAAAGTCATAAACAGAACAAACAGCCAACTCAAGCGTTTCAAATGTCAAAAGCAAGCACTCGCTCTACAAGCTACTTTGCGTAATCCCATTAAAGATAAAACAAGAGCCTATAATGGCAGTTCGAAATCGAAGCCAGAGCAAGCAATAGACGAAAAAACAGAGACCAGTATAGAAAGAAACTTGCCGATGAGAAGAATAATATTAGAAACACTTCGGTAGAGTCCGTGTAACAGGATGGGCAGAACATTTTCAGAGGAACATTCGAAGAACTGTCCGGCTATAGTTAAATCATGTGAAAACTGACTGCAATAAGCCCAATCACGTTGCAAAAATATGCAGCAGGATGAGGAAGTGACAGAGGTCGCAGGTGAAAAAACCATAAAACCATTCAGCGATCACCTTTTGAGGCGTACTTCGGTCGCCTACCAAAAAATGAATTTAAGAATATAAGAGATTAAATACTAAAAATTTTTGATCTTTTAGATAAACAGCATAAACGGTAAACGGATGATGGGATGCGGAATAACTGGAGTCGGCTAGCACTCACATTTAAAGAATTGTAGATAGGACAAAAAAAATTTACCCGGAATTGCAAAAAGCGATGCTCTAGTCCAAGAAAACGTGTTTATAGAAGATAAACCAGTAAAACAAAAGCAGATCTTTTAACGATTTTACTGCAAAAAGTCTAGTGCAAGAGAGAAAAGCCGTCATCCGTACGAAAGAAGGGTAAAAGGATAAAATTAAAAGTTCAATAGAAGAACCAAAGCGGAAACATCAGAAGCAAGCAATCTATCCACTACTAGACAGCGACTCGGAGGGACAAACACTTCAACAGCAGCAGATAAAGGACCAAAAACTAGCACACAGAAGTTTCAGAATAACTAAAACGTGATCTAATCAAACATCCACATAGGGATCTCAGAACTGCTAGAGATATTGGAGATCTTAACAAGGTGGCGATGAAGGCGTGCTGACTCAAATTAGCTACATTTGAAATGCGAACAGATAAACCGACATAGACGAAACTATTGCTTTTAGAAACACACTTAATTCGCCAAAAATTCGGTTATGCGGCGTTAGATATACCTAGAGTCTGGAATGCAGCTAGGGCAGTGCCGTTAGACATTTAATAAAGATGAAAGAGTAAAAATTGAGTCCACCCACCAATTACCAATTTAAAAAACAAAAAGTCGTCTCTAAGTTCAGAACTTAACAAAACTGAGTGATAAAACTCTTTGTGTACTATGAAAAATTTGAGGTGTAAATTGATAAAGTGTTCCTGACCTTTGGAAATGAGGAACTGTGTAAAAAGAAAATACTGTGTCAAAACAGCGGCCGGGTCCATTAATCTAAAAAGTGATATCACGGAGGCAAAAGTTCTAGTGCAGGCGGAAAAAGTTGTCGTCCGCCTGAAAGTTCACTAGAAGAACCAAAGCAGAAACATCAAAAGCAAGCAATCAGTCCACTACTAGACAGCGACTCGGAGTGCAAACACTGCCACTGCAGCAAATATGAAACCGAGACCGAAAAAGGTTATAGCCCAAAAAGCTCGAAAGTTAAAGATGCAGAGGCAGCAATCGTAAAAAAAGGCATGCGATCGAATCGAAAATCAATAAGCAAAAAAAAGCGGATGAACAGAGTAGTTACACACCGAAAAAATTAAGTATCCCGAAAAAAAACTTGACCAGACTACACTTCCGGAAACAATTCTATACGCATTCAAAAATCATGACATGGCTGCAGAAGAATAGGACAGGTTAGCGGAACAACTATTGACCCGGTGGAGCCAAAAAACAGCGGACGAAGTCCTAAGTCCGAAGGACACGTCGGAAGAAACAAACACTACGACTCGGCACTTCACCACGATTTTTGGATGAATCCAGCCAGAAGGACACAGTGGGTTCGAAAGTGCAAAGCAGTGGCCGGTCGAATAAAAATCAGAGACCGGAACGTGATCCAATCATCCAAGGGAACTCAGCACTGATGCAGATATTACAAATATTAACAGGACTGCTCGTATCAGGGCGAAGCCCTGAATGTTCCGACTGCTTTTTAAGGTTTATGAAATAGTAATAACTTAAAAAAATAAATGTAATACAATAAAATTGAAAAAAAATACTTCAAAATTTTTTAAATGAAAATCATCCCCCCACAACCATATAAGGTACAAAAGAATAGATTTCGCTCCTTGTAACAAATAAATTATAGCAAATAAGCTTCCTTTAACCAATTTGGAACGATTTCTAAGACGGATTAAATCTCCGCTTACGCATTAATAGCGCGAATTATATCGCGCGTTAATTGTCCCAAATTGGCCAAAATGGCAATCTTTAAACCCCCATAACTTTACAAAAAATGATCACAGGTAAAATATCTTTTCAAATTTGAGCTCATGAAGGCAAAACCTTTCGAATGATAAAAAAAACTTCGTCAAAAATGGCTAGTTAAAAAGTCGAAATTTGTCTGAAGAAAAAAAAACCCACCCCGAGCACAAATATTCCGTTACTTTCGTATCGAAAGTCGGAACAACAAAGCGGCGTTGATATTAACAAATAAGTAACATCCGAAACGTTAACAGATAAGCCGAGTGAGACGAGTTTAACGCTATTAGAATTACACTTAATTAGCCGAAAATTGGTTATGCGGCGGTAGACATAACTAGAATCTGGAATGCAGCGAGGAAAGTTTCGTTAGACCTTGAGTGAAGATGAAATTGGAAAAATCGAGTCTACCCACCAGTTATCAAATAAAAAACCAATCTCTAATTTCAGAACTTAACAAAACTGAGAAATAAAACTCCTTGTGTATTATAAAAAAAATGTTAATAGTGTAAGTTGATAGAAGTTTTCCTGCCCTCTTGGGAGTGCGGCACTGCGTTTGCAGTAAGCATGATGTTGACTAATTTATTCTATTGTTGTTTTTATTTTTGCGGCAATATGTGCCGATCTAAAGAAGAAGAAGAACTGCATTTTCAGTCTTATGAAAACTTAGATATGGAAACTAAGCCAGTAGATCTGAGCTTCAGAGAAAAATGGAACACATTCTTAGTTAACCTCTTGAAATTCTAATTAGTTTAACACAAGTGAGTTAATAGAAGTTCCTCAGGTTATCACAGGAGTCTGCATCTAAGCAGCTTTAATTCGATATCAGAACTTCAAAACTTCACCCTATAGGGATGTGAAAGTGTGTGAACTAGGTGAAGTTTTGATTCAAAATTATGAGAAGAACTTACTAAATCTGACCTTAAAGAACCCAAATATAGCCTTGATTACCAATTAAGAAGGCACTAAGTCTACTATCTTTAGCAAAACAGATGAAATTATGCAAATTTCCTGGTTCAAAGTCAGTTCAACAATGTGTGCAATGTTTTATGGATTTTTCATCAGCATAAAATGTCACTCGCCGACTCAGCCTTTCAGCAAATCAATTGGTTGTCAATCAATTTTTAAAAAAGTGACCGCGAAGGAAGAAGATCGAATGAAGAGCCACAGTGCAGACATCCGATTGCGCAATGCTCCGAAATTTGGAAAAAATGCTACACTTCAAAAAAATCGAAGACAAATGAAACAAATCGAGGACTGGAATGCAGAAATTAATTTTAAAAAACTCAGGGAAATGCAAAAGCCTACAAAAATGAAGAAAATGTTACTAGTGAAAATTCCACCAAAACAGTGTTTACTTAGAATTAAAGTTGCCAGCTGAAATTCCAGAGCAAGCCGATAGCTTTTAGGCAAACTTTGCTTTTGTGTATTGTAAATCATACTTATTTTCGGAAGCTTGGCTATCGGCTGTTTGAACTTGCTTCACTTGAAGATTCTCTGTAGGTCTCCCCGTTTAGCTTGTCATGAAGGTGAGTGAAAAGAAGACTTCTGTGAAAGACTTCTTGTCAATTTAGCTGATTTTGGTCACAAAAGTGAATCGTTGGCCGCTTCCAGTTGAAATCTGGATGCAAAATTGAATTAAGAAAACTGTCGTCATAATTACTTCCACTTTACCTGTTGTGCAGCCATCGGGGCAAAAAGGCTGGTATCTGACTTGAAAAGATACATAAAAAAACAGAAGAGTGGGTTTTGTTGGAAAATAAATCACTGCAATTGACCGAAAAAAAAATCAAAGTAGCCAAAAACAAGATTAAGAAAAACTCTTTAAAATATTGCAAGCATTAGTCGCTTTGCATAGAGCATTAAAAATTCACCCCCTCCCTTGTTGATTCTACTAACTTGAATTTCAATATATTCAAGCAGCAATTATCTGAGCTGGACGCGGTGCTTGTTTTTGTATGACCTAAAAGTTCATTGAAAAATAGGAAGAATTGGAGCTGTTTAACAAATTTGCGGCAAAATGGCGAGGGGGGGGGGGGGGGTAGGGGGCGTTAGGGTTTGAGTTATACATTTTCACAAGAAAGTTATTTGTGACAAGGGGCGATTTGTTGCCGTTTTTGGCCCGTTTGGAAGTTGTTTTTTTTGTGTTTTTATCTTGGACTAATTGTATCAATATTTGCATAATGAGGTTGCGAATTCGGGCGTTGTTTGAACGTTAATAGGAAGCCGTCCCGTTTTTGTATAGCTACACAGACTACAAAGAGTGAAATAATTGAGGGAGGGATGAAATAACAGGGGCGGAATGGAATTGGGAAAGGAAAGATTTCAGGAAGTCATACAAAGCTCTTGCCACACTTATTCACGCGTCTTCCAACCCCAACATTGTCAATCAAACAATAGCATGACCATCCAATCTGGGCTAATCAATGCAGTCTTTATAGTCCCTTCCTTGTTCTCTGGTCCTCATTTTACTGCAGCCATTTTATTCCCTCAACTTCAAGTTAATGTCACTATGATTAGTGAACAAAACGCAAATATATGTAGAACGCTTTAAGAAAACTACCAACTGTCAAATTAGCAATGCCTTTGCAGCTTTTGTTCTTTTTGATAAGATGAGCAGAAAATTACAGATGTCGCTGCAGCTAGACGCATTACCACCCGCCAAATGCATCAAGGACAATTCGGTACCACCGATGAAGGTAAATCTAAATTATACTTTCCCTATCAATTTTTGAAATTAGTTTTTACCAACACTTGCAGTGTTGTAATCTAATTAGTTTTTTCAATCAAAACTTTCTTGGCAGATAACCAAAATTACTATTTCTGACTATCCAATGGTGTCTCCTTGAGCGTATATGTTTTTAAAATAAACAAACTTTATGAACATAGTTTTAAATTGTCAGCAAAGAAGATATCTCGAATGGTATTGCAGAGCAAAACAGTACTATATGCTTCATCAGGGGCTGATCGAGGATTTTCACGAGGGGGGCTGCTTTTCAAAAATGAGTAATGCAAAATCTTTGCAAAGTGAGTGTACGTCCTTCACCTTTTCTAAACCTAAACTCAAATTGCAAAAACCTTTAGTTGATCAAACCCCCCCCCTCCACTTCCAACATTTGGCCCTTTGCTCCCTTACAACCCCCATTCCAACGTTTGCCTCTTTGCCCCCCCCTGCCCGCGCTCTTGAAGCCCCCTCCCCCCACCTGGCCTTCTGGGACCCCCCCCCACGCTGAACCTTTCCCGCTCTACCCTCTGATCCGGTTCAGGTATGGTGAGTATCTGTGGGGGTTGGTTCAGTTGGGATTCATTTGGTGGAGGGAGGGTTGATTCAGGTGGGGGCAGGGTTGCGATTGGTTCAGGTGGGGGCAGGGTTGCGATTGGTTAAGGTGGGGGATGGCGAGTGTAAGGGTGCAAAAGCTGCAAAGGGGCAAACATTGGAGGGAATAGAAGCGGGAAATTGTTGAAAGCAACAAAATTCAGCTATTGAGTAACATAAAAAAAATTATCAAATTTTTTGGATAATCAAAAATAACCAACTTTAGTTTAAAACGTAGAAAAGCCTTTACATGCGTTGAAATTCGCATGTCAACAAAGTGAGAAAACGCGATTATAATTGTTCCGACTTTCGATACGAAAGTAACGGAATATTTGTGCTCGGGGTGGGTTTTTTTTTCTTCAGACAAATTTCGACTTTTCAACTAGCCATTTTTGACGGAATTTTTTTTTACCATTCGAAAGCCATTGTTGTCCTGAGCTTAAATTTGAAAAGATATTTCACCTGTGATCATTTTTTGTAGAGTTATGAGGATTTAAAGATTACCATTTTGGCCATTTTGACCAATTTGGGACAATTAACGAGCGATATAATTCGCGCTATTAACGCGTAAGCCGAGATTTAATCCGTCTTATAAATCGTTCCAAATTGGTTGAACGAAGCTTATTTGCCATAATTGATTTGTTACAAGGAACGAAATTTTTCTTTCTGTACTTTATATGGCGTGTGGGGGGATGATTTTCATAAAAAATTTCAAATTTTAGAAAACAAAATTTTCATTTTATTTTATTTCATTTAATTTTTTATGTTATTACTGCTGCTCCATAAACCTTAAAAGGCAGTCGGAACATTCAAGGCTTCGCCCTGATGCGAGCAGTCTTGTTGAGTTTTATTGTCGGTGTCCACAAAAGTGAAAAAAAAATCGATTATAATGGGTTAAAAGTGGATTTTGCTTCCTCGAAAAATAGTAATGTTATAATCAATTTTTTTTCACTTCTGTGAATACCGACAGTGAAACTCAATTATAATCGATTTTCATTCATGGAACTCCAATGCGGGGAGGTTCCAGCCTCTTTCTATCAGTTTTGTTAGATACTAGGATATTTGTTTCGACTTTTGAAGAATCCAGTTAATTTATGCTTGGAGAGATTTTTTATTCTTTCTCGACATTTTAATTGAACATTTTTGACGAAAACTTTTTCTACTGATTTTTTTCCAACTCGACACGAGTAAACAATGGGTTAAATCGTTCGGCAGGGTTAAATGAAATTGAAGCAGGTCAAGTCATTTTTCTGATTACTGAGAAAAGATACGGTTAAATTATTTTTGCACTTTACATGGAGTGATGGAGATCAAATGAAGAAAAAAATTAGAATAAATTCAATTGTTTGATCATTTTTTCATGGAAAAGTTCCTTAATTGGCAGTACAGTGAAGTCAAAAGTTTCAGAGTTTTGCCTTGATGTACAAACAGTCTTGTTTAGTTCCAATATTTGTTGATTAGAGCCAGCTTTTCGCTGAAACTGTTTTAAAAAATTATTGTAGATAGCTTTCATCAGTGTTTTTGCCTTAAACATTTTTATTACTGACGAACACTTTTAAAATTTTCCTACTTTGACATTTTTGTGACATTTAAGGCTGAAAATGTTGAAAAAATATTTGTTACTATTTGAGTTCGGCTCATTTTTTGGAAGATACTATTTCATTCCAGTCGTTAGGTTCATCAGATGATTCTTATAAAGTATCAAATTTTTATTTTCTGAAGGGTTCTTGAACTGACTTATCATCTTATCAAATGATGTCTGTGCTTTTCGCCATTTGAAAAAATTTTCTTTCCGAAAAAAAATGTAATCAAATTAATTATAGTTTAGAATATTTTTTCCTCATTTCTTTGGCCTGTTGTTCCAACTTTCTAAGAAAAAGACGGATTATTTATGCTTCGGGTGGTTTTTTATTTATTCAAGTTTTGAAGTTTTAACCAAAAGTTTGTGATATGAACTTTTAATATCATCTTAGAAAGTATTGTTGTCTGAGGGACAGAAAGCAAAAGACTGCGATCTTGTTTTGTAAAAATATGGGTGTTTGAAGTTGCGAATTTGGCCGAATTGGGATAATTAACTCGCTATATATGGCGCGCAAGCGGCGTATTGAATAGTTCCAATCTGAAACAAGACTACTCGTATCAGAGCGAAGCCTTGAATGTTCCGACTGTTTTTAAGGTCTATGGTGCAGTAATAACATGAAAAATTTAAATGTAATAAAAAAAATTAGAAAACTTAAAAATAAAACTTGCAATTTTTTTGTGAAAACATCCCCCCACACGTCTTATTAAGTACAAAGTGATATATTTTGCTCCTATTAACAAATCAATTATGGCATATAAACTTCGTTGAAACAATTTGGAATGATTTCTAAGACGGAATAAATCTCGCTTACGCGTTAATAGCGCGAATTATATCGCGCGCTAATTGTCCCAAATTGGCCAAAATGACAATCTTTAAGCCAGCATAACATTAAGAAAAAGTATCACAGGTGAAATATTTTTTCAAATTTAAACTCAGGAGAATAATAGCTTTCGAATTATATAAAACCGAAATTTGTCTGAAAAACAAAACCCACCCCGAGCACAAATATTTCGTTACTTTCGTTTGGAAAGTCGGAACATAAGGCATTTGGCCTTTTAATGAGTGTACGATAGGATAAATTTAGTGCTTTTTAGTTAACAAATATCGCTTTTTATTATTTTTTTGCTTAACTATTGTTGCTTTTTACTTCAATTAATTTTTGTTTTTTTTTCGATCATTTTGTCAATTTTTCAACCAAAAACGTTTTATGATGAATGCCCTAAAGTGCTGTAGAGACTTTCAAGGTTTTGTGGTGATAAACGAGCTGTCCTATTTATTTCAGTTAAATTTTTATGCTGATTTTGAACTTCTAATTGAAACGCAATTAAAAGTAATTGCCAACTGGGGATAATTCTTTTGTGCACATACGCAACGAATAATTCCGGGTCAGAGTTTACTCCAAATTGAACTGACACAATCTAATTGATGCATTAATTGAGTTAATAGACTCAAAATTTATAATAATATTTTCCTTAACGTTGCGTTTCGGAAGAATCAGTGCTTCTCGTTGGTGCAAAAGTTTTGTAATTGTCGTCGATAGTGTGTTCATCATAATGATCATGCGTTCGTTCATTAAATTACTACTGTAAAAAGGAGATCATTAAAAACAAAATTTTCATTTCTCTGAATTTATTCCCTCATTCGCAATATTCAATGCAAAGTGATATTATATATATAAATCAGAGATAATTCAGAGTACGTGAAAAATTGTCATTTAAAGGTTCTATAGGGATCTGAAGAAAACTACCTGGATTATAGTAACTTTCTTCAAAATTCGCTAGAAACAGAACTGAATTAATGGAGTAAACTTCAAGTCGGTGACCCAATTACAGCACATATGCGACCACTGTACCATATAAACTATAAATTCATATTAAATTTCTGCTTTACTTTTCATTAATCTTTGAAGTTCCTGCTCAAAATAGTCTCAATAGGTTAATTGAAAAATCTTTCAGCCATTGAAAATAGCACATGTGGTACCATTTTTTGACGCTTGCATCGCAAAAGCGGATAAGTTTTTCCAGCGATGCAGATTTAAATGCAAACTTACAATTAAAACACAGAACTCCAAAAGTGACGGAAAACTGCGGTTTTTTTTTCTTCATTTTTTAAAGGATATCCGTTAGAAAATTCTCGCATCTGTCAGATAGCAAACACGATTTCCGTCAAATCAAATATGTCTTCATCCATCATAAAACAAAATATAGTCTGGTTTTGTCATTTTGTCATTTGGTACAGCAAGTGAAGTTTGTTTTGTTTACTCACGCGTTTTCAGCTCAGAATTACTGTGATTGATTTTGGATTTTGCATTTTATTAAAAACATTCACCTACGTTTAAAGCGAGTAACAAAACAAACCGATGACTAAGATTCAGTTTTTGCCGTTACGAAAAATCTGACAATTGTCTTGAAAAGTTGTCAAAAACTTGGCCGATTCAGAACTTTTGTTCATTTAATTATTTTTCGTGCAATTCAAAATTATGATTAGTTCTTGTTTCTATTATAATTAAAAAACCTCAAAATCTGGTAAGTGAGTTGTTTTGTATAAAAATCTGTTAAGTGAGTTGAATTTGTGAATAAGTTAGTGAATAGCGAGCGGTTCACGCCAGCATTAATTTGCAGGTAAAATTAGGAAACAGTGAATTTGTTGCTGCCCCAAGTGGATCTATTCAGCTATCCCCCCTTTGGTACCTAGTAACGAATTACCAACCCTATAAAGAACAAACTCAACGGTTAAGCATATGAAACTTTTATACCTAGCAACGAATTACCAATCCTATAAAGAACAAACTCAACGGTTAAGCATATGAAACTTTTATACCTAGTAACGAACTACCAACCCTATAAAGAACAAACTCAACGGTTAAGCAGATGAAAGTGGATCTATTCAGCTATCCCCCCTTTGGTACCTAGTAACGAACTACCAACCCTATAAAGAACAAACTCAACGGTTAAGCATATGAAAGTGGATCTATTCAGCTATCCCCCCTTTGGTACCTAGTAACGAACTACCAACCTTATAAAAAACAAACTCAACGGTTAAGCATATGAAAGTGGATCTATTCAGCTATCCCCCCTTTGGTACCTAGTAACGAACTACCAACCCTAGAAAGAACAAACTCAACGGTTAAGCATATGAAAGTGGATCTATTCAGCTATCCCCCCTTTGGTAACTAGTAACGAACTACCAACCCTATAAAGAACAAACTCAACGGTTAAGCATATGAAACTTTTATACCTAGTAACGAACTACCAACCCTATAAAGAACAAACTCAACGGTTAAGCATATGAAACTTTTATACCTAGTAGCGAACTACCAACCCTATAAAGAACAAACTCAACGGTTAAGCATATGAAACTTTTATACCTAGTAACGAACTACCAACCCTATAAAGAACAAACTCAACGGTTAAGCAGATGAAACTTTTATACCTAGTAACGAACTACCAACCCTATAAAAAACAAACTCAACGGTTAGGCATATGAAACTTTTATACCTAGTAACGAACTACCAACCCTATAAAGAACAAACTCAACGGTTAAGCATATGAAACTTTTATACCTAGTAACGAACTACCAACCCTAAAAGAACAAACTCAACGGTTAAGCAGATGAAACATTTATACCTAGTAACGAACTACCAACCCTATAAAGAACAAACTCAACGGTTAAGCAGATGAAACTTTTATACCTAGTAACGAACTACCAACCCTATAAAGAACAAACTCAACGGTTAAGCATATGAAACTTTTATACCTAGTAACGAACTACCAACCCTATAAAGAACAAACTCAACGGTTAAGCATATGAAACTTTTATACCTAGTAACGAACTACCAACCCCATAAAGAACAAACTCAACGGTTAAGCAGATGAAACTTTTATACCTAGTAACGAACTACCAACCCTATAAAGAACAAACTCAACGGTTAAGCATATGAAACTTTTATACCTAGTAACGAACTACCAACCCTATAAAGAACAAACTCAACGGTTAAGCATATGAAACTTTTATACCTAGTAACGAACTACCAACCCTATAAAGAACAAACTCAACGGTTAAGCATATGAAACTTTTATACCTAGTAACGAACTACCAACCCTATAAAGAACAAACTCAACGGTTAAGCAGATGAAACTTTTATTTGTAGTAACGAACTACCAACCCTATAAAGAACAAACTCAACGGTTAAGCATATGAAACTTTTATACCTAGTAACGAACTACCAACCCTATAAAGAACAAACTCAACGGTTAAGTATATGAAACTTTTATACCTAGTAACGAACTACCAACCCTATAAAGAACAAACTCAACGGTTAAGCAGATGAAACTTTTATACCTAGTAACGAACTACCAACCCTATAAAGACCAAACTCAACGGTTAAGCAGATGAAACTTTTATACCTAGTAACGAACTACCAACCCTATAAAGAACAAACTCAACGGTTAAGCATATGAAACTTTTATACCTAGTAACGAACTACCAACCCTATAAAGAACAAACTCAACGGTTAAGCATATGAAACTTTTATACCTAGTAACGAACTACCAACCCTATAAAGAACAAACTCAACGGTTAAGCAGATGAAACTTTTATACCTAGTAACGAACTACCAACCCTATAAAGAACAAACTCAACGGTTAAGCAGATGAAACTTTTATACCTAGTAACGAACTACAACCCTATAAAGAACAAACTCAACTTTAAGCATATGAAACTTTTATACCTAGTAACGAACTACCAACCCTATAAAGAACAAACTCAACGGTTAAGCATATGAAACTTTTATACCTAGTAACGAACTACCAACCCTATAAAGAACAAACTCAACGGTTAAGCATATGAAACTTTTATACCTAGTTACGAACTACCAACCCTATAAAGAACAAACTCAACGGTTAAGCAGATGAAACTTTTATACCTAGTAACGAACTACCAACCCTATAAAGAACAAACTCAATGGTTAAGCATATGAAACTTTTATAACTAGTAACGAACTACCAACCCTATAAAGAACAAACTCAACGGTTAAGCAGATGAAACTTTTATACCTAGTAGCGAACTACCGACCCTATAAAGAACAAACTCAACGGTTAAGCATATGAAAGTGGATCTATTCAGCTATCCCCCCTTTGGTACCTAGTAACGAACTACCAACCCTATAAAGAACAAACTCAACGGTTAAGCATATGAAAGTGGATCTATTCAGCTATCCCCCCTTTGGTAACTAGTAACGAACTACCAACCCTATAAAGAACAAACTCAACGGTTAAGCATATGAAACTTTTATACCTAGTAACGAACTACCAACCCTATAAAGAACAAACTCAACGGTTAAGCATATGAAACTTTTATACCTAGTAGCGAACTACCAACCCTATAAAGAACAAACTCAACGGTTAAGCATATGAAACTTTTATACCTAGTAACGAACTACCAACCCTATAAAGAACAAACTCAACGGTTAAGCATATGAAACTTTTATACCTAGTAACGAACTACCAACCCTATAAAGAACAAACTCAACGGTTAAGCAGATGAAACATTTATAGCTAGTAACGAACTACCAACCCTATAAAGAACAAACTCAACGGTTAAGCAGATGAAACTTTTATACCTAGTAACGAACTACCAACCCTATAAAGAACAAACTCAACAGTTAAGCATATGAAACTTTTATACCTAGTAACGAACTACCAACCCTATAAAGAACAAACTCAACGGTTAAGCATATGAAACTTTTATACCTAGTAACGAACTACCAACCCTATAAAGAACAAACTCAACGGTTAAGCAGATGAAACTTTTATACCTAGTAACGAACTACCAACCCTATAAAGAACAAACTCAACGGTTAAGCATATGAAACTTTTATACCTTGTAACGAACTACCAACCCTATAAAGAACAAACTCAACGGTTAAGCATATGAAACTTTTATACCTAGTAACGAACTACCAACCCTATAAAGAACAAACTCAACGGTTGAGCATATGAAACTTTTATACCTAGTAACGAACTACCAACCCTATAAAGAACAAACTCAACGGTTAAGCAGATGAAACTTTTATACCTAGTAACGAACTACCAACCCTATAAAGAACAAACTCAACGGTTAAGCAGATGAAACTTTTATACCTAGTAACGAACTACCAACCCTATAAAGAACAAACTCAACGGTTAAGCAGATGAAACTTTTATACCTAGTAACGAACTACAACCCTATAAAGAACAAACTCAACTTTAAGCATATGAAACTTTTATACCTAGTAACGAACTACCAACCCTATAAAGAACAAACTCAACGGTTAAGCATATGAAACTTTTATACCTAGTAACGAACTACCAACCCTATAAAGAACAAACTCAACGGTTAAGCATATGAAACTTTTATACCTAGTTACGAACTACCAACCCTATAAAGAACAAACTCAACGGTTAAGCAGATGAAACTTTTATACCTAGTAACGAACTACCAACCCTATAAAGAACAAACTCAATGGTTAAGCATATGAAACTTTTATAACTAGTAACGAACTACCAACCCTATAAAGAACAAACTCAACGGTTAAGCAGATGAAACTTTTATACCTAGTAGCGAACTACCGACCCTATAAAGAACAAACTCAACGGTTAAGCATATGAAAGTGGATCTATTCAGCTATCCCCCCTTTGGTACCTAGTAACGAACTACCAACCCTATAAAGAACAAACTCAACGGTTAAGCATATGAAAGTGGATCTATTCAGCTATCCCCCCTTTGGTAACTAGTAACGAACTACCAACCCTATAAAGAACAAACTCAACGGTTAAGCATATGAAACTTTTATACCTAGTAACGAACTACCAACCCTATAAAGAACAAACTCAACGGTTAAGCATATGAAACTTTTATACCTAGTAGCGAACTACCAACCCTATAAAGAACAAACTCAACGGTTAAGCATATGAAACTTTTATACCTAGTAACGAACTACCAACCCTATAAAGAACAAACTCAACGGTTAAGCATATGAAACTTTTATACCTAGTAACGAACTACCAACCCTATAAAGAACAAACTCAACGGTTAAGCAGATGAAACATTTATAGCTAGTAACGAACTACCAACCCTATAAAGAACAAACTCAACGGTTAAGCAGATGAAACTTTTATACCTAGTAACGAACTACCAACCCTATAAAGAACAAACTCAACAGTTAAGCATATGAAACTTTTATACCTAGTAACGAACTACCAACCCTATAAAGAACAAACTCAACGGTTAAGCATATGAAACTTTTATACCTAGTAACGAACTACCAACCCTATAAAGAACAAACTCAACGGTTAAGCAGATGAAACTTTTATACCTAGTAACGAACTACCAACCCTATAAAGAACAAACTCAACGGTTAAGCATATGAAACTTTTATACCTTGTAACGAACTACCAACCCTATAAAGAACAAACTCAACGGTTAAGCATATGAAACTTTTATACCTAGTAACGAACTACCAACCCTATAAAGAACAAACTCAACGGTTGAGCATATGAAACTTTTATACCTAGTAACGAACTACCAACCCTATAAAGAACAAACTCAACGGTTAAGCAGATGAAACTTTTATACCTAGTAACGAACTACCAACCCTATAAAGAACAAACTCAACGGTAAAGCATTTGAAACTTTTATACCTAGTAACGAACTACCAACCCTATAAAGAACAAACTCAACGGTTAAGCATATGAAACTTTTATACCTAGTAACGAACTACCAACTCTATAAAGAACAAACTCAACGGTTAAGCAGATGAAACTTTTATACCTAGTAACGAACTACCAACCCTATAAAGAACAAACTCAACGGTTAAGCATATGAAACTTTTATACCTAGTAACGAACTACCAACCCTATAAAGAACAAACTCAACGGTTAAGCATATGAAACTTTTATACCTAGTAACGAACTACCAACCCTATAAAGAACAAACTCAACGGTTAAGCAGATGAAACTTTTATACGTAGTAGTAACGAACTACCAACCCTATAAAGAACAAACTCAACGGTTAAGCATATGAAACTTTTATACCTAGTAACGAACTACCAACCCTATAAAGAACAAACTCAACGGTTAAGCATATGAAACTTTTATACCTAGTAACGAACTACCAACCCTATAAAGAACAAACTCAACGGTTAAGCAGATGAAACTTTTATACCTAGTAACGAACTACCAACCCTATAAAGAACAAACTCAACGGTTAAGCAGATGAAACTTTTATACCTAGTAACGAACTAACAACCCTATAAAGAACAAACTCAACGGTTGAGCATATGAAACTTTTATACCTAGTAACGAACTACCAACCCTATAAAGAACAAACTCAACGGTTAAGCATATGAAACTTTTATACCTAGTAACGAACTACCAACCCTATAAAGAACAAACTCAACGGTTAAGCAGATGAAACTTTTATACCTAGTAACGAACTACCAACCCTATAAAGAACAAACTCAACGGTTAAGCAGATGAAACTTTTATACCTAGTAACGAACTACCAACCCTATAAAGAACAAACTCAACGGTTAAGCATATGAAACTTTTATACCTAGTAACGAACTACCAACCCTATAAAGAACAAACTCAACGGTTAAGCATATGAAACTTTTATACCTAGTAACGAACTACCAACCCTATTAAGAACAAACTCAACGGTTAAGCAGATGAAACTTTTATACCTAGTAACGAACTACCAACCCTATAAAGAACAAACTCAACGGTTAAGCATATGAAACTTTTATAACTAGTAACGAACTACCAACCCTATAAAGAACAAACACAACGGTTAAGCAGATGAAACTTTTATACCTAGTAACGAACTACCAACCCTATAAAGAACAAACTCAACGGTTAAGCAGATGAAACTTTTATACCTATTAACGAACTACCAACCCTATAAAGAACAAACTCAACGGTTAAGCATATGAAACTTTTATAACTAGTAACGAACTACCAACCCTATAAAGAACAAACTCAACGGTTAAGCAGATGAAACTTTTATACCTAGTAACGAACTACCAACCCTATAAAGAACAAACTCAACGGTTAAGCATATGAAACTTTTATACCTAGTAACGAACTACCAACCCTATAAAGAACAAACTCACCGGTTAAGCAGATGAAACTTTTATACCTAGTAACGAACTACCAACCCTATAAAGAACAAACTCAACGGTTAAGCAGATGAAACTTTTATACCTAGTAACGCACTACCAACCCTATAAAGAACAAACTCAACGGTTAAGCAGATGAAACTTTTATACCTAGTAACGAACTACCAACCCTATAAAGAACAAACTCAACGGTTAAGCATATGAAACTTTTATACCTAGTAACGAACTACCAACCCTATAAAGAACAAACTCAACGGTTAAGCATATGAAACTTTTATACCTAGTAACGAACTACCATCCCTATAAAGAACAAACTCAACGGTTAAGCAGATGAAACTTTTATACCTAGTAACGAACTACCAACCTTATAAAGAAAAAACTCAACGGTTAAGCATATGAAACTTTTATACCTAGTAACGAACTACCAACCCTATAAAAAACAAACTCAACGGTTAAGCATATGAAACTTTTATACCTAGTAGCGAACTACCAACCCTATAAAGAACAAACTCAACGGTTAAGCAGATGAAACTTTTATACCTAGTAACGAACTACCAACCCTATAAAGAACAAACTCAACGGTTAAGCAGATGAAACTTTTATACCTAGGAACGAACTACCAACCCTATAAAGAACAAACTCAACGGTTAGGCATATGAAACTTATATACCTAGTAACGAACTACCAACCCTATAAAGAACAAACTCAACGGTTAAGCAGATGAAACTTTTATACCTAGTAACGAACTACCAACCCTATAAAGAACAAACTCAACGGTTAAGCATATGAAACTTTTATACCTAGTAACGAACTACCAACCCTATAAAGAACAAACTCAACGGTTAAGCATATGAAACTTTTATACCTAGTAACGAACTACCAACCCTATAAAGAACAAACTCAACGGTTAGGCATATGAAACTTTTAAACCTAGTAACGAACTACCAACCCTATAAAGAACAAACTCAACGGTTAAGCATATGAAACTTTTATACCTAGTAACGAACTACCAACCCTATAAAGAACAAACTCAACGGTTAAGCAGATGAAACTTTTATACCTAGTAACGAACTACCAACCCTATAAAGAACAAACTCAACGGTTAAGCAGATGAAACTTTTATACCTAGTAACGAACTACCAACCCTATAAAGAACAAACTCAACGGTTAAGCAGATGAAACTTTTATACCTAGTAACGAACTACCAACCCTATAAAGAACAAACTCAACGGTTAAGCATATGAAACTTTTATACCTAGTAACGAACTACCAACCCTATAAAGAACAAACTCAACGGTTAAGCATATGAAACTTTTATACCTAGTAATGAACAACCAACCCTATAAAGAACAAACTCAACGGTTAAGCAGATGAAACTTTTATACCTAGTAACGAACTACCAACCTTATAAAGAACAAACTCAACGGTTAAGCATATGAAACTTTTATACCTAGTAACGAACTACCAACCCTATAAAGAACAAACTCAACGGTTAAGCATATGAAACATTTATACCTAGTAACGAACTACCAACCCTATAAAGAACAAACTCAACGGTTAAGCAGATGAAACTTTTATACCTAGTAACGAACTACCAACCCTATAAAGAACAAACTCAACGGTTAAGCAATTGAAACTTTTATACCTAGTAACGAACTACCAACCCTATAAAGAACAAACTCAACGGTTAGGCATATGAAACTTATATACCTAGTAACGAACTACCAACCCTATAAAGAACAAACTCAACGGTTAAGCAGATGAAACTTTTATACCTAGTAACGAACTACCAACCCTATAAAGAACAAACTCAACGGTTAAGCATATGAAACTTTTATACCTAGTAACGAACTACCAACCCTATAAAGAACAAACTCAACGGTTAAGCATATGAAACTTTTATACCTAGTAACGAACTACCAACCCTATAAAGAACAAACTCAACGGTTAAGCATATGAAACTTTTATACCTAGTAACGAACTACCAACCCTATAAAGAACAAACTCAACGGTTAAGCAGATGAAACTTTTATACCTAGTAACGAACTACCAACCCTATAAAGAACAAACTCAACGGTTAAGCATATGAAACTTTTATACCTAGTAACGAACTACCAACCCTATAAAGAACAAACTCAACGGTTAAGCAGATGAAACTTTTATACCTAGTAACGAACTACCAACCCTATAAAGAACAAACTCAACGGTTAAGCAGATGAAACTTTTATACCTAGTAACGAACTACCAACCCTATAAAGAACAAACTCAACGGTTAAGCAGATGAAACTTTTATACCTAGTAACGAACTACCAACCCTATAAAGAACAAACTCAACGGTTAAGCAGATGAAACTTTTATACCTAGTAACGAACTACCAACCCTATAAAGAACAAACTCAACGGTTAAGCATATGAAACTTTTATACCTAGTAACGAACTACCAACCCTATAAAGAACAAACTCAACGGTTAAGCATATGAAACTTTTATACCTAGTAACGAACTACCAACCCTATAAAGAACAAACTCAACGGTTAGGCATATGAAACTTTTAAACCTAGTAACGAACTACCAACCCTATAAAGAACAAACTCAACGGTTAAGCATATGAAACTTTTATACCTAGTAACGAACTACCAACCCTATAAAGAACAAACTCAACGGTTAGGCATATGAAACTTTTAAACCTAGTAACGAACTACCAACCCTATAAAGAACAAACTCAACGGTTAAGCATATGAAACTTTTATACCTAGTAACGAACTACCAACCCTATAAAGAACAAACTCAACGGTTAAGCAGATGAAACTTTTATACCTAGTAACGAACTACCAACCCTATAAAGAACAAACTCAACGGTTAAGCAGATGAAACTTTTATACCTAGTAACGAACTACCAACCCTATAAAGAACAAACTCAACGGTTAAGCAGATGAAACTTTTATACCTAGTAACGAACTACCAACCCTATAAAGAACAAACTCAACGGTTAAGCATATGAAACTTTTATACCTAGTAACGAACTACCAACCCTATAAAGAACAAACTCAACGGTTAAGCATATGAAACTTTTATACCTAGTAATGAACAACCAACCCTATAAAGAACAAACTCAACGGTTAAGCAGATGAAACTTTTATACCTAGTAACGAACTACCAACCTTATAAAGAACAAACTCAACGGTTAAGCATATGAAACTTTTATACCTAGTAACGAACTACCAACCCTATAAAGAACAAACTCAACGGTTAAGCATATGAAACATTTATACCTAGTAACGAACTACCAACCCTATAAAGAAAAAACTCAACGGTTAAGCAGATGAAACTTTTATACCTAGTAACGAACTACCAACCCTATAAAGAACAAACTCAACGGTTAAGCAGATGAAACTTTTATACCTAGTAACGAACTACCAACCCTATAAAGAACAAACTCAACGGTTAGGCATATGAAACTTATATACCTAGTAACGAACTACCAACCCTATAAAGAACAAACTCAACGGTTAAGCAGATGAAACTTTTATACCTAGTAACGAACTACCAACCCTATAAAGAACAAACTCAACGGTTAAGCATATGAAACTTTTATACCTAGTAACGAACTACCAACCCTATAAAGAACAAACTCAACGGTTAAGCATATGAAACTTTTATACCTAGTAACGAACTACCAACCCTATAAAGAACAAACTCAACGGTTAAGCATATGAAACTTTTATACCTAGTAACGAACTACCAACCCTATAAAGAACAAACTCAACGGTTAAGCAGATGAAACTTTTATACCTAGTAACGAACTACCAACCCTATAAAGAACAAACTCAACGGTTAAGCATATGAAACTTTTATACCTAGTAACGAACTACCAACCCTATAAAGAACAAACTCAACGGTTAAGCAGATGAAACTTTTATACCTAGTAACGAACTACCAACCCTATAAAGAACAAACTCAACGGTTAAGCAGATGAAACTTTTATACCTAGTAACGAACTACCAACCCTATAAAGAACAAACTCAACGGTTAAGCAGATGAAACTTTTATACCTAGTAACGAACTACCAACCCTATAAAGAACAAACTCAACGGTTAAGCAGATGAAACTTTTATACCTAGTAACGAACTACCAACCCTATAAAGAACAAACTCAACGGTTAAGCATATGAAACTTTTATACCTAGTAACGAACTACCAACCCTATAAAGAACAAACTCAACGGTTAAGCATATGAAACTTTTATACCTAGTAATGAACAACCAACCCTATAAAGAACAAACTCAACGGTTAAGCAGATGAAACTTTTATACCTAGTAACGAACTACCAACCTTATAAAGAACAAACTCAACGGTTAAGCATATGAAACTTTTATACCTAGTAACGAACTACCAACCCTATAAAGAACAAACTCAACGGTTAAGCATATGAAACATTTATACCTAGTAACGAACTACCAACCCTATAAAGAACAAACTCAACGGTTAAGCAGATGAAACTTTTATACCTAGTAACGAACTACCAACCCTATAAAGAACAAACTCAACGGTTAAGCAGATGAAACTTTTATACCTAGTAACGAACTACCAACCCTATAAAGAACAAACTCAACGGTTAGGCATATGAAACTTATATACCTAGTAACGAACTACCAACCCTATAAAGAACAAACTCAACGGTTAAGCAGATGAAACTTTTATACCTAGTAACGAACTACCAACCCTATAAAGAACAAACTCAACGGTTAAGCATATGAAACTTTTATACCTAGTAACGAACTACCAACCCTATAAAGAACAAACTCAACGGTTAAGCATATGAAACTTTTATACCTAGTAACGAACTACCAACCCTATAAAGAACAAACTCAACGGTTAAGCATATGAAACTTTTATACCTAGTAACGAACTACCAACCCTATAAAGAACAAACTCAACGGTTAAGCAGATGAAACTTTTATACCTAGTAACGAACTACCAACCCTATAAAGAACAAACTCAACGGTTAAGCATATGAAACTTTTATACCTAGTAACGAACTACCAACCCTATAAAGAACAAACTCAACGGTTAAGCATATGAAACTTTTATACCTAGTAACGAACTACCAACCCTATAAAGAACAAACTCAACGGTTAAGCAGATGAAACTTTTATACCTAGCAACGAACTACCAACCCTATAAAGAACAAACTCAACGGTTAAGCAGATGAAGTTTTTATACCTAGTAACGAACTACCAACCCTATAAAGAACAAACTCAACGGTTAAGCATATGAAACTTTTATACCTAGTAACGAACTACCAACCCTATAAAGAACAAACTCAACGGTTAAGCATATGAAACTTTTATACCTAGTAACGAACTACCAACCGTATAAAGAACAAACTCAACGGTTAAGCATATGAAACTTTTATACCTAGTAACGAACTACCAACCCTATAAAGAACAAACTCAACGGTTAAGCATATGAAACTTTTATACCTAGTAACGAACTACCAACCCTATAAAGAACAAACTCAACGGTTAAGCAGATGAAACTTTTATACCTAGTAACGAACTACCAACCCTATAAAGAACAAACTCAACGGTTAAGCATATGAAACTTTTATACCTAGTAACGAACTACCAACCCTATAAAGAACAAACTCAACGGTTAAGCATATGAAACTTTTATACCTAGTAACGAACTACCAACCCTATAAAGAACAAACTCAACGGTTAAGCAGATGAAGTTTTTATACCTAGTAACGAACTACCAACCCTATAAAGAACAAACTCAACGGTTAAGCAGATGAAACTTTTATACCTAGTAACGAAGTACCAACCCTATAAAGAACAAACTCAACGGTTAAGCATATGAAACTTTTATACCTAGTAACGAACTACCAACCCTATAAAGAACAAACTCAACGGTTAAGCAGATGAAGTTTTTATACCTAGTAACGAACTATCAACCCTATAAAGAACAAACTCAACGGTTAAGCAGATGAAACTTTTATACCTAGTAACGAAGTACCAACCCTATAAAGAACAAACTCAACGGTTAAGCATATGAAACTTTTATACCTAGTAACGAACTACCAACCCTATAAAGAACAAACTAAACGGTTAAGCATATGAAACTTTTATACCTAGTAACGAACTACCAACCCTATAAAGAACAAACTCAACGGTTAAGCATATGAAACTTTTATACCTAGTAACGTACTACCCACCTATATAAAGAACAAACTCAACGGTTAAGCATATGAAACTTTTATACCTAGTAACGAACTACCAACCCTATAAAGAACAAACTCAACGGTTAAGCATATGAAACTTTTATACCTAGTAACGAACTACCAACCCTATAAAGAACAAACTCAACGGTTAAGCAGATGAAACTTTTATACCTAGTAACGAACTACCAACCCTATAAAGAACAAACTCAACGGTTAAGCATATGAAACTTTTATACCTAGTAACGAACTACCAACCCTATAAAGAACAAACTCAACGGTTAAGCATATGAAACTTTTATACCTAGTAACGAACTACCAACCCTATAAAGAACAAACTCAACGGTTAAGCAGATGAAACTTTTATACCTAGTAACGAACTACCAACCCTATAAAGAACAAACTCAAGGGTTAAGCAGATGAAACTTTTATACCTAGTAACGAACTACCAACCCTATAAAGAACAAACTCAACGGTTAAGCATATGAAACTTTTATACCTAGTAACGAACTACCAACCCTATAAAGAACAAACTCAACGGTTAAGCATATGAAACTTTTATATCTAGTAACGAACTACCAACCCTATAAAGAACAAACTCAACGGTTAAGCATATGAAACTTTTATACCTAGTAACGAATCTTCAAAAGGGGTAGTCGTATAGAGCTCGCCATAAGTCTCAAATAATATTTTTGAAACATTTTTTGATGGGATTTTTTCTCTTGAAAAGTCTACAGCGGAAAATTCGATAGTTTTCAATCAATAATGCACGCTATCTTTTATAATTTATGTGGTTATGTTTTTTCATAATTAAGCAATTAATCGTGAATCATCATGAATTGTCTTCCACCTCAAAGTTTTGATTATATCACCCGAAGCAGCTTTGAAAATATTTGGAATTTTATTGAAAATGCTTTTAATCAAAAAGAGGACATCACTGTTTTCAAATCAGACAATTTTCTCCAGATACCACTTTCCGACTACTAAGTCTTTTTCATTTTTGTAACTCGCAATGATTTTTTTTTTTTCAGCAAAAAAGTCCTAAAATTTTTTTCAGCCATTTTTTTTTCTGTTTCACTTCCGATTTTTTCTTTATTTGAACCAATTTTTATTTGCTTAGAGGCGGGAATACTTAGCTCTCCAATTACGAATGCTGAAATAGCGCGAAAAAGGTGAACAACTTCAATTTTTGAAAGGATATTTTAATTCTTAAATTTTCTAGCTATACAGTTTTTTTGGTTCTGACAGGTGTCCAATTTACTGTTGGCTATGTTTGGATACTTTTGATCGATATAAAATCGTTTTCTAACAATTTCAATTGTACGGTGCCTCCCGCATAACAAGAAGTATACAAATTTGTAACTGATAGCTTGCAATAGGTAATTTTTTACTGGTATGGTTAATAAAACATCACAAAACACTGAGTGTTATTTTAATTCAATAACAGTTTGAAAAAACATCATTTTAAAAAACATTTAGTAATAAAAATTAAAGTCAAAAATTGGATTTTTTGCCTTGAAACGAATAAATAAAAGTTTCAAAGAGGCAGCATTAAAAGAAAGCATAAATTGGAAAAAAAAAGATGAAAGTAACCAAAAGTCCATCAGGTCAATCCACTCAAATCAGGCATCATCTATAGATGTATAAAATAATTTCAAGCATGACAGAATTAAATTTATATAAACAAAACTGCTCGTATCAGGGCGATATTCTGAATATTCGGACTGCTCTTTAACGTATATTAAATAATTTGTTCGTTTTAAATTATCATTTAAAATCATCAAATTTCGAAAAAGAATGAGGAAATTTTGATTTTAGGCCAGTTTTGTTTTTCAAAAATGTTTCCAGACGCACTATGCGAAACACAAAATGGTGCAGTTAGTGTCTAGTGCTTTGTTTAAAAAAACCCGAGAGGTTGCCTCAATTCAATTTGGAACAATTTCCTTATCAAATAATCTCGCTGCGCACGCGGTCATAACACAACAAATCGAGCGTTTCATATATCAAATTGGCAATTTTAAAACCCCCTTTTTTACAAACAATGATCACAGAGAAATTTTTATTTTCATTTTGAGCTCAGGGTGTCAACATATAGCGGAACAGTTTTTAATAAATTTGTTTCACGCATCGAATATTTTCTGCAATTCCGCTCAATTTCTTATTACTATTCCAACTTTCAAAGAAAATGGAATATTTGGTGAGGCGACAATTCGTATCGGGTGACAAACTGTAACAGAAGAAAATTCATAACAAGCGATATTTCATAACAGGTGACAATTCGTAACAGGCGACAATTCGTAACAGGCGACAATTCGTAACAGGTGACAAATTGTAACAGGCGACAATTCATAAGAAGCGACATTTCGTAACAGGTGACATTTCGTAACAGGCGACAATTCGTAACAGTAGATTAAGCGGGGAACAATGTTTCACGCGCAGTATTCCTCTCATGCCGGATGTAAATGCAGCGGAGCAAGCGTATTCTACTTGCCTTTGCCTTGTTACGAAATGACATTTGTTACGAATGGTCGCCTGCCACGAATTTTTACTGTTACGAATTGTCGCCCTGCCAAAACTTGCTATTTACGCTCATTTGTAATAAATTTATGGGGTTCGAAAATTGCCAATTTGACCAATTTGGAATAAGTAATGCGCGATGTAGTTCATCCTGTCAAAAGGTAACAAGCAGAACAAGACAGCTCGTATCAGGGCGAATCCCTGAAAATTCCGACGGCTTTTTAAGGTCTATGGAGCATTAATAAGATGAAAAATTTCAATGTAATAAAAAAAAAACAAAAAAAATGTTTTTGAAAAAATTTGAGATTTTATGTAAAAACTTCCCCCCACACGTCATATTAAGTACAAAGTGATAAATTTTGCGCCTATTAACAAATCAATTATGGCATATAAGCTTCCTTGAACCAATTTGGAACAATTTCGAAGACGGATTAAATCTCGCCTACGCGTTAATAGCGCGAAATATATCGCGCGTTAATTGTCCCAAATTGGCCAAAATGGCAATCTTTAAACCCCCGTAACTTTAGGAAAAACAATCACAGGTAAAATATCTTTTCAAATTCAAGCTCAGGACAACAATAACTCTCGAATGATATAAAAAAATTCCGTCAAAGTCGGCTAGTTAAAAAGTCGAAATTTGTCTGAAGAAAAAAAAACCCACCCCGAGCACAAATATTCCGTTACTTTCGTATTGAAAGTCGGAACAATAAATTGTCATTTGGAGCTCAAAAGTAAAAACAAGATTTATCTGTAATTTTTTCGTGAAAACATGGGGTTAGAAAAATGCTAATTTGGCCAATTCGTGATAATTAAAGCGCGATATATTATAACACGCGCAAGCGACAGATTAACGCGTTCTAAATGGAATTGAGGCAAACCATGTGATGTTATTATTCAGACAGACGCTAAATACATCCCTTTGTAGCTCACGTTAGCATGTGGGGAAACAAATTGAAAAAGAACCTTTAAAAATGCCTTTTTTCATTATTTCTAAATTTTTTTATCAAAAGTTATTTCAGTTAGCCTTAAACTGTAGTCGAAAATTTCAGGGTTTCCCTCTGAAATACGAGCAGTCTTGTCTCTTTATGAGTTTAAGCTCTACCCATGTATCGTTTTTCATTATTGATATTTTCACATTGGGCTGTTTCATTCTCATTCTATAGTAGCCATTGACAGTTTGTGACAATTCTGTGTGGCCGCAGGACATTTTCAGTTACTTCGTTCAAAAACTCAATCAAATTCTGACAAATGAGTGTAACAAACGGATCCATTTCTGTCATTAGTTCTTAATTCGAGCCTCTTTTTAGGGCTCTCTTTGATCTAAAATTGGATAGTTTTTCAGAAATCTGCTCCATATATGGATGCTCTTCAGCTCCTTCTGTTTACCAATAGATCAATTCTTGACAAGTCTCCGCAATTCGGACTTAGCTAAAAATAAAACAAATCAGAAGTATCAACTTTACTTATCGATTTAGTTCTCTCCAATCGTAAGGACCATAAATAATGTTTTGCAACCCTGTTTTGCTCAACCCTTTGTTTTAGTAATTTTCTTCTGTATATTCGATGAATATAAAAAAAATTCAACTAAGTTTTCCTTCGTACTCTGGTTGATTTAAGCTGATTCATTTTAATCTGAAAGCATTAATGGATCGATAGTAAAGGTATAAACTGAGCATTCCATGAGTGTTATGGGCAGTTATCAACGGATTGTTGCGGGCCACAGGACTATCCAGAAGTTGGGTAGAAAAAGCGGAAGAGCAGATTAGGGGGATGTTTGGACGTCCTCTCCTCACTGATTCGACCCCCTGACGACCCAAAAGGTCCCTCCCTTTTTGATACTTTTTTGGCTGAGATCCATTTTTGGCTGACCGATCCCAAAATGCTTCTAAAGGCGCCTTCGGTGCCAATATTTATTAATTTTGAAGGGAGCGCGCGCCAAAAAATCCATTTTTCGCTCAAAATTCTCAGAAAAGTGCCTAAAACGCCTCTTTTTCAAAAGTTAGCCTGCTGCGCAGAAAACTTGGTCAACATAAAGTAAGTGTTTATAATGAATTGAGAGAACTAAGAAAATCAATTTGGTTGACCTAAAATAGATCGAAAGAAATATAGAATTTTTTTCTTAAATCCACCCTCTCTCGACAAAATCTTAAATCTGCCCCTGGCGGTTTCTGTAGTATTTTAGGATCGCTCTGAAAATCATTTTATTCAAGAAATCTTTGCGGAGTTACAAGCATTGTCGATACCTTTAAACAAATCGTTTTCCTGTTCGCATTATTTACTTTTGAAAACAAAATGTAGAGGTGTCCGATTCAGAAGGTAGAATGATTAGTCCAGTGAACAGTCTTTATGTGGTCTTTCCCAGTTTTTTCTTTATTTAACGAAAAATTATCACCGTACATCATTTCCATATTTTGAACTGCCTGCCCTCATTTTGCTGCTACAAAGCAAATGTTATGTTGCTTTGTTTGTTCAATTCTCAGCTCCTAATTTCCAACTCCCGGTTATTAGTATTCATTGCTACAATTTATTGGGCGGGCATCATTTTTCTTACCAAAAACCAATCTGAACTGAATAAATTTCCGGTGCCCGAAAAAAATACAATCCAGTTTTTGAAATTCAGTTATTACTGTTAGTGACCCTTTTCCAAAACATTCTTTCTTAGGATATCCTAACTGACCAACCAACACAAACATTTTCCTGAGGTGCGATTGGCGTCATTCAGCTCCAGGTTTGAGGAGCATATTTGAAGATGGCATGGAAAAATGAAACTATTCAAAAATACAATCCAGTTTTTGAAATTCAGTTATTACTGTTAGTGACCCTTTTCCAAAACATTCTTTCTTAGGATATCCTAACTGACCAACCAACACAAACATTTTCCTGAGGTGCGATTGGCGTCATTCAGCTCCAGGTTTGAGGAGCATATTTGAAGATGGCATGGAAAAATGAAACTATTCAAAAAAACAATCCAGTTTTTGAAATTCAGTTATTACTGTTAGTGACCCTTCTCCAAAACATTCTTTCTTAGGATATCCTAACTGACCAACCAACACAAACATTTTCCTGAGGTGCGATTGGCGTCATTCAGCTCCAGGTTTGAGGAGCATATTTGAAGATGGCATGGAAAAATGAAACTATTCAAAAATACAATCCAGTTTTTGAAATTCAGTTATTACTATTAGTGACCCTTTTCCAAAACATTCTTTCTTAGGATATCCTAACTGACCAACCAACACAAACATTTTCCTGAGGTGCGATTGGCGTCATTCAGCTACAGGTTTGAGGAGCATATTTGAAGATGGCATGGAGAAATGAAACTATTCAAAAATACAATCCAGTTTTTGAAATTCAATTATTACTGTTAGTGACCCTTTTCCAAAACATTCTTTTTTAGGATATCCTAACTGACCAACTAACACAAACATTTTCCTGAGGTGCAATTGGCGTCATTCAGCTCCAGGTTTGAGGAGCATATTTGAAGACGGCATGGAAAAATGAAACTATTCAAAAATACAATCCAGTTTTTGAAATTCAGTTATTACTGTTAGTGACCCTTTTCCAAAACATTCTTTCTTAGGATATCCTAACTGACCAACCAACACAAACATTTTCCTGAGGTGCGATTGGCGTCATTCAGCTCCAGGTTTGAGGAGCATATTTGAAGATGGCATGGAAAAATGAAACTATTCAAAAATACAATCCAGTTTTTGAAATTCAGTTATTACTGTTAGTGACCCTTTTCCAAAACAATCTTTCTTAGGATATCCTAACTGACCAACCAACACGAACAATTTCCTGAGGTGCGATTGGCGTCATTCAGCTCCAGGTTTGAGGAGCATATTTGAAGATGGCATGGAAAAATGAAACTATTCAAAAATACAATCCAGTTTTTGAAATTCAGTTATTACTGTTAGTGACCCTTTTCCAAAACAATCTTTCTTAGGATATCCTAACTGACCAACCAACACAAACATTTTCCTGAGGTGCGATTGGCGTCATTCAGCTCCAGGTTTGAGGAGCATATTTGAAGATGGGATGGAAAAATGAAACTATTCAAAAATACAATCCAGTTTTTGAAATTCAGTTATTACTGTTAGTGACCCTTTTCCAAAACATTCTTTCTTAGGATATCCTAACTGACCAACCAACACAAACATTTTCCTGAGGTGCGATTGGCGTCATTCAGCTCCAGGTTTGAGGAGCATATTTGAAGATGGCATGGAAAAATGAAACTATTCAAAAATACAATCCAGTTTTTGAAATTCAGTTATTACTGTTAGTGACCCTTTTCCAAAACATTCTTTCTTAGGATATCCTAACTGACCAACCAACACAAACATTTTCCTGAGGTGCGATTGGCGTCATTCAGCTCCAGGTTTGAGGAGCATATTTGAAGATGGAATGGAAAAATGAAACTATTCAAAAATACAATCCAGTTTTTGAAATTCAGTTATTACTGTTAGTGACCCTTTTCCAAAACATTCTTTCTTAGGATAGCCTAACTGACCAACCAACACAAACATTTTCCTGAGGTGCGATTGGCGTCATTCAGCTCCAGGTTTGAGGAGCATATTTGAAGATGGCATGGAAAAATGAAACTATTCAAAAATACAATCCAGTTTTTGAAATTCAGTTATTACTGTTAGTGACCCTTTTCCAAAACATTCTTTCTTAGGATATCCTAACTGACCAACCAACACAAACATTTTCCTGAGGTGCGATTAGCGTCATTCAGCTCCAGGTTTGAGGAGCATATTTGAAGATGGCATGGAAAAATGAAACTATTCAAAAATACAATCCAGTTTTTGAAATTCAGTTATTACTGTTAGTGACCCTTTTCCAAAACATTCTTTCTTAGGATATCCTAACTGACCAACCAACACAAACATTTTCCTGAGGTGCGATTGGCGTCATTCAGCTCCAGGTTTGAGGAGCATATTTGAAGATGGCATGGAAAAATGAAACTATTCAAAAATACAATCCAGTTTTTGAAATTCAGTTATTACTGTTAGTGACCCTTTTCCAAAACATTCTTTCTTAGGATATCCTAACTGACCAACCAACACAAACATTTTCCTGAGGTGCGATTGGCGTCATTCAGCTCCAGGTTTGAGGAGCATATTTGAAGATGGCATGGAAAAATGAAACTATTCAAAAATACAATCCAGTTTTTGAAATTCAGTTATTACTGTTAGTGACCCTTTTTCAAAAATTCTTTCTTAGGATATCCTAACTGACCAACCAACACAAACATTTTCCTGAGGTGCAATTGGCGTCATTCAGCTCCAGGTTTGAGGAGCATATTTGAAGATGGCATGGAAAAATGAAACTATTCAAAAATACAATCCAGTTTTTGAAATTCAGTTATTACTGTTAGTGACCCTTTTCCAAAACATTCTTTCTTAGGATATCCTAACTGACCAACCAACACAAACATTTTCCTGAGGTGCGATTGGCGTCATTTAGTTCCAGGTTTGAGGAGCATATTTGAAGATGGCATGGAAAAATGAAACTATTCAAAAATACAATCCAGTTTTTGAAATTCAGTTATTACTGTTAGTGACCCTTTTCCAAAACATTCTTTCTTAGGATATCCTAACTGACCAACCAACACAAACATTTTCCTGAGGTGCGATTGGCGTCATTTAGTTCCACGTTTGAGGAGCATATTTGAAGATGGCATGGAAAAATGAAACTATTCAAAAATACAATCCAGTTTTTGAAATTCAGTTGTTACTGTTAGTGACCCTTTTCCAAAACATTCTTTCTTAGGATATCCTAACTGACCAACCAACACAAACATTTTCCTGAGGTGCGATTGGCGTCATTCAGCTCCAGGTTTGAGGAGCAAATTTGAAGATGGCATGGAAAAATGAAACTATTCAAAAATACAATCCAGTTTTTGAAATTCAGTTATTACTGTTAGTGACCCTTTTCCAAAACATTCTTTCTTAGGATATCCTAACTGACCAACTAACACAAACATTTTCCTGAGGTGCGATTGGCGTCATTCAGCTCCAGGTTTGAGGAGCATATTTGAAGATGGCATGGAAAAATGAAACTTTTCAAAAATACAATCCAGTTTTTGAAATTCAGTTATTACTGTTAGTGACCCTTTTCCAAAACATTCTTTCTTAGGATATCCTAACTGACCAACCAACACAAACATTTTCCTGAGGTGCGATTGGCGTCATTCAGCTCCAGGTTTGAGGAGCATATTTGAAGATGGCATGGAAAAATGAAACTATTCAAAAAAACAATCCAGTTTTTGAAATTCAGTTATTACTGTTAGTGACCCTTTTCCAAAACATTCTTTCTTAGGATATCCTAACTGACCAACCAACACAAACATTTTCCTGAGGTGCGATTGGCGTCATTCAGCTCCAGGTTTGAGGAGCATATTTGAAGATGGCATTGAAAAATGAAACTATTCAAAGATACAATCCAGTTTTTGAAATTCAGTTATTACTGTTAGTGACCCTTTTCCAAAACATTCTTTCTTAGGATATCCTAACTGACCAACCAACACAAACATTTTCCTGAGGTGCGATTGGCGTCATTCAGCTCCAGGTTTGAGGAGCATATTTGAAGATGGCATGGAAAAAAGAAACTATTCAAAAATACAATCCAGTTTTTGAAATTCAGTTATGACTGTTAGTGACCCTTTTCCAAAACATTCATTCTTAGGATATCCTATTTGACCAACCAACACAAACATTTTCCTGAGGTGCGATTGGCGTCATTCAGCTCAAGATTTGAGGAGCATATTTGAAGATGGCATGGAAAAATGAAACTATTCAAAAATACAATCCAGTTTTTGAAATTCAGTTATTACTGTTAGTGACCCTTTTCCAAAACATTCTTTCTTAGGATATCCTAACTGACCAACCAACACAAACCTTTTCCTGAGGTGCGATTGGCGTCATTCAGCTCCAGGTTTGAGGAGCATATTTGAAGATGGCATGGAAAAATGAACTATTCAAAAATACAATCCAGTTTTTGAAATTCAGTTATTACTGTTAGTGACCCTTTTCCAAAACATTCTTTCTTAGGATATCCTAACTGACCAACCAACACAAACATTTTCCTGAGGTGCGATTGGCGTCATTCAGCTCCAGGTTTGAGGAGCATATTTGAAGATGGCATGGAAAAAAGAAACTATTCAAAAATACAATCCAGTTTTTGAAATTCAGTTATTACTGTTAGTGACCCTTTTCCAAAACATTCTTTCTTAGGATATCCTATTTGACCAACCAACACAAACATTTTCCTGAGGTGCGATTGGCGTCATTCAGCTCAAGATTTGAGGAGCATATTTGAAGATGGCATGGAAAAATGAAACTATTCAAAAATACAATCCAGTTTTTGAAATTCAGTTATTACTGTTAGTGACCCTTTTCCAAAACATTCTTTCTTAGGATATCCTAACTGACCAACCAACACAAACCTTTTCCTGAGGTGCGATTGGCGTCATTCAGTTCCAGGTTTGAGGAGCATATTTGAAGATGGCATGGAAAAATGAACTATTCAAAAATACAATCCAGTTTTTGAAATTCAGTTATTACTGTTAGTGACCCTTTTCCAAAACATTCTTTCTTAGGATATCCTAACTGACCAACCAACACAAACATTTTCCTGAGGTGCGATTGGCGTCATTCAGCTCCAGGTTTGAGGAGCATATTTGAAGATGGCATGGAAAAATGAAACTTTTCAAAAATACAATCCAGTTTTTGAAATTCAGTTATTACTGTTAGTGACCCTTTTCCAAAACATTCTTTCTTAGGATATCCTAACTGACCAACCAACACAAACATTTTCCTGAGGTGCGATTGGCGTCATTCAGCTCCAGGTTTGAGGAGCATATTTGAAGATGGCATGGAAAAATGAAACTATTCAAAAAAACAATCCAGTTTTTGAAATTCAGTTATTACTGTTAGTGACCCTTTTCCAAAACATTCTTTCTTAGGACATCCTAACTGACCAACCAACACAAACATTTTCCTGAGGTGCGATTGGCGTCATTCAGCTCCAGGTTTGAGGAGCATATTTGAAGATGGCATTGAAAAATGAAACTATTCAAAAATACAATCCAGTTTTTGAAATTCAGTTATTACTGTTAGTGACCCTTTTCCAAAACATTCTTTCTTAGGATATCCTAACTGACCAACCAACACAAACATTTTCCTGAGGTGCGATTGGCGTCATTCAGCTCCAGGTTTGAGGAGCATATTTGAAGATGGCATGGAAAAAAGAAACTATTCAAAAAATACAATCCAGTTTTTGAAATTCAGTTATTACTGTTAGTGACCCTTTTCCAAAACATTCTTTCTTAGGATATCCTATTTGACCAACCAACACAAACATTTTCCTGAGGTGCGATTGGCGTCATTCAGCTCCAGGTTTGAGGAGCATATTTGAAGATGGCATGGAAAAATGAAACTATTCAAAAATACAATCCAGTTTTTGAAATTCAGTTATTACTGTTAGTGACCCTTTTCCAAAACATTCTTTCTTAGGATATCCTAACTGACCAACCAACACAAACATTTTCCTGAGGTGCGATTGGCGTCATTCAGCTCCAGGTTTGAGGAGCATATTTGAAGATGGCATGGAAAAATGAAACTATTCAAAAATACAATCCAGTTTTTGAAATTCAGTTATTACTGTTAGTGACCCTTTTCCAAAACATTCTTTCTTAGGATATCGTAACTGACCAACCAACACAAACATTTTCCTGAGGTGCGATTGGCGTCATTCAGCTCCAGGTTTGAGGAGCATATTTGAAGATGGCATGGAAAAATGAAACTATTCAAAAATACAATCCAGTTTTTGAAATTCAGTTATTACTGTTAGTGACCCTTTTCCAAAACATTCTTTCTTAGGATATCCTATTTGACCAACCAACACAAACATTTTCCTGAGGTGCGATTGGCGTCATTCAGCTCCAGGTTTGAGGAGCGTATTTGAAGATGGCATGGAAAAATGAAACTATTCAAAAATACAATCCAGTTTTTGAAATTCAGTTATTACTGTTAGTGACCCTTTTCCAAAAAATTCTTTCTTAGGATATCCTAACTGACCAACCAACACGAACATTTTCCTGAGGTGCGATTGGCGTCATTCAGCTCCAGGTTTGAGGAGCATATTTGAAGATGGCATGGAAAATTGAAACTATTCAAAAATACAATCCAGTTTTTGAAATTCAGTTATTACTGTTAGTGACCCTTTTCCAAAACATTCTTTCTTAGGATAGCCTAACTGACCAACCAACACAAACATTTTCCTGAGGTGCGATTGGCGTCATTCAGCTCCAGGTTTGAGGAGCATATTTGAAGATGGCATGGAAAAATGAAACTATTCAAAAAAACAATCCAGTTTTTGAAATTCAGTTATTACTGTTAGTGACCCTTTTCCAAAACATTCTTTCTTAGGACATCCTAACTGACCAACCAACACAAACATTTTCCTGAGGTGCGATTGGCGTCATTCAGCTCCAGGTTTGAGGAGCATATTTGAAGATGGCATTGAAAAATGAAACTATTCAAAAATACAATCCAGTTTTTGAAATTCAGTTATTTTTGTTAGTGACCCTTTTCCAAAACATTCTTTCTTAGGATATCCTAACTGACCAACCAACACAAACATTTTCCTGAGGTGCGATTGTCGTCATTCAGCTCCAGGTTGGAGGAGCATATTTGAAGATGGCATGGAAAAAAGAAACTATTCAAAAATACAATCCAGTTTTTGAAATTCAGTTATTACTGTTAGTGACCCTTCTCCAAAACATTCTTTCTTAGGATATCCTATTTGACCAACCAACACAAACATTTTCCTGAGGTGCGATTGGCGTCATTCAGCTCCAGGTTTGAGGAGCATATTTGAAGATGGCATGGAAAAATGAAACTATTCAAAAATTCAATCCAGTTTTTGAAATTCAGTTATTACTGTTAGTGACCCTTTTCCAAAACATTCTTTCTTAGGATATCGTAACTGACCAACCAACACAAACATTTTCCTGAGGTGCGATTGGCGTCATTCAGCTCCAGGTTTGAGGAGCATATTTGAAGATGGAATGGAAAAATGAAACTATTCAAAAATACAATCCAGTTTTTGAAATTCAGTTATTACTGTTAGTGACCCTTTTCCAAAACATTCTTTCTTAGGATATCGTAACTGACCAACCAACACAAACATTTTCCTGAGGTGCGATTGGCGTCATTCAGCTCCAGGTTTGAGGAGCATATTTGAAGATGGCATGGAAAAATGAAACTATTCAAAAATACAATCCAGTTTTTGAAATTCAGTTATTACTGTTAGTGACCCTTTTCCAAAACATTCTTTCTTAGGATATCCTATTTGACCAACCAACACAAACACTTTCCTGAGGTGCGATTGGCGTCATTCAGCTCCAGGTTTGAGGAGCGTATTTGAAGATGGCATGGAAAAATGAAACTATTCAAAAATACAATCCAGTTTTTGAAATTCAGTTATTACTGTTAGTGACCCTTTTCCAAAAAATTCTTTCTTAGGATATCCTAACTGACCAACCAACACGAACATTTTCCTGAGGTGCGATTGGCGTCATTCAGCTCCAGGTTTGAGGAGCATATTTGAAGATGGCATGGAAAATTGAAACTATTCAAAAATACAATCCAGTTTTTGAAATTCAGTTATTACTGTTAGTGACCCTTTTCCAAAACATTCTTTCTTAGGATAGCCTAACTGACCAACCAACACAAACATTTTCCTGAGGTGCGATTGGCGTCATTCAGCTCCAGGTTTGAGGAGCATATTTGAAGATGGCATGGAAAAATGAAACTATTCAAAAAAACAATCCAGTTTTTGAAATTCAGTTATTACTGTTAGTGACCCTTTTCCAAAACATTCTTTCTTAGGACATCCTAACTGACCAACCAACACAAACATTTTCCTGAGGTGCGATTGGCGTCATTCAGCTCCAGGTTTGAGGAGCATATTTGAAGATGGCATTGAAAAATGAAACTATTCAAAAATACAATCCAGTTTTTGAAATTCAGTTATTTTTGTTAGTGACCCTTTTCCAAAACATTCTTTCTTAGGATATCCTAACTGACCAACCAACACAAACATTTTCCTGAGGTGCGATTGGCGTTATTCAGCTCCAGGTTTGAGGAGCATATTTGAAGATGGCATGGAAAAAAGAAACTATTCAAAAATACAATCCAGTTTTTGAAATTCAGTTATTACTGTTAGTGACCCTTTTCCAAAACATTCTTTCTTAGGATATCCTATTTGACCAACCAACACAAACATTTTCCTGAGGTGCGATTGGCGTCATTCAGCTCCAGGTTTGAGGAGCATATTTGAAGATGGCATGGAAAAATGAAACTATTCAAAAATTCAATCCAGTTTTTGAAATTCAGTTATTACTGTTAGTGACCCTTTTCCAAAACATTCTTTCTTAGGATATCGTAACTGACCAACCAACACAAACATTTTCCTGAGGTGCGATTGGCGTCATTCAGCTCCAGGTTTGAGGAGCATATATGAAGATGGCATGGAAAAATGAAACTATTCAAAAATACAATCCAGTTTTTGAAATTCAGTTATTACTGTTAGTGACCCTTTTCCAAAACATTCTTTCTTAGGATATCCTATTTGACCAACCAACACAAACATTTTCCTGAGGTGCGATTGGCGTCATTCAGCTCCAGGTTTGAGGAGCGTATTTGAAGATGGCATGGAAAAATTGAAACTATTCAAAAATACAATCCATTTTTTGAAATTCAGTTATTACTGTTAGTGACCCTTTTCCAAAAAATTTTTTTTTAGGATATCCTAACTGACCAACCAACACGAACATTTTCCTGAGGTGCGATTGGCGTCATTCAGCTCCAGGTTTGAGGAGCATATTTGAAGATGGCATGGAAAATTGAAACTATTCAAAAATACAATCCAGTTTTTGAAATTCAGTTATTACTGTTAGTGACCCTTTTCCAAAACATTCTTTCTTAGGATATCCTAACTGACCAACCAACACAAACATTTTCCTGAGGTGCGATTGGCGTCATTCAGCTCCAGGTTTGAGGAGCATATTTGAAGATGGCATGGAAAAATGAAACTATTCAAAAATACAATCCAGTTTTTGAAATTCAATTATTACTGTTAGTGACCCTTTTCCAAAACATTCTTTTTTAGGATATCCTAACTGACCAACCAACACGAACATTTTCCTGAGGTGCGATTGGCGTCATTCAGGTCCAGGTTTGAGGAGCATATTTGAAGATGGCATGGAAAAATGAAACTATTCAAAAATACAATCCAGTTTTTGAAATTCAGTTATTACTGTTAGTGACCCTTTTCCAAAACATTCTTTCTTAGGATATTCTAACTGACCAACCAACACAAACATTTTCCTGAGGTGCGATTGGCGTCATTCAGCTCCAGGTTTGAGGAGCATATTTGAAGATGGCATGGAAAAATGAAACTATTCAAAAATACAATCCAGTTTTTGAAATTCAGTTATTACTGTTAGTGACCCTTTTCCAAAACATTCTTTCTTAGGATATCCTAACTGACCAACCAACACAAACATTTTCCTGAGGTGCGATTGGCGTCATTCAGCTCCAGGTTTGAGGAGCATATTTGAAGATGGCATGGAAAAATGAAACTATTCAAAAATACAATCCAGTTTTTGAAATTCAGTTATTACTGTTAGTGACCCTTTTCCAAAACATTCTTTCTTAGGATATCCTAACTGACCAACCAACACAAACATTTTCCTGAGGTGCAATTGGCGTCATTCAGCTCCAGGTTTGAGGAGCATATTTGAAGATGGCATGGAAAAATGAAACTATTCAAAAATACAATCCAGTTTTTGAAATTCAGTTATTACTGTTAGTGACCCTTTTCCAAAACATTCTTTCTTAGGATATTCTAACTGACCAACCAACACAAACGTTTTCCTGAGGTGCGATTGGCGTCATTCAGCTCCAGGTTTGAGGAGCATATTTGAAGATGGCATGGAAAAATGAAACTATTCAAAAATACAATCCAGTTTTTGAAATTCAGTTATTACTGTTAGTGACCCTTTTCCAAAACATTCTTTCTTAGGATATCCTAACTGACCAACCAACACAAACATTTTCCTGATGTGCGATTGGCGTCATTCAGCTCCAGGTTTGAGGAGCATATTTGAAGATGGCATGGAAAAATGAAACTATTCAAAAATACAATCCAGTTTTTGAAATTCAGTTATTACTGTTAGTGACCCTTTTCCAAAACAGTCTTTCTTAGGATATCCTAACTGACCAACCAACATAAACATTTTCCTGAGGTGCGATTGGCGTCATTCAGTTTCAGGTTTGAGGAGCATATTTGAAGATGGCATGGAAAAATGAAACTATTCAAAAATACAATCCAGTTTTTGAAATTCAGTTATTACTGTTAGTGACCCTTTTCCAAAACATTCTTTCTTAGGATATCCTAACTGACCAACCAACACAAACATTTTCCTGAGGTGCGATTGGCGTCATTCAGCTCCAGGTTTGAAGAGCATATTTGAAGATGGCATGGAAAAATGAAACTATTCAAAAATACAATCCAGTTTTTGAAATTCAGTTATTACTGTTAGTGACCCTTTTCCAAAACAATCTTTCTTAGGATATCCTAACTGACCAACCAACACAATCATTTTCCTGAGGTGCGATTGGCGTCATTCAGCTCCAGGTTTGAGGAGCATATTTGAAGATGGGATGGAAAAATGAAACTATTCAAAAATACAATCCAGTTTTTGAAATTCAGTTATTACTGTTAGTGACCCTTTTCCAAAACATTCTTTCTTAGGATAGCCTAACTGACCAACCAACACAAACATTTTCCTGAGGTGCGATTGGCGTCATTCAGCTCCAGGTTTGAGGAGCATATTTGAAGATGGCATGGAAAAATGAAACTATTCAAAAATACAATCCAGTTTTTGAAATTCAGTTATTACTGTTAGTGACCCTTTTCCAAAACATTCTTTCTTAGGATATCCTAACTGACCAACCAACACAAACATTTTCCTGAGGTGCGATTGGCGTCATTCAGCTCCAGGTTTGAGGAGCATATTTGAAGATGGCATGGAAAAATGAAACTATTCAAAAATACAATCCAGTTTTTGAAATTCAGTTATTACTGTTAGTGACCCTTTTCCAAAACATTCTTTCTTAGGATATCCTAACTGACCAACCAACACAAACATTTTCCTGAGGTGCGATTGGCGTCATTCAGCTCCAGGTTTGAGGAGCATATTTGAAGATGGTATGGAAAAATGAAACTATTCAAAAACGGAGTTTTGGAATATTTTTTCAAAGACCTAACTTTTACTCAAAAAAAAACTCAAACAGCTTTTTTACCCACTTTCTGAACGCGGTGCTACATTTTTATGGCAAAACAAAGTCATACCAAGTAGAATTCATAAAATTTATTTTTTCTTAAATCAGCCCTGCGCAAAAATCATAGACTCACTTCCGTTCATAGTTCCTAGAACGTTCTAGAAAGTATCGAAAGGTACGTATCACTTGATTAGTTTTTTCTACCTTCTAATACAATACTTTTAGGTCAGAACAGCCTAAAAATACTGAGACAAAAACAGCTGCCAAACGTTGTCTAAGGAATTGGTGTGAAGTTTGTGATAGTTTGAAGTCAAGTTTGGAACGATATTTTCTACCATTTTTCTTAAACAAATTTAGCCAATTCTGTCCAAATTTTCGTTTAAAAGTCTCATTTCTTTTGGTATAAATGATCCAAAAGTTGCAACATGAAAAGTTTCCTTTGCAACAAGAAATTTTTTTTGAAAACTTTATACTGCAAAATTTTTTACTACTCAATTTCTAACACTTGGACCAGTTAGCCAAAAGTTGTAGTTTTTTTAAACCGAGACTGCTTGTATGAGGGCCAAAACTGAATGTTCCAGCTGCCCTTGATATTGTGTAAAATTGTTTTGTCTAAGATTTTTTGCATAACATTGATACTTTTCTTTCTCGAATATCTTCCTTAAACATAAAATGCACTGCCAATTGAAAATAAAAAAAATTTTGCGGCTAGAGGCAAATTGATCCGACCAAATAGCTTGCCTCAATTCATTTTGCCTTGATTTTTCAACCGCACCAATTAGCCGCCTACGCTTCTTGTTAATAAAAATGGAAACTGCATGCGCACCGATCATTCCAAATTGGTCAAATTAGTTGTTAACAAATCTCATTACATCCAATTATTAACAGGTTAAAGCGTTTTTAGTTTTGAGCTCAAGGCATCAGTATTTTTCCGATGATAGAAAACATTTCCGTCAAAAGGTTAGTATGAAATGTGAGTTTTGTCAGAACAAAATCACAATACGCTTCTATATCAGTTTGACCTCATGTATGTTCCATCTTTACTTTAAAGCCAGTTAAAAAATGTAGGGTTGAAAAAGTGATAACCTATTCATAATAGCCACTTTTCTTCATTTTATTACTCCACAAGCTATGCAAAAAACATATAATTAGCGTCTCGTGTCTTATTGGTAAGGCCGAATTGCTGGCCTCATTTTAATTGCGTTACTTATCTATCCCAATATGGCTATATAAATTGCCAATTTTCAAACACCCTAAAATAACGATTAACGTTAAGTTTCTTCTACAAAGTTGAGCTGCACAACAAAATTTTTCAGGTGTTATAAAAGTTTTTGTTAAATCTACTAAGTTAAAAAATCGAAAATTGACTGCATAATAAAATCATGCCTAATTTAGTTATTCCCTGTTTTTTTCGGTAGTCGGAACACAATCTACACTGAGCACAAATATAATATTCTTTTTTCGAAAATTGGATCTTATATCAATTTCGAAAAAATTTTCTCGCCATTTCTCCGCTACTCGCCATTTCTCATACGCAAAACGGGAGCAAAAGAGTCTTTAATTAACCTAAAGTGTTCATTTATAAGGGTCCATCTATAAATGAAAAAGAGTCGAACAAGAATTTTTTAAAGATTTTGATGGTAGCGGGTTGAACATAACAAAATACGATTAAAAATGTGTGATACGATCGTTTGCATGTAAAATATATGTTTTTTGAGCTCAAGACATTAATATCTTTTATATCGTGGAACAATTTGGTCAAAAAAATTTAATTAAAGCAGATATTGGTCAAATTAAAAAAAAACTACCCCAAGCATGATTATTCCGTCACTTTCTTTAAACCGCGGAACAAAAAACAATCGTTGTTGCGCAGTTTACCACTCTTGCGCAATGTAATCATAACAGCGCATGTTCACTACTTATTAATGCCCCACTTCAATGTTTTATTGTTCCGACTTTCGATACGAAAGTAACGGAATATTTGTGCTCGGGGTGGGTTTTGTTTTCTTCAGACAAATTTCGACTTTTTAACTGGCCATTTTTGACGGAATTTTTTTATATCATTCGAAAGGTATTATTGTCCTGAGCTCAAATTTGAAAGGATATTTTACCTGTGATTGTTTTTCCTAAAGTTACGGGGGTTTAAAGATTGCCATTTTGGCCAATTTGGGACAATTAACGAGCGATATATTTCGCGCTATTAACGCGTAAGCGGAAAGTTAATCCGTCTTAGAAATCGTTCCAAAATGGTTGAACGAAGCTTTTTGCCATAAATCTATCCTTTTGTACTTTATATGGCGTGTGGGGGGATAATTTTCATTAAAAATTTCAAATTTTTGAATTTTTTTTCATTTTGTTTTATTTAATTGAATTTTTTAAAGTTATTACTGCTCCATAAACCCTAAAAGGCAGTCGGAACATTCAGGGCTTCGTCCTGATACGAGCAGTCTTGTATTATTTTGCTGATGCTCCTAAATTGAGTTGTCGATTTGCGAGTTCTTGTTCCAAATTTTGGAGAAAGCGACAGATCATTCAAGTTCTAGGTGGCTAGTTTTTTCTTTGTATTTTTTTAATCGTCCGACGTATTGTTGTTTTGAGCTCAAATTTAAAACGATTACTTTTTGTAAAATTTTGGAGGTTTAAAGATGGCCAATTTGACCAACTTGAGACAATTAATGGTCGAAATTTTTCATGCTATTAACGCATAAGCGGACATTTAATCCGCCTTGGAAATCGTTTCAAAGTAAATTGAGCTATGCAATTTGGTCTATTTAATACTTTGCTGTATGTGCGAAAAACACCACTTTCTACTTAACATGATTCGCGTGTGGTTTTTTTCATGACTTTTTCTCAAATTGACTTTAAAACAAAACATGACTTTTTTTCCATATCTTAAAAAAAAATCGATCAAAGACTACTCCAAAGATTTTAAAAGGTAGTCGGAATATTCAAGGCTTCACCCTCATACAAGCTTTTTTGCTTTTTATTGCGATTTGAAATATAAGTAAAAGCTATTTTAAACGACAACCAAAAATGGTTCAAATACAACAGGTCTACTCGTATCAGGGCAAAACCCTGAATGTTCCGACTGTCTTTTAATTTTATGGAATAATATTTTTGAACGCTGACAAAATTTTTCAAAAAAAAAAACGAAACATTTTAATGATTTTTTTAAAGATATTTTTGTGGAAATATCCCCCCACACGCTATATAAAGTTCGAAATGATTTTTTTGCATGCAGCAAAAGATTAAATAGACCAAAAACATGCCTCTTTTCAATTTGGAACAATTTTTAAATCGGATTAAATATCCGCTAACAAGTTAAAAGCTCAAAATATAGGAGGTTTGGCGGACGCTTTTCCTTCCCCTCAGTGATTTGACCCCCTGCCGACCCAAAGGGTCCCCCTTTGTACTATTTTAAGATCTCCATTTTTGGCTGACTGACCCTAAATTTTTTCTAAAGGAGCCTTTGGCGCCAATTTTTTGGTCGAATCTTTTCAAAAGTGCCCAAAACGTTTTTTCATAAGTTACGCGCAGAAAAATTGGTCAAAACCTAGTGATTTGTGAGAACTCGGAAAATCAATTTGGTCGACTAAAAAAAGAGAGAAACCTAGATCCGCTGAAATACGGCTGAAATATCCTTTACAGTTTGAGCTCAGAAAAACAGAAGTTTTTGACAGATATATCTAACTTTTTGGTCAAAAAATACTAGTTAAAAAGCCGAAATTCGTCTAGAGAAAAAACCACAGGGAGTACAAATATTCCATTGCTTTCGTCGAAAGCCAGAACAAAAACGCCAAGGAAGAAATTGGCTGGTTAGCTCTTGCAGTATACCAGCATAATATGGAACAGACCACATGTAAAAACATTTTTCGGACCCAGGACTCGAATTATATTTTGATAACCTTCCTTGAAATTTAGAGCAGAAATATTTGATACCCGAATTGCAGAAATGATCTCGAAATATAACAAACACAACTCACCAATGATTTGTAAGCCCAACTCATAAATATACTGGTTTGGTTTCTGATTAATTTGTACTTAAAACTGCCAGTTTTGAAGACTGACTCGCATAAACGAAGTTCAGTTTCTAGTCCTGCGCACTTCAAATCCTGTTTTTACAGCTGGTGATCCCAGTTATTACTAATTACACCTGTCAATAAAGCAGCCGAGGAAGTAAGCAAAACCAAATAGGCGCACAACAACATGCTATCCATTTCAAAATATTATCCCACACACTTTTGATTATTCTCCATACCCAATCACACACGCCAACTTCAGGTGTACTTTGAAAACTTTGCCAAACTGTTGTCAGCAAGTGATATTAAACTTATTCTCCAAAATGCAAAATATATTTGAGTTTGGCTCCAGTTTCTTCAATTAGAAAACGTATTATTTCTGGCGTTCTATTGGTAATCTCTAAATCCAGTCACTTTCCAACCAGCCAACAGTTTCCTCGGTAATCCCAGTGAAAATCTAGATTTGTGCTGATATATTTGACATGTTTATAGATTAGATATCCACGCTGAGTTGAATTAATATGCCTTCGCCCTGAAGCCTAATTTTGACGTCAAATTCTCGCACCAGAATAAACTTGCAATTTTCGACCGGCCTGAAATCATTCGCAGCCAAGTTATTTCACAATATTATAATATTTGTTCAACTACGAATATTTTTCACATTTAATTTTCCAAGAAAAATTCCGTGCCCAAATCAAAGTTTTTGTCCAATTTACTGTTTGTTGGAATTTCTGGGTACGCTCCGGCACAGCAGACCCTAGAGCTTCATTGAATAATTTTGAGCAAATTGGTATCTGTTTTTATATTTAGACGGAAATATTCTCGACTGAAAACGCTACCTTAAAATGCGCAGTAAGTATTACATTCAAATTTTCCTCAATTGATACAGCAGACAGTTTCAGGATTTAGATTTCAAAAGTTTTATTGGCCCAACTTTTGAAAACTGGAGAAAAAATCACCCTTTGAGGTATTCTTTGTTTTCGGTCAACTTCTGTGACCAAAAAAGAAATCAATTTGACGAATTTCCAACATCTTAATGACTCGAGCTTCAAACGTCATAGATTCCAAGATTCAAGTTTCTAGTTTTTTGACTAAATAAGACTGCTCCTATCAGAGCACAGCCCTGAATGTTCGGACTGACCATAAAATGAGTTTGAATAATTTTAGATTAATGAAAAATTGACAAACTATGAATTTTAAGCTGAACATTAGGAATCGTGTATGGAATTAATAGTAAGTTCGCATAGCCTGCCTCAATTGAATTTGGAACGGATTTGTGGTGCGGGATAATTCGCAACGCGTAAATAATGCGCTTTAAACTTTCAGCATTTAAGTATCACAGCGCTTTAGTCACGTTAGTTTATTGAAAAGTCGAAAAAAAAATGTGCGAAATAATTTTAGCGCAGATGGAATGAGTGGGTGATAAATTGGTGTCCTACAATTTAATGACATACAATTTAACACCATACAATTTAACACCTAGTCATTTAACTACTAAACAATTTAAATTGACAACAATTTAAGTCCTATTTACGGGTTTAACACAGTACATTGTAACACCTAGTCTTTTCACTGCTAAAATTAATGCTGTATGAATTCCTTATCTTAACTTTTATCACGCCAAAGTTAATCCTGCAATTAACGCACGCACCAATGAAAAAGTTGGTTTATCTTAGTTATACATGCTAAAAGGAGGCTTCCTAAAATATTTAAGACTCTTATCAACAAGTTCGTGATTTATTTTCAATTAGTTTTTCGCTGAACCATTATGATCACTAAAAAGAGCTGCTTGTGCTAATTCATAACAATTTGACGTAAAATTTCTGACAAAATTTAAATTCTGACAGTCACTTTATACTTTACTCAGGTTATAAACAAACGCTAATACAATAAACACATTATGATTGAGTCTTCTTCTTTCGAATTCACAGTTTCATCTAAAAACAAGCCAATTGTTATAGCGTCCGGTCATGATTTTTTTTTCAAACGAAAAAATAAGTTTACCGAAAACTGGATTTGCTAAAATATCAAACACATAAATGTTGAGCAACTGCCATTACTGAAAAAAAAAAATGAACTAACTGAGACGCGTGGAGAGCATAACGATGACAATTCAGCGGGAAAATCGGAGGGCCGAAATGTCATAAAGCATCTAAAAGATCTCAGCGAGAGATTTACCCCGACTGTTGCAGTTGCCAGTGCGGTTTTGCCAGTTACAAACAATATTGCCGCTCAGTTTGCCCTCCCAAGTAAAGACAAACTGATCTGAACGGCTGCGCGCACTCGTAAGCAGCTAGATGTAAATATACCGCCCCATCCTCGTTGCGCGAAATTTCGAGATCCCTGAACTTTTTGAAATTGTTATCCGGTATGACAGTGGATCAAATGATCACGAGCGAATCATTTTGTGCGGTGACCCTGAAATGCTGAGAGTTCTGGAGAAGTCATCTTTCTGGTTAGCCGATGGAACTTTTGAAAATACTCCAAAAATGTTCTATCAGCTAAATTCAATTCGTGTTAGTGTATCTGGCATAGCGCCAGCTTGCATTTACGCCTTTCTTCATCTAAAAATCTAAAAAACCTACAATCGCTTCTTGCAGGCTTGATTTAGCACCCAACTGCCGTCATTCCAAAAAACATTCCCCAAGCACATTTATTGGGTTGTTTTTTCATCTCTCCCAGAGTTACATGAGAAAAATTGGTGAATTGGGTCTGAAAATGACCTACTAAACTAATCACGATTTAGCGCTGGCTGTAAAAATACTGCCATCCCTTGCATTCGAAAAAAAAAGAAAAGACCGGCGGTTCCTGTGACATGATCGTTCAGGAAAGTCAGAATGTATGCGACAAAAATTGTTTAGAACCCGAGAAAAATGAGAAAATTGTCGAGTTGTGTCTGTAACTCTGTACCTTCGCTCTACTTAAATAAAAAGGTTGGTACCAAACCTTGAAGTTTTATTCCCACCCTCCCTTTGGAGCCAGCGAGATGCGACCGTGAGTGGGATTGCTCGAACAATAAATGCACTCGACGGTTGGCATTTCGAGATTCAATCCTATCTCATCAGAGCCCACCCAAATACGTGGAAAGTAGTTGACAGCCTGCAAAAAGACGCTTCCGTACAAAAATTCAATTTTTTGAAGCATCGAGTGGCCATGAGTTCACCAAAAAGAAAAATGATCGAGTATAAGTGAAAGAGTACAAATTTTAATGTCCGTTACGAAGACAAAACTATTTGTACTTTTTCAGAGCGTTGTCTAATTTGTGTGAAACTATTGTAAATTTTGTCTCAATTTTGTTTATTCTTTCGTATTATTAAAATCCAAATTTATTCCTACTTGAATTTTTGTCAGCTTTTTTTGAAAAAACGTTTCCTTACAGACTCCCGTAAACGTAGCTAAACGCGAGAACTTGACTGGAGCCTTATCAATTTAATCCCAGGACAATCGCCCTTATTTTTGGGATGCTAGATTTGGACTACGTGCTGGCAAACCCTTTAGCTTTGCGTTTGTGTGCCAACAGTTCGAAAAAAGCTGACAAAGCGATCAGGTCATAAGTTTAAGTTCGAGAATGATTTCAATGAGTTAACAATATAATCCGGGTCTGAAAAGTCCAGTTGTTCTCATCTGCACTAATTTTTTTACTTCTCGAAAAAAATTAAGAGAAGTCCGAGTTTAATAAACTATTGTAAATTTTGTCTCAATTTTGTTTATTCTTTCGTATTATTAAAATCCAAATTTATTCCTACTTGAAATTTTGTCAGCTTTTTTTGAAAAAACGGTTCCTTACAGACTCCCGTAAACGTAGCTAAACGCGAGAACTTGACTGGAGCCTTATCAATTTAATCCCAGGACAATCGCCCTTATTTTCGGGATGCTAGATTTGGACTACGCGCTGGCAAACTGTTTAGCTTTCCGTTTATGTGCCAACAGTTCGAAAAAAGCTGACAAAGCGATCAGGTCATAAGTTTAAGTTCGAGAATGATTTCAATGAGTTAACAATGTAACCCGTGTCTGAAAAAGTCAGTTTTCCTCATCGGCACTAAATTTTTTTTCTCGAGAAAAGTTAAGAAAAGTCCGAGTTTAGTGAGGTTTTCACACTGATTGTTTCCATTTTCTCGCTGAAAAAGTTTCACTTCACGTGAACAATTTTTTACACCGCGTATTTAAGAAAGAATTCACAACGATACAAAGCTCAGTGCAAAAGAAGAAAATTAGCATTTTGAGACCCCGATAACGCTGGTAAGTCATTGAAACCAAATATTGATAGTTTCATAGAAGGTGGCTCTTATCATTTGCTCTTGGTTTATGTAAAAATTTCAATGAAAATCGAAGTAAATCTTATCTAAAATGGACACTGAAATAGGAATTACAGAAATCATAGAAGTCACCATTTTGTTTTGTCTTTTAAAAACTTTTTTCTCTTTTTTTGTTTTTGTTTCTCTAGTTAAGTAACTTTTTTTCTCCAGTATAAACAGTTTTCTGCATCATTCGCAGCCAGTTTTGAAAAAGTTTCTCAATCAATGCCTAAAAGTCCTTGTTGGAAATTACTATTGCTCCAGCCCTATTATTGCTCCAGCTGATTAAAATAGTTGCATCTACCACCTATTGTAATATATCACCCGAGAGTGCTTGAATCAGCGCAAACCTCTGAACGGTCTAAATCTTAAATATTGAATGAATGAGATGTTTTCATCATCAGACCTAATGACTAAAACGCTATAGAGGGCAACATTAAAAAAAGGTTTAGATCGGAAAGTCTAAGAATCGTTCAGTCTAGAACATTCTAGAACTCTTTTTGAAAAAAACATCCGAAACTCCTGTCTACTTTATTCGAAAATTTTGCAATCACAGGTTCGTTTCTGTCTGAAACGAATTTACTAAGAACAGCATCCTTCATATTTAGAAAAGTTGCTGATTTTTGATTCACGCTAAAAAAAATAACTGGAAATATTTCAAAGTTTAACAGCCTGCTTGCTTATAAAAATTTTTCATGAATCTAGACGGTCTATGAAATAACTTGAAATATGGAAGTTAAGCAGCTTTGAATAGCTTGCTTAGAATATTTTAGATTTTTTATGAATCTATTCAGTCAATGAAATAACATGATTTTTTTTTTCAAATTTTCAAAGCTTGAATAGCTTAATTAGAAAAACTTCTTTTACTGTGAACCGATTTGGTCTACGACCTAACTTTGAATTTCATCACCGCCTGAATGGCATCAATAAGAAAACTTGAATTTTTTTACCAACCGATTTGCTCAATGAAATAACTTGAAATTTCATTGCTCGAAAATTTTTCACAGTTTCATAGCTTGAAAAAAAATTCAATCTATGATATAACTTGAAAATTTTTAAGTACCATGGCCTGAATAGGTTAGATAGAAAAAGAATGATTTCATTGCTTGTATGGCAGATAAAGAATAACCTGAAATTTTTGCAATCCGACTCGCTTCATGAAATAACTTGAAGTATTTCAAATTTTCAATGCTTCTTACTTTTTATAACGTTTTAAAGTTTGATGGCTCATAAAACTTGCACATAATAATTCAATTTTTTTTGACACAATTCAGTCTAAAAATCAACTAAAGTTATTTCAAAAATTTCTTAGCAGTATTAGCTTGCTTAGAGAAACTTCATTTTTTCGCAAACCGACCTCCACTAAGAAATAACTTGAAACACTTCAAAGTTTCATAGCTCAAATAGCTTGCTTTGAAAAACTTATAGTTTTCTTGAACCGATTCGATCTTTGAAATAAGTGTTTCAAACCAATTCACGACCTGGTTAAACTTGAAATTGCCTGAAGTTTTGTTGATTGAATAGCTTGATAGAACAACAAATTACTTTTTGCGAGTAGAAGGAATATTGGAAACGGGCTTGCTATTATGTGTTAAATGAAAATCGGACTGCACTATGGACATATGTTTAACTGAACGCAATGTTTTAACTCTGTCGAGCGCAACAATTAAGAAATTTTATGAGACTCAACACTTAAAAAAGGCCTCGAAAATTCTGAAATTTGTCTTGAAAAAGTCGACTCTTACAAGAAGGTGATTTCGATTCAACTTCAAAGCTAGGCACTTGCTGTCTATTTTTATTCCTAAAAGCAACCTAATGTTTAAGATTATGAACATAGGGCATAATCTTACAGAAGCCGCGATGATTTTTTTTCATGAAAATCTGAAAATTTGTATAGGCTCAAATTTATTTTTTCGCATGTTGAATTTTGTTTTTTTTTAAGTTCAGTTCATCTACTTTGTTAAAAAGAAGGCAAGCTCTACCATCGAACAGCAAAAGTTAAAAAGTCGCGAAAAACGTGACGGACTTCCATTTTCGAAAATGGAGTTTTTTATCAGATGTCCCAGCGGAATTTAAACTTAACCTGTCGGTCTAGTTTTTCAAAATTGAGTTAGCTTTAGTGAAAAGTGTCTATACTATTTTATTGTAGAAACTCAAAGAGCTTTAAATGCATTTTTTCTTTAAAATTTAAAGCTTGTTTTTTTTTGAAAAAAAATAGTCAGTTTATTTTGTTAAACTGCGTTCGTTGACTCTTCTTTTTTCAACCCCGCGTTTGCTATGTTTCTTGAACTGATTCGATCTATACATAAACTTGAAATATATCGAATTTTATCTCTTGAATAGCCTGCTTGGAAAAGCTCAAAAACTTTTGATAACTGTTTCGATCTGTGAAAGAAACTGAAATATTTCAAAGTTTTAATGCCTAAAAGCTTGAAAATTCATGGGATGTTTCAAGCTACAAAAACAACGTGAAATGTACCCAATTGTTTTTTTGAACCTAATCATCATTTAGGTTGAAAAAGCTTGCTTGCGGATGCTAGCATCAAGCTATGAAAGTAATCAAGAACTTAATATATTTAAAGTTGTCTTGCTCAATACCTTGCTTCGAAAATCTCAGAAAACTTTATCTTTTTGCAAACCAGATGCGAAGAAATTTTACACTTGCAGATTTTTTGCGAACCGTTTTTTTTTATTGATACAAGCTACCAGAGTGAGGAACTTTAATAATAATTCAAAGAAGTTCATTGCTTCAATAGCTAACTTGAAAAACTTTATTTTGCAAAACAACCTAAAATGTTTCATCTCTCAATTGCTTGCGGGAAAATCATAACTTTTCGCAAAATCGACTCAAGCTCTGAAAAACAACCTTTAAAGTTTTTATGTCTCATCGACAAATCCCACGCTTGAAAAAATTTTACTTTTTTAGCTGATTCAAGTTGAATTGCGACAAAACTTATAATTCAATGCCCTGATTGGCGAGAAAAACCTACTCCTATTGAACCGGTTCAAGATATATATTAGCAACTCGAGTACTTTAAATTTTGAATGCTCAATAATGTGCTCATTAAAATTTGCAAATTTTCATTGCTCATTAATGTGCTCATTAATTTTTTGCGTTCTGAACAAGCTATGAAAAGTTACTTTGATACAAAAACAAATTTCATGGGAGCAGGTTTGCTCTCTGAAGTTTTTAAAAGTTTTCATTGTTTTTTTTTCTTGAATAGCTTGCTCAGAAAACTTAAATATTTTGCAAACAGATTTGCTCTAAGAATAATTTTGACATATTCCAAAAGATTCAACTCTTGATTTTCTTGCTCGAAAAATTCTAAAATTTACGCGAACCGATATGGTCTTTGAAATATTTTTTTTGTGTTTCAAAGTTTCATCGTTTGAAGGGTCTGCATAGAAAAAAACATGCTGATTGACTCACTATGAAACAACTTTATATTTTTCCAAGAATCTTAAGACTTGGCATGATCTGAAAACTTTGAGCATTTTGCAAATTGGTTGCTTGAATCAAAAATAGCTTGCCTCAAAAAACTAAAATTTACCAAACTGATTCACGATCAGGAGTAACTTGAAGATATTAAAAATTCCATCTCTTAATTAGAACAACTCACTATTGTGAGCCCATTGAATCATACAGACAGGCTTGCTAGTGTTATTTAATTTGCTCTTTTTTTTGTGGAAATGGTATCAACTTCAAACATTTGACGTTTTTTGTTCCCTCACTGAAGCAATATCAAGTTGTAAAATAAACAAGAGCAGTCACGATTGAATTTGACGGATAAACGCGCTCTATTTAATTTTGCATTTCAAATAATCAAATGAATCGCGAAGTTTTGAAACAGTTGCGAAATTATAATTTTCCCTGAAATGTAAGTTTTAGACGGCAAAAACGAAGTTTTTAATTATTTGATTTGCTTCATTTTTTTTACGGTCTCTTGAAATGACCCAAAAAGACAGTTGTGATGTTCAATGATTTACAGATTTTTAAAGACGCCATATGTATATCGATGGCCTCATATTGTAAATAAAATTTGTTGATCAAAATCTTCGCATAGTGCTTGGAATGGCTGAGAGTTCAAATTGAAATATGATAAAAGGGGCTTTAAAAATCAATTAATTGGCTTTGACTAAATTAATTGGCTTTAACATCAAGTAATGGTATACTTGTTAACAAACATTTCTTTTTTGTGGCAAAAATTTTTCGCTCTTAAATGCGAAATAAAAAAGTTGCACGCTAAAAAGCCTGCTTTAGAGAAACTTTATAAAATTTATAAATTGTTTTATTTTTTTCTCCAGTATGTCAGGGAACTCAAGATAGCAGAAAACATAATTGATCATTCTAGAAATGTTTTCATTCGATTGTCAACTTTCTTTCAAATCTCAAAACACCATTTTAAATTACCACTTTACGCTTTTTTAAATTAATTTCTTTTGTGATTGAGATTTTTCAGAATAAAATTAATCCAATTCGAGAAAAATTATCAATTTATATTTTTTCCGCGGAAAAATCTAAAAATTCAAATCTGAAAATTCAAATCTAAAAATTCAAATCTAAAAATTCAAATCTACTTGCGAAACCGTTTTTTTTTTTCATTTTTGCACTTGTTAATGAAAAAACTACCTTGCTTCCTTTAAGCAAATAAAATGAAATAGATATGAAATCTAAAAATTTCTGCACATATTTTTTTGGGAAAGGGATTTGAAAAGTGCAATTTTTTTGGGGGCTTAATCAGTTTGGATTCTTTAATGCGTGCTTTAACCCCTTTTGTCAAAAAGGCCCGACGAATTAATCTGCACTAAAAATTGTTTCATTTGGAGTAATTGCAAACTAATTTAATTAAATCTGTTGCGAGATGCAAACTCAGTAGTTGACAATAATTGGGGGAGATAAAACAGATTGGAAAGTTTCAATTTGTTGTTCCAAAAATGTCTTCAAATTCTTCATTTTTTAAACGTTAATTGTAATATACTAAATTCGGTTCGCCAAGGACAATTACAGTATACAGCACACCATCAATAATTTATAAGTTAGGTTTTCAGTAAAAACTTTATACGAAATTAGCATCAGTCTGTTGTAGAACACACTTGGTTCCCAATCCGTGACCCAAAATAACCCAAATGGATGATGAATAAAAATGGCTAATGGACAGGTGCATGATGATAAATCGATTCTACCCCAAGTCGATCAGCTCATTTTCCCCCTCATTTGGAAACGTTATGAGGGCTAATTAAGCTAATTATATGTTTTTGTTTGAGAGCTAATTAGACTGCTGATTTTCATTGATGAGTCATCAAAGAAATATCTGTCAGATCAAGGAAAGATTGAAAACTTCTTGCGTAGCTTTGCTTTGTTAACTTCAGAGAAATGGTACATCTAAAACGCTAGCGGTATCTGGGCGACTATATTTTTTAGTTGAAAACAAATCTCTTCCTCCATTCTGAAATTCTAGAATAGTCTGTTTGTGAACACGGAGAAATTGTGAGCAAATTGGGAAAATACAAGTGATTAAAATATAACCAACCATCTTTCATTATAGATAGTGTAATCTCTTATCTTTTACTTACTGCTTTTCTACTTAGATTTACTTCAGTCATTTTACACCAACTAGATTTCCGAAAATCAAAGCAGCCTGGTGCTTTATGTTCTATACAGCACACTGTAAGCACCGCATTGTAATGTAAAAATCAATACGCGATCAGTTTAATCCGGATTACTGAAAATACTGTGCATCAATTTTGGGTCAAAATGTACCTCCGACAAGTTTTTTTTCAACAAAAAAGTCCAAAAAAAATTTACTTTCCAACCTGTTTTTAAAGCAATCTTTCCTTTTTCGTTTCCTTCATTTAAGAAATCTCGTATGTTTTGCTGCCAATTATTCATACATTGCCTCTATTGAGCAAACATTCTTTTGTTTGTTCAATTAATTCTTTGCTGGGGATTGAAATAATTAATTGAACTCAACAAATGCAAAAAAAAACATGAGAAATTGTAAAACGTCAAAAAAGAGATTCTTTCTGTTCTGAGAAGCTAAATTTCTATCCGCAGTTTTCTACCATTTCTACCATTTGGTACTAATAAGCACTCTAACTACAAGTTTCAACTATAGTTTACTTTTGACGTTATTAGGAGCATGCTTTGTAAATGTAACCTATTTAACCGGACAACCCATTTGATATCTCGCAACCATATTCTTCATTCCGCAGTCTGATTTCTGAACAAACAAACCCCGGATATTTGATCCGGCTGCCAGCTGCAAAGTGTTTACCTTCAGGTCTGAAGCTCTTAGGAAGAAACTACAAATTGTTCCGATTTAATTTAAACTGGCCGGGGAAAAGCTTCCTAGAAACACAAATCACTCTATTTAACTTTAAATTTATTTGAAAAATTGCCACTTACAATTTCCGGAGCCAAATCTGTCTCTCAAAACCCTTGTTTAAATTGAAACAGCTGGATCGAGTTTATTGCAGTCAAAACCTTGAGGTAAGGTTTTAACATGTTATTTTTAAGCCCCACATGAAAACGAACGATACAGAGATTTGGCACCGACAATTCTGCTCTTATTAAGTTTACATATCACTGTATTCCGTCGGTTTATTCAATTATCTCTCAATTCTGGCGACCAAAATATATACATTATTGGATACTTCCTAGAATAATTTCTCGCTGGGATATTTAATGACGGAAAAAGAGTGGTGAGTGCCAAAGGCAGTTAAATGAATGCGGCAAGAATTGAAAATTGATTAAAGATCATCTAGTGGCAATTTTGAAAGGAAACCAGAGAATTCCTGAACCAAATTTCATCTTACAGTTTTCTTGCCCTTTTGTTTAATCCAGTTTCTCATGATCGTCCTTTGGAAGCATACTCACGCTCTTTCGCTAAATTTTTGTTCCCGCTGTCGCACAAAGTCACCAAAAGTTTGTGCTCTGTGTCTTTTTTCTCCAAATAAATTTTTATTAATTATTTTGGAATCATTTTTTAATAAAACAAGACTGATCGTATCAGGGCGAAGCCCTGAATGTTCCGACTGTCCATTAAGGTTTATGGAGCAGTAATATCATTAAAAAATAAAAGTAATAAAACAAAACGAAATTTTTTTTTTAAAAATCATCCCCCCACACGCCATATAAAGTACAAAAGGATAGATTTCGCTACTTGTAACAAATCAATTATGGCAGAAAAGCTTCGTTAAACCAATTTGGAACGATTTGTAAGACGGATTAACTCTCCGCTTACGCGTTAATGGAGCGAAATATATCGCGCGTTAATTGTCCCAAATTGGCCAAAATGGCAATCTTTAAACCCCCATAACTTTACGAAAAATGATCACAGGTAAAATATCTTTTCAAATTTGAGCTCAAGACAACAATACCTTTTGAATGATATAAAAAAATTCCGTCAAAAATGGCTGGTTAAAAAGTCGAAATTTGTCTGAAGAAAAAAAGAACCCACCCCGAGCACAAATATTCCGTTACTTTCGTATCGAAAGTCGGAACAACAAGGATAGCCGGATACTGTGATAGTAGCACACAATGTTCCGACCCTAGTCTTTAGAAAACTACGGTTTAGAAAGTATTTGTTTAGCAAATTAGAGTAGTTTTTTTCTGCTTGGTGTGATAAGAGGATCTGATGTGAAAATATAATTTAGGCATATTAGACAGTCATAGTAATATCGGCAAATTGGAAAAAAAAATTGTAGCTTAATTACTAGAAAAGTTTTTTTAAGTTTTGAATATTTTGAAGTTTTTGGTTCCCAAACTGAATGTAAAAAAACTCCAAAAACTAGTTTTATTTGCTTTAAATTAAATTAAGTTTTTAGTTGAATTAAATTATTTTAAGTTAAGTTTTAAGGTCTCAAGTTAGGCATAATTCAGTTGTTGTAAGCCTGCTCACTTGCTTTGATTCGCTCGAATTCGAACGAAAAATCAAAAATTTCAAACCGGTTTTTCTCAACACTGGGAACGTTTTATGGAAGTTTTTTAATGTGGTTCGAATCACGACTGAAAGGGCTTTAAAATGATATATCACTCAATTCAGTCCGATAATTTTTTGTGGTACCTGATTTTGCGTGGAAAACAAAAAGAAAAAAAAATAAAACACACCCGAATACAAAATTCCTACCCACTGAAACGGTAATTCATCTTAATTCACTTTTCGTAAGTTTATAGCGGTTTTGAAAATTGTTCAACTGACAATTTTGCGACTACTCTTATGAACTTTAACGGACTCAGAAATAATATCGTCTGCTTCAATACATCTAATTCATTCGAATATTGCGTTACCAGAGTTTGAATTTTGTCCTTTTATGTGTGAATGGTTGCAGTCAAGACACTTATATAGGTCCAGTTGATTATTTTAAATTTGTTTGAGGAAAAAGTCTCAGAATTTGTTCGAGACAAAGTATTTTTTTTTGAGGTTTGACTTTTGACTTCTTTAAGTTCATTTCAATGCAGTTCACTTTTGCATAGATCAAAGTCTATCTATGAATACTGGTAAAGATTTTGTTTGAGAGTTGTTCTTTTTAATCAATCTCAACTTTCCGCAAAAGTTTCGGTTTAAAAGATGTTTTCTTGGGAATGTTAGAGATATTGATTAAATTTCCATGAAACAGAGAACAAAAAAGCATAATTTTTTAGAAAAATACAACCCAGGATCCATTAATGTGTAATAATTTCTAACTCTACTTTGTAATATGATCTAGTGACAATAACAACAATAAATTCTATGATGTTTTTGGATCAGAATTTTTCAAAGAAGTATTATGAGCCCATAAAAGTTACTCCAGGGAGCTTACAACCAAACTAATTTTTCAAATGTCATATCTTCCACAACTTCATGATTCTACTGACAACAATCTACAGGAATTCATTCTTAAGGTCGATAAAAAAGCGCCTCTTGAGATTGTAATAGGATACTGTAAGCTTTTAAACAAAATTTAGGTTCCTTAATTTCAAACTCTACTAGAAACTATCCGAGGTTCTCTAGCTCCCAAGGAATACCGCTCAGTTCAAAATCTCTTCATGATAAAAACGAGCATTTTTGATTTGCATGAGCGCCTCTAATAAAGTGTCCTAATTTCATTTTAAATATTTTTCAAGGCATTTAGCATAGACGTAAGGCGTTCCTTCCGAGAGTGTCAGACCTTGTGTGCGATCCCTGCGATGTCAATGATAGTAAAAACCCTCACTTGATCTCTTTAGGTCAGCCTGACCGATTTCGCCGGCAACAAAGGTATACGCTAAAGTTCTAGACGCTAAATGCATTTTTCTATCAAATGATATTAAAACCGAGTGTCAAATGAAAATCGTGAAAAAACTAATTTTCAAATTTTGGATGATTAAGATCCGTGTGAATGTTTTTACTTGCCGGATATCAAAAACCTGACCCTGTTTTGTAGCAGTTGAATTAAAAGTGGAGCAGCAAATGTCCAGTACTGCGCAAAGTTGTAAATTGCACCAATTTTTTAAGCTATGATTTATAAATTTAGTTCAACCAAAATAGTTTTCTGAAATCATCGGAAAAACTAAAAGGACATTTTTGTAACAAATTTTCTGCACAAAAATCCCTCAACTTTTTTTATTAGCTGCTAAAAAAAATCGGTTTGATAACACAGGACCAAAAGGGGAACCCTTTGGGTGGTTAGAGGGTCAAATCTCTGAGATAAATTACGGGTCGCAACACCCTAAACATGTCCTGATTCAAACTATTTCCAAGCTCGCTTGTCTTCACAAGCAACGTTATCATCAAACTTCGATCTAGCTCCATTTTTTATCATGGTTGAATTAGCTTGCATTCTGAATTAAATGTAATTCGGGCAGATCTAAAAACACTTAATTTGGTGTTTCGATAAAATCTGTCTCATTTAGTTTCATGTTGGTGTAAATCTGCAGCTAACATTTCGAACTTGCTGTTAAAACTTGTGTACTTGTGACTGAACTTCTGTACATTTCCACGAACTTGTTGGAATGAGTTGGAGGGTAACTTAAAAACGTGATCTTTAATCCCTCTTTCGTACCAGCATATTGCAGGCAAATATTCACGAACTTGTCAAGTTAGCAGAGTCTTAACTAAGCAGAGCAACTGTCTCCAATTTGCTCTACCAATTTGCCATGCAATCGGTAACCATTATCTTAAATAATCTTTGAGGATAGACTCAATTTTGACGCAGGAATTAATAAACACAAAATTGATTAAATAAAAACTGAAAAAAGTAATTTAATTCAAAATACTAAAATTATCTTGAGCTCACTCAGCGTCTTTAAAAAAACCAAAAATAAACAACTTTCATTGTTTTTGATTTGTAAACTTAGTGTCAGTCCGGATTGAACTGCAAATAGTAAATTTGGTTTTCTTAATTTCTCAGCTGTCAATGAGGAAAATTAGACGGGTCTGCAAATTGCGCCCCTTTCCCCAAAGCCCCCCAGATTCAATCGCCCCTTAATCCTGTTTCGGTTGTATTTCACCGGTTATGAATTGGTGCTTTTATGAATAAACGATCGACCAGCTGTTCACGGTTGGCATAATTAATGTTTCTCCCAGCTTTGTTCTGACCAGCAAATAAATAACGCAAAACCCTTTTTACTTAAAAAAAATTACATGGCTTAATTATTTAGCGCGATACAAAAACTCTTTGATTCAGCCAATCTGTTTTTCAATGGTTTTTTATATTAATATTTCTCATCTCCTGTTTTTGTGCTTCCTTTTATTTGAATACTCGATCATCCCATAAAGTTTCAAACATTATGCCGATTTCTTTTCCATACACAATATAAAACTAACATTTATGCAAAATGAGCTAGAGCAATCAATTATAAAATATCAGATTTCACAAAAATATGAAGAACGATAGTGACCGCTTACAGAGCGAGTTTCGCATTGTTTTTTACCACTTACTTGCAATTTTTCATATACGGAATACGGAAGTTATTTTACTTAATAACGACATGGGCATGAAAAATAACTGTGAACGAAACAGAATCTTAGAGTTTACATTATATTAGACTTTACTACTCTGATTAACAGAAAAAGAAATCATTTTAAATCAAAATCAAAACCATACCAGATATGGCATTGTAAATTGGAAAGGGTTTTATTAGCACTCACCCTCATATACCATTTCAAAATGTTTTCACGCACACATTCTTGCAATTGAAAACGCTTTAGAATGTCCGAAGCGAGGCTCCATGGATTCCAGTATCATCCATTATTCTTTGCAGACAGACCATGAAAATCCAATATAGTCAATTGTTATCCACGAAACCTCATTGCGAGTGATAGGGCACTCTTAATAAACAATCATTACGGCCCAATTACTCATACTTTTTCCTCCAACCGGCGAAGGTGAGGAGGAATTTAATGTTCGGTTGTTTTCCCCGGACAAAATCAGGCGCCAACACTAAGGTCAGATGGTCTAGTGACATGTTATATTAAAGACCTTTCAGTCGCAATTTGAGATACATTTTGAGACAATTCTGTCCAGAAAATGGATCTCTTCAACTATTTCCCCCTTTTTGCAAAAGCGGAGATTCGTTACCAGGTACCAAAGGGGGGGGGGGGGGGGGGGGGAATAGCTGAAGAGATCCTAAGAAAACTTAGGCGTTGTGACTGGCACTTGGTGATACATGGCATGCCATAATCAATCAACTATCTATCCTCCTTCAGCTATCATTTTTTACATAGGCGGATCTAGGATTTACAGGGGCTGACTTTCAAAAAAATCGAACTTTTTTTTACGTCGACCAAATTGATTTTGCAAGCTCCCCCCTCAAAATGAATTGGCGCCCAAGGCGCCTTTAGAAAATCTTTAAATTCCCTTACCAAAATAGTAATAGATATCTCAAAATAGTTCAAAAGGGGGACCCTGTGGGTCGGCAGGGGGCCGAACCTCTGAGAAGAAGCGTCCGCCCCCCCCCCCCCTAAATCCGCCCCTGATTTTTTATTAGTTTTGTAAGTTATTGTCATATTATTCATTATAATTCTGCTTCAGGTATTCAACTATGTGAAAGCACAGAAACTAGAATGAAATCAACAGTCATTTCGAAACATACTCCGCGACCGTGGTCTGTTACGTAACTCTTACGCAACACCGCAACTCTCTTCAACCGTTGCGTAAACTCTTTTATAAGCTCTAAGCAACGCCCTACAAAAACACTTCAGGAACACCTTCATTATCCATAGCTGTCCACTCTTGTCCAAATTGAAGTAGAACCCCTCCCCTTGACGAGAACTTATCCCCCTCTCCCCTGCTGTGTTCAATTATGATCCACGGCGAAGATGCGCACGACATCAACCTGTTGTACGTGGGACTGGTGGTGTTGGTGTTTGTCCTGTTCATCGCTTGGATCGTGCACAGGGGAATCAAGAAGAGTTGGCGGGAGAAGAGCATCTACTACCGGAAGGACAGCATCAAGGACCAGCTCAAGGCCAACCCAAGCATCACAGTGCCCCCTCTAGCCGAGGTAGGGCAGCTCACAGCTCAAACAAAAACAACCACATCTAATTTATACTTTTATTAACATAAATAGCAGCTCATGACTCTGTGTTCAATCTCTTTTTTTTCGCTCTGGAATTTAACTTTAAGTCTAGCTTTTCCTCTTTAACATAAATTGGACATTGGGCCACTAATCGTTGTTTAATCGTTTTTTAGAGATAATTTTTGTACTACAACTGACATTGAACCAGCATTGAAAAATAAATAATTTCAAACAAGTGCACACTGCACACAATAACCCGACCATACCTTTTCTTCTACAAAGTGTCTCAAAACAAAATAAAACATTATTTTGTCCATAAAAAAAGAAAATTCTACAAATTATTTTGACCAAAACTTTCGATATCGTGACACGCAGAAATTTATGCACATTCTCTATACAAAATAAGACTTTTCAAACTATTTGCATTTCAAACCGCGCCTCAATGGGATTCAATTTTATATCGACATATAAAATTAGCCAAATAATTTTAAATTGCCGTGGTTTTTTCTGGACAAAAGTTCGCGAGAATTAATCAATATTTGAATACAAACAGGACTGCTTGTATATCAGGGCAAAGCCTTGAATGTTCAGACTGTCCCTTCATTGATATCGAATAGTTTTTGGGAAAAGAAAATATTGAAAACCTATACATTTTAGACAATATCAAAGTAAAAAATTTTGAGTTGTACAAAAATAATACGACCAATTAGCTAGCCTCAATTCAATTTGAAATGATTTTGCTGTGCGGGATAATTCGCCACGCATAAATAATTCGCGTTACACTCTCAGCATATTATGATTAAATTCTTGAAAGCGCGCATAGTTTAGTCCGGAACATAGCCGATTTGACAAATTTGAAACCCCCAGAACTTTGCAACAAATAATAGGAGGTAAATTACATTTTTAAATTTGAACTCAGGAAATCGATATATTCAATGGGGTAAAAAAAAATTTTGTTGAAAATTATTATTTCGATCGGTGAAAATTGACTGAATAAAAAAACCAGACCGAGCATAAGTATTCCGTTTTCTTCAAAAGTCGGATCAAAAAATGCTTGAAATTTAAAATGCGTTTTTTCTCAAATGGGTTGGAAATTATACAAAAAGTATTGAGGACAAGCTTAAGTATTGATAACTTGCTTAGATAGCTAAAAATTATCAATTTTCGAATTATGATACAAAGTTTTAATTTCAAAAAATTATTTAACTGTTTTGTGGAACTTTTTGGACGTCATATCCTTCTTCAACTTTGCTGGGCTACTTAAGGGGCTCACTTTGATATGGTTATGTCAGCAATTGAACTTTTAGTTTCGGCGTAATTTTAAATGGACAAGAAGAAATCAAATTGTTAAATTTTTGGGGTAGGTTATTGGGCCCGAAATTGCAACATAAGCTACACCATAATAATTCTGCCAAAAATCAACACAACTATTGTCCACGTCAAATTTTGTCTAAAATCAACCCAATTTGAGAAAAACGCGTTTTAAATTTCTTGTTTTTTTTGGATAATTTAAATCAGCACAGTACTTTAAATAGCGTGGGGGCGGGGTGATTTAAAAAAAATTTAGTAAGTTTTTTGCATTTATCATTGAAAATATTTCATTTTATTATAAATCAATCACTACTCCGTAGAAGTTTGGGAGTAGTCGGCTCATCAAGGGTGTCACCCTGATATGAGAAATCTAATTCTGTTTTTTTTTAACCACAAGTCAGCAATTTTCTAAAAATCACTGATTTGCATTTCTAAGTTGGTTTGGAAAACCATTCACTCTCAAAAGAAAAAATTTAAAACAGCTGTTTTATAATAAAAAAACAGGTTCTACCGGCACTACTTTTGTCATAAGTTTTTAAAATATAAATCCAATAAATGATCAAATAATTTGTGATGTTGTGTTTGAAGTCCAATCGGTTCATGGCACATTATTTGAGGTTTTTCAAAAATACATCAGATTGTCAAAAAGGCGAACCGAACCGGAGTGACTTTGCATGAAAAAGATGAGAAGGGTGAGTGAATTCCTGATTCAGGTGTCCATCCGCGACGGCAGTCGCATCCGGGCGTGGCTTGAGAGTGACAAGGAAGACTTCAAGAGGAGAGCCAACCGGGACCCCCGGAGGAAAAAGAAGATGAAGAAGAAACTGCAGGAGGAACAGAAGAAGCTCAGCACTCTCAAACTGAACGGAGAGATCGACGAGATAGCCGCCCAGCAGCTCAAAGGTAGATCGAATTCATTGCCTCATCTTATAATGCCATGGATTTGGCCAAGATACTTAACCATTGCGTCCTTTCTATTACAGGTCTGTTCGTATGCTGTTCAGTCATTTTGTGAACGCATAATTAAATTTCTATTTGAAAAGTTCATTAAATATCAAGTTTGACCTTACAAAGTTTCTGCTTCTAAGAGGGTCTTTTTTGATGAAAACGGTTATAAAATAACCAAATGAACTTTAACAAAATTCATAACCTGAGACCAAGTGAGCTCATTGTAATTCAGCCATCATTGTTGTGTGGTGAATACTCAAACTTTGTCACTGTTTGCCTTTTTTGGGAGTAGAATTGAATTTGAAAAAAGTGTGACATTTCAGGCGTTGACTTTGCGAAGAAGTTGCCCCACATGGTGAACAAGAGTGGTATACTGACGGGGGAAATGACTGGTTATCATCTTTCCAACAGAAGCTTCCAAGACAGTCAGTAGTATTCAATACTTCTAATCCTTTTCCAAGGTATTCAATTTTTCACCACCAAGTTTTATTCATGTTCCGACTTTCGAAAAAGTTACCAAACCTTTGTGTTTTTTTATTCAATTAAATTCTGATTTTGTAACTAGGAGATTATTTTGACAAATGTTTAGTACAAAATGTGAAAGTTATTGACCTCTAAGCTCAAAATAAAAAAAAGATAATTATTGACGAGTATTTTTGTGAGGTTAGCAGATTTGAAAATTGGCAATTTGCGACAAGTAACGCTAAGTTTTGTACTACTAACTCGTAAGCAGCAAACTAATCCGGATCAGAAGCCGTTTCTAATTTGTTGAGACAAGCTTAATTGGTCTATTTGACATGCTACTGGATGCGAAGTATATCGCTTTATACTTTACATTATGCACATGAATACGTTGTTTCGATTATTCGAGTGTTTTTTTTTGTATTTTTTTTGTTAAATGTAAATAACGATACTATAAAGTTTTCGGTATGTTAAGTTTTGTCGACTTTGCTTTAAGTTCATGTTTTCAATTACTTGAAACATATTTTTCTTCAAAAATTTGCGCCAGGAAATCAAAGACGGCAATGTGAAGCTTCCAACTTATGTTTTTGTTGCTAACTATTATTTATTTAGGATAACTTTTATTTGCTGTTAAGGGTTCTCCCTGACTTTTTTTTATGGTAGAGTTTTGACTGAAGGAAACACAGCAGACATCTTATTGTTCCGACTTTCGATACGAAAGAAACGGAATATTTGTGCTCGGGGTGGGTTTTTTTCTTCAGACAAACTTCGACTTTTTAACTAGCCATTTTTGACGGAATTTCTTTATATCATTCAAAAAGTATTGTTGTCCTGAGCTTAAATTTGAAAAGATATTTCACCTGTGATCATTTTTCGTAAAGTTACGGCGGTTTAAAGGTTGCCATTTTTGCCAATTTGGGACAATTAACGTGCGATGTATTTCGCGCTATTAATGCGTAAGCGGAGATTTAATCCGTCTTAGAAATCGTTCCAAATTGGTTGAAAGAAGCTGATTTGCCATAATTGATTTGTTACAAGGAGCGAAATCTATCCTTTTGTACTTTATATGGCGTGGAGGGATGGTTTTCAAAAAAAAATTAATTTTAGAAAAAAAAATTTCATTTTATTTTATTAATTTTTTAATGTTATTTTTGCTCCAGAAACCTTAAAAAGCAGTCGGAACATTCAGAACTTCGCCCTGATACGAGCAGTATTGTTATTTTTTTAAACCTTTTTCACTTAATACTACATACTTACGAAAGTATCAGATAGCCACGAGTGATATAATATGTCAAGAATTTTGTAATTGTTATTTGATCAATCGCATAAAACTAAAAAAAAAACTTTTCGGTGCTAAGTCAAACTATTCGGAACTTTTTTCTCTTTAGAAAAATTTAGAGTGCAGAGTTTACATTGTTTTAACATTTTGTTCATTTCAGTTTTGGGTTAAAATGACAATAATAGCTATTTTTCTGAGTCTGTGCAAAAAATGATCTGAAGTTTTTATTAATACACACTCTAAATTTTCTGCTTGAACTCTGCAAAAATGTGGTTTTTTAATTGTGCCAATCAATCTGAAGGCAGTTATTCAGGTACTTTTCGAAGGAAAATCTTAGGAGTTGTTAACGCTTAAAGTTTTGTTTTATCAATCCATCTGCTTTATCAATCCATTTGGTCCAATATGTGTCGAGTTTATCGAAAAAGAGTCAATCTTTTACTTATTTTTGAAAATCGAAGTCTAATGAATTTGTAAAATCTTGTAAATTGTTTTATTTAACTTCAAACATTTTTTTCGCTTGATTAGAATTCATTGAAAATTTTTCCAATGTCAGTTCTTCACTTTTTGCAAAAATAGCTGCGGTCGGATTCTTCTCTGTTACTTGCACAGTAACTTGTAATTGCGGTTTCATCAGATAGAACGTAAAGCAGACTTACATAACATTTTTCTTTCATTAGAAAAAAATATTTGATAGTAGAGACAGTTTTGCTTCCATTTTTTGAAGAATATGCGGAATCTTTGTGCTCGGGGAAAATTTCGACTTTTTAGCTAGCTTTTTTTTTGACAATTTCTTTTAAAAATCAGTCAAAAAAGAATGCTGTTGTGAGGTAAATTTTGAAACGATGGTCCACTTTTGATCTCTTTTTGGAAAGTTATGGGGGTTTAAGGATTAAAACTTTCGCCATTTGGGATAATCAACGAGCACTACAACATAGATCTTAAAATGCAGTTAAAATGTTCAGGATTTTGCCCTGATACGAACAGTCGTGTTTCTTTTATGTTAAAATGGATCCATTAATTGTCAAATGTTTTTACTAGGTAACACATGAAGACATTAGCAGGAGTTCCCTCGCTTCAGATGTAAATTTGGGACGTTTTTTCGACATTTTTCAAAAAAAAGTAGTCAAGAGGGATTGTTTGTATTATATTCTTATTATAACTATTGTTATTGAAATTTTGGTTAGATTAATTAATTTGTTATATCAGTTTTTTTTAGATTTTTGGACATAGCAAGTGAAGCAGGTGCGGAATCTAGGATTTTCTACCAAAAAATATCGAAATTTTTGACGATCTTTTTTTTAAGTCGACCAATTTGATTTTCTGATCTCTCCCAAATTACTATAAAAACTCCATTTAGACCAAGTTTTCTGCGCCGCTAGCAAATTGTTGAAAAAACAGGCCAAATAACGTTTTTTTATGCACTTTTTGGAACATTTGGCACTCAAACAAATAGAGCTTGTTGGATAAACTTGTTCTTCTAAACCGAACGAAAGCCTCAAAATAAGTACATTTAGCGCCAAAGGCGCCCTTAGAAAAATTCTAGGGTCAGTCAGCCAAAAGTGGGTATCTCAAAAAAGTACAAAGGGGGACCCTTTGGGTCGGCAGGGGTTCGAATCGCTGAAAAGGGAAGTGTCCGCCCCCCACCCCCAAATCCGTTGGTGAAGTGAAGTACGAGGTACAACTCATTTTCCATTTTCAGCCAAACGGTAATTGTGGAAAGGGGTTTATTGTTCCGACTTTCGATACGAAAGTAACGGAATATTTGTGACAATAATAGCTATTTTTCTGAGTCTGTGCAAAAAATGATCTGTAGTTTTTATTAATACACACTCTAAATTTTCTGCTTGAACTCTGCAAAAATGTGGTTTTTTAATTGTGCCAATCAATCTGAAGGCAGTTATTCAGGTTCTTTTCGAAGGAAAATCTTAGGAGTTGTTAACGCTTAAAGTTTTGTTTTATCAATCCATCTGCTTTATCAATCCATTTGGTCCAATATGTGTCGAGTTTATTGAAAAAGAGTCAATCTTTTACTTATTTTTGAAAATCGAAGTCTAATGAATTTGTAAAATCTTGTAAATTGTTTTATTTAACTTCAAACATTTTTTTCGCTTGATTAGAATTCATTGAAAATTTTTCCAATGTCAGTTCTTCACTTTTTGCAAAAATAGCTGCGGTCGGATTCTTCTCTGTTACTTGCACAGTAACTTGTAATTGCGGTTTCATCAGATAGAACGTAAAGCAGACTTACATAACATTTTTCTTTCATTAGAAAAAAATATTTGATAGTAGAGACAGTTTTGCTTCCATTTTTTGAAGAATATGCGGAATCTTTGTGCTCGGGGAAAATTTCGACTTTTTAGCTAGCTTTTTTTTTGACAATTTCTTTTAAAAATCAGTCAAAAAAGAATGCTGTTGTGAGGTAAATTTTGAAACGATTTTCCACTTTTGATCTTTTTTTGGAAAGTTATGGGGGTTTAAGGATTAAAACTTTCGCCATTTGGGATAATCAACGAGCACTACAACATAGATCTTAAAATGCAGTTAAAATGTTCAGGATTTTGCCCTGATACGAACAGTCGTGTTTCTTTTATGTTAAAATGGATCCATTAATTGTCAAATGTTTTTACTAGGTAACACATGAAGACATTAGCAGGAGTTCCCTCGCTTCAGATGTAAATTTGGGACGTTTTTTCGACATTTTTCAAAAAAAAGTAGTCAAGAGGGATTGTTTGTATTGTATTCTTATTATAACTATTGTTATTGAAATTTTGGTTAGATTAATTAATTTGTTATATAAGTTTTTTTTAGATTTTTGGAAATAGCAAGTGAAGCAGGTGCGGAATCTAGGATTTTCTACCAAAAAATATCGAAATTTTTGACGATCTTTTTTTTAAGTCGACCAATTTGATTTTCTGAGCTCTCCCAAATTACTATAAAAACTCCATTTAGACCAAGTTTTCTGCGCCGCTAGCAAATTGTTGAAAAAACAGGCCAAATAACGTTTTTTTATGCACTTTTTGGAACATTTGGCACTCAAACAAATAGAGCTTGTTGGATAAACTTGTTCTTCTAAACCAAACGAAAGCTTCAAAATAAGTACATTTAGCGCCAAAGGCGCCCTTAGAAAAATTCTAGGGTCAGTCAGCCAAAAGTGGGTATCTCAAAAAAGTACAAAGGGGGACCCTTTGGGTCGGCAGGGGTTCGAATCGCTGAAAAGGGAAGTGTCCGCCCCCCACCCCCAAATCCGTTGGTGAAGTGAAGTACGAGGTACAACTCATTTTCCATTTTCAGCCAAACGGTAATTGTGGAAAGGGGTTTATTGTTCCGACTTTCGATACGAAAGTAACGGAATATTTGTGCTCGGGGTGGGTTTTTTTTTCTTCAGACAAATTTCGACTTTTTAAATAGCCATTTTTTTATATCGGAATTTTTTTATATCATTCGAAAACCATTGTTGTCCTGACCTTAAATTTGAAAAGATATTTCACCTGTGATTGTTTTTCGTAAAGTTATGAGGGTTTAAAGATTGCCATTTTGGCCATTTTGACCAATTTGGGACAATTAACGCGCGATATAATTCGCGCTATTAACTCGTAAGCGGAGATTTAATCCGTCTTATAAATCGTTCCAAATTGGTTGAACGAAGCTTATTTGCCATAATTGATTTATTACAAGGAACGAAATCAATATTTTTGTACTTTATATGGCGTGTGGGGGGATGATTTTCATAAAAATTTCAAATCTTAGAAAAAAATTTTTCATTTTATTTTATTTCATTTATTTTTATGTTATTACTGCTGCTCCATAAACCTTAAAAGGCAGTCGGAACATTCAGGGCTTCGCCCTGATACGAGCAGTCTTGTTGCTTTTTTGCACACACTTGAAATTTTCAATTAATGTTTTCAGATAAAATTTAGAATTGCTTTTCCATTTGTTTTTCGTATTTTGTATTTTTTGTACTTGTTTCGATATTTTTCCTAAAAGAGTGTTTTTAAATTTAATGTTTTTCTTAATTTTGTTTATTTTTCTTAATTTATGATTTTTGTATTAACTGTATTTCTTTCTCAATTGATGATGTGGTGAGTTTAGGGACTGTACAATTCAGAGCGGGCCAACTAATGGTCTACGGTAAGATTCAATGTTGTCCTCATATTATTTCATGTCATGTCATTCACGTCACTGTTTAGCGTACGCAAATTCCAACCTAGCTCAAGCATCCATGCTGAATTCCATGATTAGATAAATGTTTGTGCGTAAAATTATAGAGAATAGTGGCGGATCTAAAACAGGGGGAAATTTAAACAGGGTTGGATTTAGGGTTTTTCGAGAGGAATTTTGCTAGGCATTAGTTCGACAAACTACTCTTCACTGAAGCGACAAAATCAGACAAAAATTACTGCGCCCCAAGTAAATGTTTGCTAAATTGAATAAAAATCAGTTTTGATAGTTTTTTGGAAGGTTTTGGCAAAAAATACGTTTTTTTGGCTCTCTCTTTTTCTCTTAGTATTTGCATTGTTAAACAAAATTAGCGTCTGTGACCAAAATGTTTGTCATAAAATAACATTAAAGGGGGGGGGGGCTTTGGGAGGTATTGAGTTCTCGACGGAAGGGGAGTGTCTCGCCGTCCTAGTAGTTCACAAACCTTTTCACGTAAAGACCCATTGAAGGTCCAAAAATATCTACAGAGAAAATATAACGCAAGATTTTCATAAAGTCTGTTGATCAAATTGTACATAAAGTATATTTCAGATGTCATTTGAATTTTTGCGCTGTTACCACGATAGAGCGTTAAGCCGGTTTTCAATGGGCAGTAGGAAATAAGTTTAGTGCAAAAAAAGCTTCCAACGCTCTGTCGTGGAATAAACTAGCCTGTCAAAAAAAGATAATCTACGTAACTTTAAATTTATGAAACCAGATTCATTTCCTTATGTGCAACCTCCTTAGTTTTGTTCCTCCTTTAGAATGAAAAAAGAACCTCTTTTGCATCATAAGCTATGACCGTCGTTTCATCAAATCATTTGTGTTACAATTATCAACACAATTTTGGGAAAGTTCAGCAAAAAATTACTGCAATAGTAAATATCTGTAATAACTAATACATACATATTTTTGCTCAGAGATATTTCGACCCGTATAAGTTGAAACACAATTCAGATTCAGACATAGTCTGTCTTGGCACCAAAACCATGGTGTTTGTCGAGGTGTTGAGATTTTGTGGAAGCGTTTGGGCTGAACATGCAATTTGGATCCAATTTGTGTTCAGGCCGTCACTCGCGCTACCTCATGCGACGGCACTCCTCTTTCTTCGGGAACAAGGCGGCGGCGGCAGCCGGGGGAGGAGCTTCAGGAGGCGGCGGAGGGGGGACTCCGCATCTGATGGGGAGGGAGAGGGAGCGACAGAACTCGATCACGTCTCAGAGGTCTCTCTTCACAAACCCCCCCAGTGACGCCATCGCACGTCTGCCTTCCATCTCAAGGTTCCAGTCTATTTTCCCCTTCTTTCTTTCACCTCTTTCCACTTTCCCAGATTTGAGTTTCAGATTTGGAAAACTACTTTACGTTGTCATCATGTAATGAAAATTTGCATGGTAAACAAACAAACTACAGTGAACACATTTTTTCTTCATATCTTTCATCCTGAAAGCTTGACTTCAGTTATGATAAGACAACTGAACAAATTGAAAGTTTGAAATGCGGGGAAGGAAGTGGGGTGGAGGTGGAAAAGAGCTTTTTAAAAAACTTGCAATATACACTAGTGGACAAAATTAAGTCTAAAATACTTTCTAAAATACATATTTTTATGGACTATTTTGGACAGTTTGTACTTCAAAATTGATCACAAGTTTAAACCAACGAAGAGCAAATTCTCTCGGCTATAAAAAAATCAAAATTTGTTATCAAGGATTTACTAGGTTATTCAGGTGTAAAAGTACCAGTTTCGCCAACTGCATTTACTTTTCCCAAACGCGTGAGTTCGTTAGTTGTGTGATGAGTTTTATACACTCGAATGTTTCTGTCAAAATCATGCCGTTGGGAAAAGTAACTGCAGATGGCTAAAAATTGGCTTTTTACAACGGAATAAGCAAGTGAATCGTTAAAAGCAAAAACTGATGCTTTCAAAGATGGTAGCAAAAAATGGTTGCTTTCGTTCAGTTTAGAAGAACAAGTTTATCCAACAAGCTCTAATTGTTTGAGAGTAAAAGCTAAGTTTGCGTACAATTTGGTCTGTTAGTCTGCATCGGGTATTATCAATCAGAGTTGTTTTCCCTAATCTGCCTGTTTAAAAGGATCTCTAAAAGTGCAATATTTTTATTATAAGCATACAAACAAGAATTTAACTCTCTCTTTGTGGTCAAATGATCAAAGCTAACTCTAGTAAAATATCCACTCTTCTCAAGCACTTACCAGTTTATTCTGGATCTAAAAATGTAAGTTTTACCTACTGTAGTAAATGTTCATAACGGTGTTTTCTTTCAAAAACAACTGATATAAAAATGTATTCAGTCGATGAGAATGCGGTTCGTTTGTTTATTATTTATGTAGTAATGTTTTTGACGGTGTGAAATTTTAAGAAACAACCGTTTTTAGCAAAGTTTTGTTCTGAACAGATAATTTTTTTGCTGGGAGTATTTTTCATCCAATTAATAGTTTTATCCACCGCTTCCACCGCTTCTTATTTGTGAAAGAGTTCACTCCGATGCAAAACTTAGTGCAGTTGATGAAAACTGGCTTTTTCAGACCCGCAACAGGTAAGTAATTAAAACCAAACTTTGTTAATTTCTTGCAGAGTAGCTCTGTTCATTTGCTCTTGGTCTATGAAAAATTTTGGTTGACATCCTTGTGAATGCTGTTTTAAATGTTTTCGAATTTGATTTGGGTCTGCAAATGCAAGTTTTTCTCATCTGCACTAAGTTTTGCATCCCAGTGGATTCTTTCTTAAATAAGAGGAGAAAAAATATACAAGAGGAAATCTGGCATGTTCAGACCCGAATTACGCTAGCAAATCATTGAAACAAATTTTGATAGTTTGAAAGAGGATAGCTCTGATCATTTTCTCTTGATCAATGTAAAAATTTTTCTGAATTTCGAGGGAAACTGAACCCTCAAAACAGGCAATTTAGTGTCAAAGTTCCTGTTTTTGTGCTTAATTTTGTCCACTAAGGTATCACTTATTTTTGAAAGAAAACATTGTTGTTAAAAGATACTGCAGTAGCTAAAAGATTTAGTTTTTAGATTCAAATTAAACTGGTAAGTCGATTTATAAATAAATTTAGCTCTGATCTTGGTCAGAATGAATTTTTTGTTTGTATGCTTATAATAAAATATTGTTAACTTTTTTTACTAAAATATATAATAAGCTAAATATAGTAAGCTAAAATATAGTAAGCTAAAATATATAATAAGAAAAAACTTCAGGCGACGCTATCATAACTAAAGCTTCGGAACATTTGATTCGATACGAATGCTTCCATTCTGTCAAATTAGTTCAATTTAAAAAATCTTTTGATTGTCTGAGATCAATTGTTCTAAATCTTTTCAGCCTTCCAGTTCACGATGCAGGGTTTCATCCTCAGCGGACCAGCAGTTTCATTACAGTACAGCACCAGCCGATCAATTGGTCGAGTCACAACAACCCTCACGCGGGGTCGGGGTCCCTGTTCAGCGGGGGCAGCGGGGGAGGGGGAGGGGGAGGCGGCGGATGCATGAACGACGTCAGCTTCAGCGATACGATGAGTTTCGGACCCGGAGGCATCGAACGAATGGTGTCTGGCGGAGTTATCGAAAGCTCGTTGCTCGAAGTGGACGAAGACGAAGTCTCCTCTCCTGGCGCCTCACTGCTTGTGTCATCCTCACATAATCATGATGAAATAGACGGCGAGACACACAGTACGTCATCAAACTTTTTCACATTCCAGCACAATTTGGGAGCACAGAGTAACAAACGGCGAGGGTCTGCGTGTATAAAAGACATGAATACTGAGTTGCGTAACCTTCTCGAAAGTTCTGCCGAGTCTAGACCAAGCGGGGTCGACTCGGGCGAAGAAGACGAAGATGACGACAATGAAGACGCTGAAGACGCTGAAGAAGATGATAACGACGAGGAGGATTTCGCCACCGGCGAGTCGGATGAATCAGTGTTGTCGGCCGGAAAAAATGGAGCTGTTCCGCCTGTAGATTTACTCAAGTCCTCGGCTAAAGGTACAATTTTTGAGTTTAAAAACTCTTTTTGAGCAGGTTTCTGCAAAAAAAAAATGTTTTTTTTTTGAATTTGTTCGAACAAGGTTATGCCCCAAAAACAGAAGGTTGATGCCTTTTTTAAAACATTTTTTCTACCGTAAATGATTATTATCTCAAATTTGTTAAGAATGGTCTGAGTTTTATTCAGATTGTCAATAAATTTTCAAAAACTATGAAATGCATAATCTTTTAAGCGGTTAATTTTTTATGCCTTTTAAGTATTCTTCATTTTTTTTTGAAATTCAGTCCTTTTTTAGAAAAAATCTTTCAAGCTCTATATTTTTTATAATCAAAATATTTTACATCTGTTTTCGTATCAATAAATTTTGTTTTCAGTGCCCTATTTTTCCAAGTAGCCAACAGAGATACTTTTGAATTGGTTGCATTGGTAGAGCTCTTGATGTTGATCAAAGCTGTGGATCAAAACTGTGTGTTTTTCAAATTGATCTGGAACGATGTTGAAACTGGAATTGTTCACCAGTTGGTTGTGTTTCAGCTTCCGTTACTCTTGCTGTTCCATTTGCCTCGCACATGAGTCCTTCGAAGAGCAGTTCGGCCATCGGCCCAACTCACAAAGAAGCCTCTAACTCGTCGCCCTCTTCCATGTCCGACCACAAACTGTTCAAAAAGGCCAGAAACAACTCATTCACCCAGCTCCTTAGTAACCTCAGTGGGGGAGGGGGGAACATACTGGGTGGAGGAGGCTCCTATCTTGGCGTTGGGACCGGTGGGGGCTTCAAGCACGATCTCCGAAAGACATTTTCCCTGTCGTCAAAGGCTATTGACAAAATGAAGAACTCGGCCGCTGGCAACATGACCGGAGTTATTGACATAGAAATGGACAGTCAGAACAGGCTATCAGCACCTAAACATGTGAGAAACAGTTTTATTAGGAACTAGAAATATTCAAATATAGTTTTGACCCTTCCGCCCTCTCAACTTTTCTTACATTCTACCAAAAGTATCGCCAAATATCTTCTACAACATACGTTAGCTCTTAGTGCAATGCATGCGGAGAAAACTATGACTCTCCAAAAATGTCTCCAGAAGTTCTTCAGAAATTCAAAAATTAAAATGGCAGGCCAATTTCTGAAAAGAAGTGAAATTCGCTAAAATTTGATCTTCAGAATAGGCCAGAAGAAATCAGCATTACTGCTGGTTTTTTAAAAAATATATTTAATTTTTGAAAAAATATTTAAGAACAATCATTACCGCCTCTGGTACAAACTTTATGATTTTATTAGAGTTAAAAATAGTTTACAAAATGGTCCTTAATTAAAAATATTGTTGTATTTAGATCCATGCCGAGAGAAAGTATTCGGATAGTTGTATCATACCCAGCAAACATCAGAGCTCCTCTTCCTCGTCTTCCAAATTCCAAGTCGAAATTCTTCCGCCGGATTTAACAGGAGTGAGACCACCTACTTCCAGGAACACCGTTCTCAACACCCTCACGATAAATGTAGATTCCATACCCCCCACCCAGAAGTCACCGAAAGAGGCCAAAGCCAAGGCAGAAGCGTCCTCAGCAGGAGAAGCTACACGTGATAACGATGAAGTCACATTTACGATGTCGGACGATGAAACCTCACCGACTCATGAAGAAATAATGCGAACTCTTTCGAATACGACCACAGACTACTCGGATGAAAACGGAGACACTATTACTAGTTTGAAGATGATAATTGCCAAGAAAAAATAGTTTACATTTGTAAATAGGGTATTTTACAATAATCATTATTTTGTGTAGCTTTGTTTTGCAGTGAGTCATTTGATGATTATGATGGGTGGCACAGAAAATTTTTGAAAACAACGAGAGACTTTTTTGCCATTGTGCGTTTGTATTTAACCTACAACAGTTTTCTATAAATAGGATTTTTTCTAAAAAGACCATAAACTTTTTCATGGACAGTATTGGATTCTCAACAGTTCGTTGAAATGGTGATCAGATTATTTAAAGCTTCAAATTGGGTTATAACACAATCGATGAGCCCGGAAAAAAACTTGATACTTTAAATAATTGAGGAAAATAATAAATATAACCAAAAATTGCAGGGATAAAAGTTACATCTTTCTCGAACAAAGTTGAGGCTCACGCGGAGCTTACAGAAATTGAAAACTCGAGATGTGTCTGGAAGTGGAGGCTTGTCGATTTTGTTTTCATCGGTAGCATAAAGAATTTCACAAGCAAACTAAAACCAGAAAATCATCTCTCAAGAACAATTAATCGCATTTCTTAAACGTCAATCAACAAAGATAGCAGATGAGTTTTCTGGTTTTTCATTTAAAAATTACGATGACACTGGGTAGGAAATGAACACTTCAGCCCAAATAAACCATTAGGGCAAAACAATCAACGTGCTCCTGTTGGTCGACGTTGTCACTGGATGTATGTATTCGGCTAACTTGTTATTATAATTATGTTTAAAAAAATGAATCAATTGCGTCTCTCACTCCTCTGGAAATTTTGATTATCGCTGACTGTAACAAAAGGTACGCAATTAGTAACAAATAGATTTGAACTGAAATGTTTTGCGAATTGTGTTGAATAAGCAATCGAATCAGTAGAACAAAAAGGTAGTGGTATGTTTAAAAAAATCGGGTAAAATTTTGGCTGAAAAAGTTTTTACAAAAAATAAATTTGTTTTTGCAGGCGCCGTGTCTGTCTTCATGTCTCACGAGACACATTGGTGATAGTAGTCACTGTTGCTCCCTCTCGTGCCTTCCGCGGCACACTTGAATATAGTTGAATCAGTCTCCGCTGGTTCTTCACTTCGTGTCTCTCGGAACACATTGGTACAAATAGTCACTAGTGATCCTTCTCGTTCTAGTGATCCTTCTGGTTGAACCAGTCCACGCTGGTTTTTCTCTTTCTGTCTATCGAGACTTAATTGCTCCAGCACTCACTTGTGGTTTACCCCGTATCCTCCGCGTACTGCTTCCTTTGAACCAGTCTCCAAAGGTTTTCTTCTTCGGGTCTCCTGAGACATTTTGGTACAAGTAGTCACTAGTGCTTTGCCCCTTCCCCGCCTCGATACACTTGCGTCTCTTCGAACCGATTTGAGGCAGTCTTCGCTGCTTTTTCTCATTCTGTCATTCGAGGCACATTGGCGATAAACGTTTCTAGTGAGTCAGCACTATTTTTTATAATCGTGTCTTCACTGCACTCATAAACTCCTCGAGAAAAATTTCTATTATCTGAGAGTTTTTTCAAATGGCACTTTGAAAAAACTCAATAACCGACGTAGTTGCAAATACCGTCCCAATGACGATCTTGAACAGCAACTGACAGTTGAAATCTCTATTTCAGCAGTTGTTGAAGATGTTCCGTTCAACATCGTTTCATGTATCAATGAAGTTGAGTAGATATCAGATGAACTCGCAGCGTTTTCTGCGGTGGAAGCAATCGGTTGGCTTGAAAAACCTCTTTTTTGTGCAGTTGAAAAAGCAAGGTCTCAAAAAAAATGTTTTTTTTTTATCTCTTCTGTTTGTTGATTCTTCCGGATCACTCCTTCTTCTCAAGCTCTCAAGATCATCCAGGAACCGATCAATTGACTCGTCGTCCCTCTGCCTTCTTTCTTCAAATCTCATCATAGCTTGGTGGCCCCTCATTCCTGATCCGAATCGGTTCAACAGTATTTCGAAGATCTTGTCTGCCGTACCACGTTCCTCTTCCTTCTTTGCTACTACGCATTTCAACGCTGTGCCCTCTAGATTGCTCAGTATTGCTGTGCAGGCCTGCCTTTCGTCATTCAAGTTATCCTGTTCCAAGTTTAGTCTCATGACCTCTATCCGTGTGTCGATGCAGCCATCCGAGTCATCTTCAAACTCTTTGGGTTTCTTGAAAGTCTTCCTGGATTTACCACTTCCTCTTTCACTCTAGTCAGTGTTCCTTGTCGCGAACGCTTCCAATGTGCTGTTCACCATTTCTCAGATGTCATGGCGTCAGGTGCTACATTAGTGTTCGTGTTGGAGTCCCCTGGTGCATTTGCCGAGTTTGAGGTTCCACCCTTCATGATGGTCTTGGACCCCCCTGCCCCTGTGCTCGCTGCACTCTGGGGTAACGGCGTGGACTCACGTTTATTCCGTTCGGGTTCTATAAAGTCGACTCTGGTGCCTTGTGGTTTGTCTGCTATCAGTTTGTCTTGCGCTATAGAGTTTCTCAAGAGAGCATCCAGTTTGCACTGCATGGCCCAAGAGTTTTCAGACTGGTCTTTGCTCATTGTGTCCATTCTCGTCTCTAGATTCCACAACTTTTCGTTCAGAGTGTCGTACTGTTGCTTCATTTCCTGCAGATCCATTTTGATATGTTTCTCTCGCTCTTTGTCGGTAGCCTCTACCTTGTCTGTCATCTGCTGTAGCTTTTCTTCCGTCGCCCTTGCCAGGTTGACGCAGTTATCTAGGTTCTCATTCGTGTTGCAACGTATTTCCCATTTTAGCTCTTTTCAATCTTCTTGCTGCTTTTCAATTGCTTTTCGTTTTGCTCCAACTTTGCCATCAAGTCGCCCAGCTCAAGCGAAATTGTTTTTTCATGGTAAGCCGTCGCTCCACGTTTGACCTGCTCCTCGTCTTGTTTGGCCTATGTTGTTATTGCGGAAACTGTTCCAAGTGTTTTGCTTTTCTCAGTCGTTGGTACCACCTCCTCTTTCTCTCTTGGTTTCATTCCGACCGTCGCTGCAATCCTCTCTGTGAACGACGTTCTTTTTGTTTGAGAATCATCTTTTATCGTTTCCGGCGTGTTGCTTGTTGTGTCTTCTACAAAATCAATTGGTGAGAACTCTATCGTCTTCTTTTCTTGTTCTTCTGCATTCGGCTTTGGTGTTGATTCCGTTGTTTTCCTTTCCACCTCGTCAACGCTCTGATCTGGTGTCTCAAGATCAACTTCTCCAGCAGGTACACTTGGTCCCTCCACAGCGCTTTCTTTCGTCTTGTGTTCCTTTACGCTTCTTGTATTGACCATGTTCACTGAAATGTTTTTCTCATTACTTTCGGATTCGATAGTGTTGCTTTCCGTTTCGACGAGTTTTGATTTTGCCTTTGTTCTTGTACTCTCTTTTCTGCTATCGGTACCCTACTTCTCTTCAGGTTTTTTGTTTACAATTTTCTTTATTCACAAATTTAATATTTACAAGTTAATATTTACAAAAATATATTCCTAATTCTTGTAAGAAAAAACCATTCGAATTCGTAATCTCAATAGTGTGGACTTTTAGTTGTTTTTTGGTCGTTCTGATTGTGTCCTGGTGCTTTTAGTCAAGTGTTGGGACACTTCACACTATCCCAAGATCTCCTGTTCAAGTGTTCGGAAACTTCGCACAGCCCCAAGACCTCCCTATTCAAGTGTTGGGACACTTCGCACTGCCCCCAAGACTACCTGCTCAAGTGTTGGGACACTTCACACTGTACCAAGACCTTTTCGTGTTAGTGTTGGGACACTTCGTGCTGTCCCAAGACTACCTGCTCAAGTGTTGGGACACTTCACACTGTCCCAAGACCCCCCACTCAAATGTTGGGACACTTCGCAGCGTCCCAAAAACCTTCATTTAAGTGTTGGGACACTTCGTGCTGTCGCAAGACTACCTGCTCAACTGTTGGGACACTTCGCCCTGTCCCAAGACCCTTCGTCCAAGTGTTGGGACACTTCGTGCTGTCCCAAGACTACCTGCTCAAGTGTTGGAACAGTCAAAAATCTTCTTCTTTGTGAAAGTTGGATCTCTTGTTCTTCGGTGTTGGGACATTTAGATCACTATCCCCGGTACCACGACTTGAGCTCTAGTATTAAAAAGTTTCCCCAAAACCCAATCTTACTAACCAAAAGTTTTACCTACTAGCCCCCCTGTAATTATCTCCCTTTATTAATCCGATGCAAGTCGAAACACGACTTGTTAGCAAGTGTCTTATGATCACCTATTCATCAAAAGCCGATAACATTAGTTCCGAAAACGTAAAAAATTTAAGCAAGAAAAATGATAAAAAAACAGAAAGATGAGTACACCCAAAATTCAAAAGCGACCAACTTCTTTTCAAAAAAAATGTGTTGTACCTGACTGTCATGCGTTTTCCTCCCCCTACTAACGATCTTATGGGGTATTCTCCTTTCGCGTTCCAAAAACGGACTATTTCCGATCCCCCCACCCGATCCGACCAGGTAACCTATCTTAATTCGATTTTAAATTTGGAGATCCTTGTTCCGGGTCTAAAGATGAATCGTTCCAGACTCTGGGTCTACTAGTGTAACGAAATCGACGATATCGATTGTATAGTTACTATAATTTGTCCCCCTTTATACAATTTCCAACCGCCAACCTCTATCTTAACCAGCCCTCCTTCTAACCTCCCCCCTATTTAGCTCTCTTCTTAATACGAAAATTTCACTAAGCGCGATGGGTGCTAAAACTTTTGAGAGAAAACCGTAGAACCTGTTTCCAAGCTCTGCTCAGGTAAAAACGTATCCTCAAAACAGCGGGTATCCGCTTATCAAATTTTACACTTATTTCCTATAACGTAATGTGGACTTTAACGATACCCGATTGACCAAACAGAACACCTCTGTGTGCCCTTCTCTGTTTGTTCTGATTCCGGGCTGGATGTCTCCTTGGCGTGTCCAGCACCTCTCAGGTCCCCTTCCTGAGAACCACTTTCACACTTGGCTGGTTACCTGTTCCAGTCAAGTCTCCCAGTAGTCCGCTGAAGTTGCAAGCTATCTGAAAACCCGTTACAACGCCCCACACTCGGGCACCTGTATAAAGTTGCTGATTTGATCGAAACGATCGGTCTTATGAGAACAGTATGGGTATACTATTTTAATTAATATGAAGGTTTGATCCAACTAATCTGATATCACAGACACTGTCCTTTTTTGAATGTTTTACAGTTTTTTGTTCCTGTTTCTATTCTTCGTTTTCTTTGCTCTTTGCTCCCCTACTGGCCCCCCTTACTGGGTTAGCTAGGCCTCGTTTCAGTAAGCGCACCGGGAAGTTTTCTCAACTTTTCTTAAAAAGCTATCACGGTACAACCGGAAGGTTTACACGTTCCCACTGATCCGTACCACCGGTACTCTAGAATGGGCATGTAGCCTGAAGCTGTGTCAAGTGCGTTCGACTCCGTAGTCATGATGTCGTAGAAACACACAGGAGCAGCCACAAAAAAACTATGTAACAGTCGTCTACTTAAGTCACATATGAGGTTAAAGAAAAATAGGCCCTATAACCATTGGCTCAAGAGTCAGGGACACTATCTCTTGTGTTTTTCTACCTCAAACGGTCGGAGCCAATTAGGTCCACATGCGACATGAGACTTAAACCCTCGTTACAGCTTGAAGGCTACTACCATAATTTCCCCCACTCTAGAAAATAAGAACGTCCCTATACTTAGGTCTCAAACTACCTAAGACACGAGAACGCTGTTAAAAACAGGGTCGGAACAATCCGTATAGTTACTTTTTATTAGACAGTGGATCTTTGATCCATTTTAGATGGATCAACCTAACACTCTCTTTACCTCAACATAACAATATAAAGCACACTCAAGAAATGTAAATTGGGTAGTCACATACCGGCACACCCTCTAGAATTGAGTAACTAAACAATAAGTGACTCGAGAATAAATGGGTAATTACATTGAACTCGAGGAGTTTAACTGAATAAATTTTGATTTGAGAAGTAAGTTTTTGGAGTTGGACCATTGGGCAACTTTAGTTGTCCGCCTTTCCACCGATTGTTCACTCTGGTCCACTTCTTATTTGTTTTCTCTACTTGCGACTCGTTTGATTTTATGTCTGGAAATTGCGAACAGCAATTTCACACTGCTTTCAACTATTTTTCCGCGTTTTTAGTTCGGTTCTTCTGATCTGATTTTTCTGATATTTCAGTTATCGCGATAAACTTGAACATGACATGCTCAATTGGAAATTTTGAAAAATTCCATTTCACCCCAAAATCATGTCTTTTGCGTTGCTCAAGTCAAACTTCCAAATATGACCGACTGGCACAACAATTCCAAGTTGTAACGATTGTGCAGTTACAATCGTTACAAAGCAATTTCCGAGAACCAGGAAGGGTGTTGGGACGACGTGACCAGCCTTCCGGAAAGAAATAAGGACGTTATTTCCCCGGATTCCAGAATCCTGATGGTTCTCGGGAAAAGACCTAAACATTATTTTAACAAAATTTTAGCTTCCTGGAGATGTCCTGATTTGAATTAATAACATCTAAATTCGTTTTCAGATCATGAGAAGCTAGGAATTGAAGGAAAGGGTTGATCCATCTTCGATGGAGATGATGATTTTCTTCTAATGAACAAAAACAGTAGTAATATAATGTTTTTAAAAAAGTAGCCATGTTTTAAGGAGTGACCTTGTGGTCTGGGGATACTGAGACCCAGCCATGAGCTCACTATTTTTGCATATCAATAAGTTAATTAGAGCGTTCTGATGGAAGCCGGAACTAGTAACGTTTTTTTTTGTCGACTCGATCTTAGAAAGACCACCAAAAGAACTGGCTTTGGCAGAGACGGTGAAAAGCATGTAGAGCTGTGTTTAGACGCTAGCCAGTCGTTTTGGAACCTAGCTTTATTTTCCGTCGATATGTACTTCCGGGCGAATGTTAAATTATCGTGTCCTGTTATTAGATAAGACGTATCGTTATTCTTGTGTTTTTTTATCGACCGTTTTTCGTTGAGTATCTCCGTTTGTGTGTTTCGCTCGTCTTTTTATGCCAAATATGGCCGTTTCTGCACTTCTCAGAAATAGACCGTTCAGAATCGAAATTTTGAAAATTAAAAATTCCACAACATTATGACCCTCCTTTTCACTAATAATTGATCACTAAGGCCCTTATTGTCATTTTTCTAGTGCCGCAGCAGGTTCGACTGTGTCAATCCGGGGGAATGGCTCAAGACCTCGACGCAGAGGGGAAAAAGAAAGGATTCGGGGCACATAACAGGCATAACTGACTTAGCATTGAACCAAAATCAAGTCAACTTGGAATTTACTTCCATATCTAGAAAAATTCCCTGCCACTGATATGTCACGGTCGGATTGCAGCCTGTTCTTAGACAACCGCGTATTCATACTCGTCAGTATTTAGACAAATACTGCATGAATCAATCAGAATCGAGAAAATACATAAATAATCCAAAATAAATCATAATGATTGTGCCATTCTGCCAGACTGGCACAGCGCAACCTTCCGACACAACAAGGAAATAGAATTAGAGGTCTTAAGGGTTGAAACGTATTGCAAAGGAGGATCAGAATATTCGGAAATTTTAAACTTTCAAAGTTTCGATTGGCGAGTGAATATTTCTGAGGAGTACGAAAAACGGCCATTTTGAGTCAAAAAGTGACGAAAATCAGAACAACAGCGAAGATAGTGAAAGATAGTCGGACAAAAACGATATAAAAAACGAAGCCTCTTATTGTGACGATCACGCTAGATAAGACACTAGCGGAAGGAATTAGCGAGAAGGAGGCTTCAGTGGGGAAGAAGTAGAGAGCAGTACCCTCCCGTGCCACGAATTGGGAGTAATAACGACGTTATTACAAGGCTCGGCCCCCAGAAACAGTATATGTGGTGAAGGACTATGAAGAACTTACTATTTAGCTACTCTGATGCCATAAACATTTGAATTAACACCGGTATTGTCTGATATTTTAGAATATGAGTAGCTAGAAAGGGGAAAGGTTCAATCCATCTCCAATTGATTTATTATAGAACTGTCACCAAAAACATAATAAAATAGGACAATCGAGCCGTAGTTTCAATAGCAATCACGTAGTTTGAGTATCCGAGACCCAGCTATGTGGTCGTGTTTGCATGTAAACGAAAGCTGATTAGGAGTCGTTTGACTGATGGCCTGAAAAGAGTAACTTTTTACTAAGCCCTAACCAGACCAGAAAATCAACTGGCTAGGTCGAGACGGTGAAAAACGATTTGAAAAAGGTAACTGACGCTTGCCAGTCGTTGAGAGGTACTTTTTCTTCGCTCCCTCACTGTGTAGCATTTGGGCGAATGTTACATAGACGTTTTTATGGCGCCCTGGGTGGGCCTTTTAAAGGCATAAGACCAACATGATCAGCAAACGTTTCATTGACGAACCCTCCGCTCCGGGCGTATGCCCGAGTTAGAGGCCTTTATGACCTTTGTTGTACTAGGGGGAAGGTGCCGACCCTCCGCCTAGTACTATTTAGCTTTTTAACTTAGTTAAGACCAAAAATTGCGGGGGCCGGAGGGTTAGGTGGGAAGTCACGAGCCCGCTTGAGTAAAGAAAAAGTACAAAAAACAGTTTAAAAAATTCAAAAAAGACCAAAAACAGTAATAAACATAAAGTGACAGTTTATATGTTATTTCCGGACGATATGCGATCTGACCTTCCTATTTGTTGTTGTTTCAGATTGATTTATATCATTTATGATAGAAAGATTGTGTGTTTTGGTGGCGAGTTGGGTTCCCTCCCTTGAGTGTAAATTGTGTATTTAAACACGTTAATGGTGATATTGCCGGTGAACGGAGGGAAGAGTGGCAAGCTGACCGACGTGTTCCAGACTCGACACGGGCATCAGGGACAACATCCACAACGACTGTTGGGTATCGTTGACACAATTTTAGTATCGTTCGGGTACTATTCCATTAAAAATTAAGAGGTGGGGGTTACGATTGGCGCGGTCCGATTGTACCCTCCATCGATCGCAAGTTTCCGAGTTAAATTTCTTAATTCGGATATTTTGGTGCAAAGGAGGGTATAGTAATATGCATTACCGACCAGTAAAAGATCATTCTCCCTATTATTTATTACTTATCTCCTATTTAGACCCGAGAAACAACCCAATTTTGTCGAAAATTAATGATTTTCGACCAAATTGTAGACCCCCAAAATTTTAAATATTCGAGTTTTTCGAACAGCAAAAAGTTTTTATACAGGGAGTTACTACGTAGTTCGATCCCCCTGACTAAAGAAACCGCGTGAAAAAGGACTCAGTAGAAGTTATAAAAAACAAAAATTTTTCGATCAGAGTTTTGATAATTTTCCGAATTTTGTCAATCAGTTCTGGGGATCGAGTTTTTGAGTTTTTAGAGTAAGGGTAATAAAAATTTTTCGCGTTAGGAGCGCGCTAGCATAACGTGCTCGGTTGCCAGAGAGTTTTTTGAGTAATCCTCCGATTAGCTCCGTGGATAGAGCTAACGACTTGAAGAATGGAAAAGGAAGGAATCGGAAGGTCCAAATTTGATAGTTATTGGACAAATTTTTGTTTCCAAACCAATTTTGGTCCAGTTTTTTGCATTGTTCCAGTGCCGTACGGGGCTACAACGCTCGTTTCAATTAGTTTTAGGCCTTTTCACTAGGAATTGCTGAAAAAGTTTTTCAGAACCTAATAGGTGGTTAAAAAAGGCCATATTGACGAACGCGTTTTTGGCGATTTCTCAAAGACTAGCCAACTGATCTGGATAATTTTTGTATCATAAGACGACGTTTTTGACTACTTTTTCGGACCGCAACATTTTTAGGGTTGATAATCTCGGGAAGGAAAAATTTTCTAGAATTTTTTGGTTCGGAGGGTCCAAATTTTAGGGAACCCTCCGAGCGGTAGAAAATTTTATCAGATCACCTTTTTATCCTACTGGGAAGGTTGACCGTGTCAGCCAACTTGGTGTTAAGTCAGTTAGGTTGCATTCGGAGGCTTTACAGCGGTAGAATAACCCGTTTTCTCGATTTTTGGGGAACCCTCCGGAGTAACCCTCCGGAGCATATTAAGCCTCTTATTGACCCTCCTTAGTGAGTTCAGGGGGACCCTCCGAAAGAGCTAGGGTGATTAAGGTACCCTCCAAACTAACCCTCCGAGGTAAGCTAAGTGTCCTATCAGCCCTCCGGAGTAACCCTCCGGAGTGACTTAAGCCTCTTAACAACCCTCCTTATTGAAATTTTAGGGGTACCTTCTGGGGCAAGTTGAGCAACTAGAATACCCATTTAGAATCGGAAAAAATGTCAACTACCAAGGGCGTGCATATTAGGATCACGGAAGCCCATTTGACCCGAAGATTCGTGATCAACTTTGGATTCTAGATCGGGTCTGTTAGATTTTGGATCTATTATGGATCTATTTTTTGATCGGTTGTGATTTTGGTTGTGTGGTTGCCTTGAGCTACTTAATAGGAAAGCTCGGACAATCCGAGAACACATAAAAGAAGACCTCGGTGAGTGTATCAGGCAAATACACACTCACTTGAGAAGAAAAGTTGTTCACTGCTCTCGTGCACTTGGGGCGTCCCGGGTGTGGGAGAGCTTTTTCATAGACTTTAGAAATTTTCGATCAGAGGTTGCCTTGAGCTACTTAGTAGGACAGCTCGGGCAAATGCAGGACACCTAAAAGAAGGCCTCGGTGAGTGTATTAGGCAAATACACACTCACTTGAGAAGACAGCGTCCTGGGCTTCGTTCTTTTGGTGTGTTCCGATTGAGGGAAGTCTTTTTCTTTAAGACTAGGTTTTATTTATCTATTCCTGAATCATCACTGCTTTTTTTTTACAAAGATTGTTTGATTTTAACAAAGCAGTGATTTGATACGAGGGTGGCGGTAAAGTTGATAGTGACGAAAGGTCGCTGTCACCTATAGGATATTCTTATCTGATTATCAATTGTGTTTTGTGTATTGACTATATCTTGTGAAAATATTGTGATACTGTTATACTAGACAACTGGGTGGAGTAAGCATTATCCTAATAGTAAGCAAGCCCTTGGTGTAACCTTAGCTGAGTCACTAATATCATCACCAAGAAATCTAAGGAACGTTTTTGATATAGAGGAAGTCGAGTAGGCAGCGTTAAGTAAATTAATTTGAACTTATTCGCGGTACGTATGCATTACCATTAATTTGTACGAAAATTACTATTTATTACAAAATATGCAGCGTAGAGACTCATTAGGATTGACTACTAAGATTCCCTGGCTGGAGCAAGGGAAGCACGCGAAAGTTTAAAACTAGGCGTAGCCAATCTTCGTTTAGCTGCGTTTCCGACGTTTTTGCTGACAACGAATCGAATAAAGGTCAAGCTGATCTTTCAGTGAGCGGAACGAAACTAAGAAGCGAGAAGAACCTCGATGGCAATCAAGGTCGAAGTGCCGAGGTCGGACCGGCAAGCGAAGCGCTTATGGACCCCTTCGACGAAGGGGAACAAACGCTCATCCGACGCGACTTTGAGCCAGGCGAGGACCTCGAACGGGAGGAAGCCGAAAGGACGGAGGAGGCCCCGGAGCGTTCCGAGGTCGAACCGCGAGAAAAATTGTTGTTCAGCGGAAGGTCCAAATCAGAGGATAAGAGTCATAAATGGAGAAAAGAAGAATAATCTCTGGTCAAGCAGAGCAAGAATGCGATGATGTCGAGAATAAATCCGAGTGAAGAGCAAACGGGTTTGAAAGCCAAGAAAAGCTGGAAGTCTTTGTACGATGAGCGCATGGCGTCACTACAAACGGATGGTCTATCTTCCAGCTATGACCATCAGGAGATAAGCCATCCGGATGTGGACTTCACACCGTGCCCAAGGAATGACATGAGCAGGAAGGTGTTGTCTACCTCGCCGACCATAACCATATCTGATGGGATAACCGTGGGAGTATCCTCGACGTTCGACAAGTTGATGATGTCGATGGGCAAGCAGGCGAGAGTCGATCAGGCTCAATTGGTTCGCAACACCGATCAATGCCTAACGGAGAGCTATGCTCAAGCAACCAAGGAGTCAGAGGAAAGAGAGGTTAGGATGATAAGAGAGATCGACCGAATGCTGAATGATCACGACAATAACTATGCTCATACGATGACTAGCCTGGAAAAAAGAATGGATGCCAAATCTGACCTGATGATGCGGACGCTTGACGAGGTCTTGAACGGGGGTAATCGGGATGAGCGTTCCGCCCCAAAGGAGCACTCACGCCAGGCAAATGATGGAGACGGAGCACGCAGCTATGCCGGGGCCCAGCAAAGCTCGAGAACGAGATATGAATCTAAGCCTAGGGAACGGCCCCGGGCAGCCCCATTGAGGCCAGGTTGGACAAACTCGGTCCTACCGGAGGCGGATGCCACCCCGGAGACACGATTGCCCACTGTGCCACAAATCAGATCAGTGCCAGATCCGACTACGACCTCGCAGGAAACAACGATGTATGCTTCGATGTTTGAGCCTCTGAATAGATCTCTCGAAGCATTCATCACCAAGCTCTCAAAGTCAACCGAGAGATGAGAGAGGTCAAGAAGGACACTCAAAAAGCCGAAATCATACAAAGACGTGTCAGATGGCTGCATCGATACTTGGATAGAGGTGATGAACTTGCACTTTGAAGAAGAGAATCTCTCAAAGAAACAGGAATGCAGCGCATTGACAAGCAACCTGGAGGGTACCTCCCTAAATTGTGTAATGGTGAAAAGGGCCAATAAACGAGACAACGCTGGTAAGATATTCGACATCCTGTTGAATCGTTTTGGCTCTGGAGTACAAGGGCATCAGGCTATGGTGAACCATCCGAGGTTACGTTGGACTACCTGAGGGAGAAAGATCCCAAGTTGGACTCCAGGCCAGTGCGAGCGCTGCTCACGACAGGAGATCCAAAGCTAATGAGAGTGGATGGACATTACATTGAAGTCCATGGCTCATATCCAATTCTGATGAATGTGGACGGCATGAATATCTACACGAAGGCTCACTTGACTGATGCGAGTGATCAAGTAGGCCGGATATACATTGGTCAAGAAGAGCTGAAGGTGTGACGAATCGGACATAATGCCATGCTCGAACAGGATGCGGTTCACATAGGTTGCGAAGCCGATCTGGCCGCACATGTGCTAGATGTGCAGGGCAGACAACTTTCAGTAAAAGGACTGTTAGACACGGGAGCAGTGGTCAGCGTCATGCCGGTCAGCACCTGGACTGACATGGGCTTCGACAGATCGGATCTGATACCGACAAACGTCAGACTGGCAGCTGCCAATCAGGGAGCAATCTATGTGACAGGACGGAACCCATTTATATCACTGCAGCTTGGAGGAAGACATCTTTGGATGAGCTTCCTGGTAGTAGAAAAATTGGACAAATCCGATCAATTCATCCTGGGGAGGGACTTCGTACGCAGCTTTGATGTCACGATCGACCTCAATGACGGGTTGATCAGGATCAAAGATCCTGAGAGGAAGTATGAAAAGGAACCTCTTAATAAGATCTTGATTAACCAGGCAAAGGTGCCAATTTTTCTGAAGCCAAACCAAGCTTGAAGCCAAACCAAGATTGAAGCCAAACCAAGCCGTAGTAGCGATGTTTAGGATGAGGAATTTGAATGAACACAGTAATGACAGACAGGTGTGTCTGGTACCAAATCCAAACAGTAAAAGCTCGGCTATTTTAGGAAGAAGCTTCTCACTCACTCAGAGCGGACTGTGTGTGAGTGTGTTGTTGAACACAGAAGCAACCACAGTGACAAAACAGAGGGGAAAGAAACTTGGCTACGCATTGCCTCTGAACACAGATTTTCAGAGTGTGGAGAACTTGAAAACGTTTGATATAACTAAATGTCACTTGCACGCGAACCAGGAATGTATACTGAAGAGAATAAATGAATTGAAATCTTCTAAGAAATTGTTTTCAATGAAGTCGGAGACAAATGTTGGGTTGTCTAGTTGTTCGAATTTTTCCCAGAGACCGACAGAAACAGAGTTAGCAGCAAATAAACCTGTCCTGTCCGAGATAGAACATCTGGAGGTTAAAATATCGGACAAAGAAGTAGATTCACTCAGGGCGGTGCTAAATCGGAATGCAGACGTTTTTGCGAAGCATAAGGCCGACATCGGTTGCTGCAATTTTGTAGAACACGAGATTGAGATAGAAGAGGGCTCGGTGACTCATAGGGAAGGGGCAAGGAGGATGATACCACATAAGTCGGAAGCATGCAGAAAAGAAATCGAGATGTTAATGGAGTACGACATGATCGAGCCGTCGAATTCCCGTCGGCTTGTGGCGTGGTAATGGCCAAGAAAAAAAGGGGTCAACTCAGGTTTTGTTGTGATTTCCGTTACTTGAACGCAGTGACGATGAAGGACGCATACCCGATTCCCTGCATCGATGAGAGCCTTTCCAAGTTGGGGGACGCGAAGTTCTTCACGACGTTGGATTTGGGCTCTGCGTTCTGGCAAGTGCCACTCAGAAAGCAAGATGGGGAGAAAACGGGCTTCGCTTGCGAGCTGGGATTGTTCCAGTGGAAGAGGATGCCGTTCGGATTATGTGCAACGCGACGGCCACATTCCAGCGACTTATGGCCCAGGCACTCACGAATGTAACAAAGAAATACGGGAACCTCATCATGTGTTATGTCGATGATGTCGTGATCGCAACGCCAACCCTAGAGGATCACATAGAGAGATTGGATGAGGTGTGTACCGAAGTCACTTGGGTGACTAAGGTACCCTACGAAGTTACCCTCCGAAGTAGGCTAAGTGTCTTATCAACCCTCCGAACTAACCCTCCAGAATGACTTAAGCCCCTTAAAAACCCTCCTTATTGAAAATTTAGGCGTACCTGCTGGGGCAACTTGAGCAACTAAAATATCCATTTAGAGCCGAAATAAAAAGTCAACTACCAATGGGCGTGCATATTAGGATCACAGGAGCCCATTTGACCCTGAAATTTGTGATCAATTTTGGATTCTAGATCGGGTCTATCAGAAGTACCCGAACCAAATTTTTTTTTGATTGTTATTTTGGTTGTGTGGTTGCCTTAAGCTACTTAATAGGACAGCTCGGGCAATTGCAGGACACCTAAAAGAAAGCCTCGGTGAGCGTATTAGGCAAACACACACTCACCTGAGAAGAAAAGTTGTTACCTGCTCTCGTGCACTTGGGGCGTCCCGGGTGTGGGAGAGCTTTTTCATAGACTTTAGAAATTTTCGATCAGAGGTTGCCTTGAGCTACTTAGTAGGACAGCTCGGGCAATTGCAGGACACCTAAAAGAAAGCCTCGGTGAGCGTATTAGGCAAACACACACTCACTTGAGAAGACAGCGTCCTGGGCTTTGTTCTTTTGGTGTGTTCCGATTGAGGGAAGTCTTTTTCTTTAAGACTAGGTTTTATTTATCTATTCCTGAATCATCACTGCTTTTTTTTACAAAGATTGTTTGATTTTAACAAAACAGTGATTTGATACGAGTGTGGCGGTAAAATTGATACTGACTAAAGGTCGCTGTCACCTATAGGATATTCTTATCTGATTATCAATTGTGTTTTGTGTATTCACTATATCTTGTGAAAATATTGTGATACTGTTATACTAGACAACTGGGTGGAGTAAGCATTTTCTTAATAGTAAGCAAGCCCTTGGTGTAACCTTAGCTGAGTCACTAATATCATCACCAAGAAATCTAAGGAACGTTTTTGATATAGAGGAAGTCGAGTAGGCAGCGTTGAGTAAATTAATTTGAACTTATTTGCGGTATGTGTGCATTACCATTAATTTGTACGAAAATTACTACTTATTACAAAATATGCAGCGTAGAGACTCATTAGGATTGACTACTAAGATTCCCAGGCTGAGCAAGGGAAGCACGCGAAAGTTTAAAACTAGGCGTAGCCAATCTTCGTTTAGCTGCGTTTCCGACGTTTTTGCTGACAACGAATCGACTAAAGGTCAAGTTGATCTTTCAGTGAGCGGAACGAAACTAAGAAATGAGAAGAACCTCGATGGCAATCAAGGGCGAAGTGCCGAGGTCGGACCGGCAAGCGAAGCGCTTATGGACCCCTTCGACGAAGGGGAACAAACGCTCATCCGACCCGACTTTGAGCCAGGCGAGGACCTCGAACGGGAGGAAGTCGAAAGGACGGAGGAGGCCTCGGAGCGTACCGAGGTCGAACCGCAAGAAGAATTGTTGTTCAGCGGAAGGTCCAAATCAGAGGATAAGAGTCATAAGTGGAGAAAAGAACATTCAACTCTGGTCAAGCAGAGCAAGAATGCGATGATGTCGAGTATAAGTCCGAGTGAAGAACAAACGGGTTCGAAAGCCAAGAAAAGCTGGAAGTCTTTGTACGATGAGCGCATGGCGTCACTACAAACTGAAGGTCTATCTTCCAGCTATGACCATGCGGAGATAAACCATCCGGATGTGGACTTCACACCGTGCCCAAGGAATGACATGAGCAGGAAGGTGTTGTCTACCTCGCCGACCAGACCCATGTCTGATGGGATAACCGTGGGAGTATCCTCGACGTTCGACAAGTTGATGATGTCGATGGGCAAGCAAAAAGGCAGTGCGTCATCGAGTACCAGGCTGCAACCGCAGTTGACCTCATGTTCTCTGGGTCTAACCCCGGCATCGGGGGCGGCTGGCGATATAAGAGACATGTTTGCTGGCGTAATGATAGGCCTAGAAGAACTGCGACGAGACTTGACTAAAAGAATAGATCGAGTCGAGGAGAGGGCTCACCAGGGTCAAGAGAAATTGCGAGATGAGCTGACAAACGTACAATTGCAGGCGAGAGTCGATCAGGCTCAATTGATTCGCAACACCGATCAATGCCTAGCGGAGAGCTATGCTCAAGCAACCAAGGAGTCAGAGGAAAGAGAGGTTAGGATGATAAGAGAGATCGACCGAATGCTGAATGATCACGACAATAACTATGATCATACGATGACTAGCCTGGAAAAAAGAATGGATGCCAAATCTGACCTGATGATGCGGACGCTTGACGAGGTCTTGAACGGGGGTAATCGGGATGAGCGTTCCGCCCCAAAGGAGCACTCACGCCAGGCAAATGATGGAGACGGAGCACGCAGCTATGCCGGGGCCCAGCAAAGCTCGAGAACGAGATATGAATCTAAGCGTAGGGAACGGCCCCGGGCAGCCCCATTGAGGCCAGGTTGGACAAACTCGGTCCTACCGGAGACGGATGCCACCCCGGAGACACGATTGCCCACTGTGCCACAAATCAGATCAGTGCCAGATCCGACTACGACCTCGCAGGACACAACGATGTATGCTTCGATGTTTGAGCCTCTGAATAGATCTCTCGAAGCATTCATCACCAAGCTCTCAAAGTCAACCGAGAGATGAGAGAGGTCAAGAAGGACACTCAAAAAGCCGAAATCATACAAAGACGTGTCAGATGGCTGCATCGATACTTGGATAGAGGTGATGAACTTGCACTTTGAAGAAGAGAATCTCTCAAAGAAACAGGAAAGCAGCGCACTGACAAGCAACCTGGAGGGTACCTCCCTAAATTGTGTAATAGTGAAAAGGGCCAATGAACGAGACAGCGCAGGTAAGATATTCGACATCCTGCTGAATCGTTTTGGCTCCGGAGTACAAGGGCATCAGGCTATGGTGAACCATCCGAGGTTACGTTGGACTACCTGAGGGAGAAAGATCCCAAGTTGGACTCCAGGCCAGTGCGAGCGCTGCTCACGACAGGAGATCCAAGGCTAATGAGAGTGGATGGACATTACATTGAAGTCCATGGCTCATATCCGATTCTGATGAAAGTGGACGGCATTAATATCTACACGAAGGCTCACTTGACTGATGCGAGTGATCAAGTAGGCCGGATATACATTGGTCAAGAAGAGCTGAAGGTGCGACGAATCGGACATAATGCCATGCTTGAACAGGATGCGGTTCACATAGGTTGCGAAGCCGATCTGGCCGCACATGTCCTAGATGTGCAGGGCGGACAACTTTCAGTAACAGGACTGTTAGACACGGGAGCAGTGGTCACCGTCATGCCGGGGTCAGCACCTGGACTGATATGGGCTTCGACAGATCGGATCTGATACCGACAAACAGCAGACTGGCAGCTGCCAATCAGGGAGCAATCTATGTGACAGGACGGACCCCGATTATATCACTGAAGCTTGGAGGAAGACATCTTTGGATGAGCTTCCTGGTAGTGGAAAATTTGGACGAATCCGATCAATTCATCCTGGGGAGGGACTTCGTACGCAACTTTGATGTCACGATCGACCTCAATGACGGGTTGGTCAGGATCAAAGATCCTGAGAGGAAGTATGAAAAGAAACCTCTTAATAAGATCTTAATTAACCAGGCAAAGGTGCCAATTTTTCTGGATCGAAAAGTTAGATTGAAGCCAAACCAAGCCGTAGTAGCGACGTTTAGGATGAGGAACTTGAATGAGCTCAGTAATGACAAACAGGTGTGTCTGGTACCAAATGCAAACAGTAAAAGCTCGGCTATTTTAGGAAGAAGCTTCTCACTCACTCGGAGCGGACTGTGTGTGACTGTGTGTGACTGTGTGTGACTGTGTTGTTGAACACAGAAGCAACCACAGTGACAAAACAGAGGGGAAAGAAACTTGGCTACGCATTGCCTCTGAACACAGATTTTCAGAGTCTGGAGAACTTGAAAACGTTTGATGTAACTAAATGTCACTTGCACGCGAACCAGGAATGTAAATTGTTTTCAATGAAGTCGGAGACAGATGTTGGGTTGTCGAGTTGTTCGAATTTTCTCGAGAGACCGACAGAAACAGAGTTAGCAGCAAATAAACCTGTCCTGCCCGAGAGAGAACATCTGGAGGGTAAAATATCGGACAAAGAAGTAGATTCACTCAGGGCGGTGCTAAATCGGAATGCAGACGTTTTTTCGAAGCATAAGGCCGACATAGGTTGCTGCAATTTTGTAGAACACGAGATTGAGATAGAAGAGGGCTCGGTGACTCATAGGGAAGGGGCAAGGAGGATGATACCACATAAGTCGGAAGCATGCAGAAAAGAAATCGAGATGTTAATGGAGTACGACATGATCGAGCCGTCGAATTCCCGTCGGCTTGTGGCGTGGTAATGGCCAAGAAAAAAGGGGGCCAACTCAGGTTTTGTTGTGATTTCCGTTACTTGATCGCTGTGATGATGAAGGACGCATACCCGATTCCCCGCATCGATGAGAGCCTTTTCAAGCTGGGGGACGCGAAGTTCTTCACGACGTTAGATTTGGTCTCTGCGTTCTGGCAAGTGCCACTCAGAAAGCAAGATAGGGAGAAAACGGGCTTCGCTTGCGGGCTGGGATTGTTCCAGTGGAAGAGGATGCCGTTTGGATTATGTGCAACGAGACGGCCCCATTCCAGCGACTTATGGCCCAGGCACTCACGAATGTAACAAAGAAATACGGGAACCTCATCATGTGTTATGTCGATGATGTCGTGATTGCACTCAATATCGTGGATTGCACTCAATTTTGGGATGCGGTGGCGGACGCGAAACATCCCCGTCATGAAGAGGCGCTTTCCCGCCATGAAGAGACAGAATGTCCAACAGGAGCTAGCCACAATGGAAGTTGAGCAATGGGTAAGTTCGGAACTGGAAAGCACATATCTTCGGGAAAAAATTGATATTCTGAGGAAAACAACGAAAAAAGAGGACAAACAGAAACCCAGAAAAAAAGGACTAAAGTTAAATGTTATGTCGGGCAAAACTTTTGGCATGACGAAAGAAGGAACAAACATAATGTCAATTATTTTAGTCGCAGGACACCAGGTGGTCAAGAACTTGAGTGAACCGTCCGAGATTACGCTGGTACACCTGGACATTTATGCGGACTACCTGAGGGAGAAAGATTCCAAGTTGGAATCCAGGGCAATGCGAGCGCTGCTCACGACAGGAGGTCCAAGGCTAATGAGAGTGGATGGTCATTACATCGAAGTCCTTGGCTCATATCCGATTCTGATGAATGTGGACGGCATTAATATCTACACGAAGGCTCACTTGACTGATGCGAGTGATCAGGTAGGCCGGATATACATTGGTCAAGAAGAGCTGTAGATGCGACGAATCGGACATAATGCCATGCTTGAACAGGATGCGATTCACATAGGTTGCTAAGCCGATCTGGCCTCACATGTGCTAGATGTGCAGGGCAGATAACTTTCAGTAAAAGGACTGTTAGACACGGGAGCAGTGGTCAGCGTCATGCCGGTCAGCACCTGAACTGACATGGGCTTCGACAGATCGGATCTGATAGCGGCAAACATCAGACTGGCAGCTGCCAATCAAAGAGCAATCTATGTGACAGGACGGACCCCGATTATATCACTGCAGCTTGGAGGAAGACATCTTTGGATGAGCTTCCTGGTAGTGGAAATTTTGGACGAATCCGATCAATTCATCCTGGGAGGGACTTCGTACGCAACTTTGATGTCGCGATTGACCTCAATGACGGGTTGATCAGGATCCAAGATCCTGAGAGGAAGTATGAAAAGAAACCTCTTAATAAGATCTTAATTAACCAGGCAAAGGTGCCAATTTTTCTGGATCGAAAAGTTAGATTGAAGCCAAACCAAGCCGTAGTAGCAACGTTTAGGATGAGGAACTTGAATGAACTCAGTAATGACAGACTGGTGTGTCTAGTACCAAATCCAAACAGTAAAAGCTCGGCTATATTAGGAAGAAGCTTCTCACTCACTCAGAGCGGACTGTGTGTGACTGTGTTGTTGAACACAGAAGCAACCACAGTGACAAAACAGAGGGGAAAGAAACCTGGCTACGCATTGCCTCTGAACCCAGATTTTCAGAGTGTGGAGAACTTGAAAACGTTTGATGTAACTAAATGTCCCTTGCACGCGAACCAGGAATGTATACTGAAGAGAATAAATGAATTGAAATCTTCTAAGAAATTGTTTTCAATGAAGTCGGGGACAGATGTTGGGTTGTCTAGTTGTTCGAACTTTCCCGAGAGACCGACAGAAACAGAGTTAGCAGCAAATAAACCTCTCCTGCCCGAGAGAGAACATCTGGAGGGTAAAATATTGGACAAAGAAGTAGATTCGCTCAGGGCGGTGCTAAATCGGAATGCAGACGTTTTTTCGAAGCATAAGGCCGACATCGGTTGCCGCAATTTTGTAGAACACGAGATTGAGATAGAAGAGGGCTCGTTGACTCATAGGGAAGGGGCAAGGAGGATGATACCAAATAAGTCGGAAGCATGCAGAAAAGAAATCGAGATGTTAATGGAGTACGACATGATCGAGCCGTCGAATTCCCGTCGGCTTGTGGCGTGGTAATGGCCAAGAAAAAAGGGGGCCAACTCAGGTTTTGTTGTGATTTCCGTTACTTGATCGCTGTGATGATGAAGGACGCATACCCGATTCCCCGCATCGATGAGAGCCTTTTCAAGCTGGGGGACGCGAAGTTCTTCACGACGTTAGATTTGGTCTCTGCGTTCTGGCAAGTGCCACTCAGAAAGCAAGATAGGGAGAAAACGGGCTTCGCTTGCGGGCTGGGATTGTTCCAGTGGAAGAGGATGCCGTTTGGATTATGTGCAACGAGACGGCCCCATTCCAGCGACTTATGGCCCAGGCACTCACGAATATGTAACAAAGAAATACGGGAACCTCATCATGTGTTATGTCGATGATGTCGTGATCGCAACGACAACCCTAGAGGATCACATAGAGAGGTTGAATGAGGTGTTTACTTGCATGAAGCAGGCGGGCCTGAAGTGTAAACCCTCAAAGTGTGAAATCCTCAGAGACTCCATAAAATATCTGGGCCGCCTTGTGGATAAGCATGGAGTGAGACGTATCCCGAAGCGGTCGAAGCGGTCTTGACCTGGAAGGCACCAAAGAACGACACTCAACTGATGAGCTTTTTGGGGTTTGCTAACTATTATCGAGACAAAAATCGCAGGAAACTAAGGTTCCCTCTGCAGTCAATAGAGTCATCGGGATTCAACGAAGTAGTGCAAATTGATCATCAGAAGATTGGCATGATAGGTACGGGCTATAATCAGGTGCTGGTAATGATCGATCATTTCACGAAATATGCAGAGTAGCCCCTGCATCACAGCATCGGCGGAACAAACGTGTGATCACTTGATAATTGTGTGGACAGCGAGGCACGGCTGCCCCATCACATTCCAATCGGACAATGGTAAAGCGTTCGTGGGTGATCTCACGAAAAAGTTAATGAAGAGGTCGCAGGTGGCACAGGCCCACTCGACCACTTATCACCCACAAACGAATGGCCTGGTTGAAAGGCAGAATCGCACACTGGTATACATGTTGAGAGTTTATTGCTCACGCTAAAAGGATGACTGGGATAGACACTTGCCGCAAGTGATGGGCGCTTACAACAGCACAGAGCATTCCACCACGGGAATTAGTCCGCATAGGATGCTAACTGGTCACGAAAAAGCCCTTCCGTTAACGTTCTTGTACCCTGAGTATGAAGGGAAAAGAACAACACCGCAAACGTACGTGCGTGATGTTATTAGAAAGCAGCAGCACCTCAATGTTTTATGCAGGAGGAACACGCAACAGGCGCAAATTAGACAAAAAAGGAGATTTAATAAAATGACTGCGGATACAAAAACCTACTCAGTTGGCGATTACGTCTGGGTGTTCCAGGAAGTAGTTTCACCAAAAGGAACTAAAAAATTATTTAAAAAAATGGCGCGGCCCATTTCAGATAACAGAAGTGCAACAAGGAGGTCGTTTTTATCGATTGAGCACCGGAAGAGCAGCTCATTACGAAAACATCAAACAGCACAATGCCTCATCAGAGAACTGGTGCATCCCAGCGGACATGCAAGAGGGAGACTATTTGATAGTGGATCCTGCTTGTGAAGTGAATGAAAGGGGTACGCGTGACAAAAACGACGGGAATGAGGTGGTGGATAATTGCAATCTGCCACTTGGCCTGGAGTTGACCGAGCGAGTGGAGGTGGACTACGAAACTCTACCTTATGCCGAAGAGGACTGGGACTGCCCAGAATAAACTGAAATTGACAAAAGAGCACAGCCTGACTTTCCTTTCACCATGGAGACACGGCATGGCAAGAAAAGAAGGAACAAGAAAACGTACAACCCGTATGGCGAGGATTTCGTCATAGACAGGATAGTTTTGAGAAATATGATGGACTCGATGGTAGGACTAGATGAAGTAGCGGTGCCAAAAGAGATCGACTTGGTGAATGACATGGATCAGGATTGGATCGACGATCGCTCCGAACCAGAAGTAGAGTTCAAACCAGAGGCGGAACAGACTCATGAGCAAGAACTAACGAATTTGCGAGTGCTCGAATGGCTCCAAGATCTGCCGGCAGATCCTAAAGAGACAGTCTTGACTTTTCGGGACGTCGATAAAGACGGCATCACATACGTCAGCCATGACAAAACCGAGTCCAACTGGGTCGCTCCAGAAGGCCCTCTACGCGTTCCGCATTCCAATCTCAATTTTCTCGGTTTTGGGCAATCGACGGGGACGTCAATGGATAGTTTTGTCCGGGGAGTGGGGATAGAACTCACCCACACCGAAAACCTCATCGATAAAAAATTAAAATCGGCAAGGGAAACCGGAGAACTGGAGACAGAAGGCGAGATTGCTAAAAAACCACCTTTTGGACAACTTTTTGAATCTTATTTTGACATACCGAACCATTATTCAAACAATATCGTCATAACGGACGGCGATTTCATACTCACGGAACGTACATGCGCTATAGCGATAACCGCGGATGTAAGCTTCAAAACGGCACTAGCGGCTGACTTTAAAAGAGAGTATAAGAGTATCGAGTTTTTATGGAAACAGAGGCCTGGTGTGGTAGGGATGATAGCACTGCCCCCCTGTTGCATCACAGATACCAGGTAAATATTTGTGTTTCACTAAGGCCACTGATAAGCAACCCGTAACTCCACAGTGCTTGGTATTGGCCTTAACTCGACTTAGGGATTTTCTGGTTGAGAGAGTAGTGACCTCTCTCTCGTTACCAGTCTAGGTTCCCAATAGGGGAAAGCTACATCCGAGAGAGTTATATGCCCTTGTACACGTGATATTTTCGGAAACTGTCATAGAGGTTTACTTACATAAAAAGTACTATCTGAGCAAATGCTAGGAGTTGCATTCGGCGATAAGTGGTTTTTGTTAAGTTCACTTTATAGGAGCTTCATGCGATTTAAGTCACATGTTTGCTGGCGTAATGACAGACCTAGAAGAACTGCGACGGGACATGACTACGAGAATAGATCGAGTCGAGGAGAGGGCTCACCAGGGTCAAGAGAAATTGCGAGATGAGCTGACAAACGTGAAGTCGCAGGCGATAGTCGATCAGGCTCAATTGATTCGCAACACCGATCAATGCCTAGCGGAGAGCTTGGCTCAAGCAACCAAGGATTCAGAGGAAAGAGAGGTTAGGATGACAAGAGAGATCCAGCGAATGCTGAAAGATCACGACAATAACTATGCTCATACGATGACTAGCCTGGAAAAAAGAATGGATGCCAAATCTGACCTGATGATGCGGAAGCTTGACGAGATCTTGAACGGGGGTAATCGGGATGAGCGTTCCGCCCAAGGGAGCGCTCACGCCAGGCAAATGATGGAGACGGAGCACGCAGCTATGCCGGGGCCCAGCAAAGCTCGAGAACGAGATATGAATATAAGCGTAGGGAACGGCCCCGGGCAGCCCCATCGAGGCCAGGCTGGACAAACTCGGTCCTGCCGGAGGCGGATGCCACCCCGGAGACACGATTGCCCACTGTGCCACAAGTCAGATCAGTGCCAGATCTGACTACGGTCTCGCAGGACACAACGATGTATGCTTCGATGTTTGAGCCTCTGAATAGATCTCTCGAAGCATTCATCACCAAGCTCTCAAAGTCAACCGAGAGAGGCGAGAGGTCAAGAAGGACACTCAAAAAGCCGAAATCATACAAACACGAGTCAGATGGCTGCATCGATACTTGGATAGAGGTGATGAAGTTGCACTTTGAAGAACAGAATCTCTCAAAGAAACAGGAATGCAGCGCACTGACAAGCAACCTGGAGGGTACCTCCCTAAATTGTGTAATGGCGAAAAGGGCCAATTAACGAGACAGCGCTGGCAAGATATTCGACATCCTGCTGAATCGTTTCGGCTCTGGAGTACAAGGGCATCAGGCTATGGTGAACCGTCCGAGGTTACGTTGGACTACCTGAGGGAGAAAGATCCCGAGTTGGACTCCAGGGCAGTGCGAGCGCTGCTCACGACAGGAGATCCAAGGCTAATGAGAGTGGACGGACATTACATTGAAGTCCATGGCTCATATCCGATTCTGATGAATGTGGACGGCATTAATATCTACACGAAGGCTCACTTGACTGATGCGAGTGATCAGGTAAGCCGGATATACATTGGTCAAGAAGAGCTGAAGGTACGTTGAATCGGACATAATGCCATGCTTGAACAGGATGCGGTTCACATAGATTGCGAAGCCGATCTGGCCGCACATGTGCTAGATGTGCAGGGCAGACAACTTTGACAAACACAACTTTGACATAGACAAACAGGTTATGGTGAAATTCGAAAAGAGGCGTCAAAGAGATGACGAATCCATAGACAAGTTTTTGGACAACCTTGAATTACTCAGAAGGAGAAACAATCCCGATGAGAGAATATCGGAACGGAACTTAGCGATTGCCTCGAAGTTCATGGATGAAGTAAAGAGTGATGAGTTGAAAACCATGCTAGCCACACACTTCACCCTGTCGCTTGACCAGGTACCCACGCGGGATGATTTGCGTATGAAGTCGCGTGAGTACTTGCTCATAAAACCGAGGGCGCAAAACCGTTACAGCAATTATGGCAACCACAGCGGAACGAACACTGGCGCGAACTCCAGTTGGTATAGACCTCGTGACGACATGGATAAAAGGAGGTCATGTGCAAATTGTGGCTCGATGGACCAAAATAATTCCGCCTGTTCTGCTTACAAACAGAACATGAAGGCGATAGGCCACTTTCTCGATGACGTTGATGCGACCGACGAGGTTCACGGAGAGTATGTTAGAGGACTCATATTGAAGTATGGACCGAGTTGCTTCTTCTGTAATTTGGAGGGACACTTCAAGTCGGATTGCACTCAATTTTGGGATGCGGTGGCGGACGCGAAACATCCCTGCCATGAAGAGGCGCTTTCGGGCATCAAGGCCACTCGAGCACGTCTGATGAACGAGGCTGAGTCTCGCAGAAAGGAGACGACACCAAGCACCTTTACGACTAAGAAGGTGAAGACCTTACCTGATGAGTTGGTAGCCTCGAGTTTGGAGGCAGATTCGGCCGGCCGGCGCAAGGTGGATTATGGCTTGGCGGCAAGGACAGCGATACAGAATATCCAACAGGAGCTAGCCACGAAGGAAGTTGAGCAATGGGTAAGGTCGGAACTGGAAAGCACATATCTTTGGGAAAAAATTGACATTCTGAGGAAAACAACGAAAGAAGAGGACAAACAGGAACCCATAAAAAAGGGACTAAAGCTAAATGTTATATCGGGTAAAACTTTTGGCATGACGAAAGAAGGAACGAAGATAATGTCAATTGTTTCAGTCGCAGGACACCAGGTGGTCAAGAACTTGAGTGAACCGTCCGAGATTACGCTGGTGCACCTGGACATTTATGCGGACTACCTGAGGGAGAAATATCCCAAGTTGGACTCCAGGGCAGTGCGAGCGCTGCTCACGACATGAAGTCCAAGGCTAATGAGAGTGGATGGACATTACATCGAAGTCAATGGCTCATATCCGATTCTGATGAATGTCGACGGCAATAATATCTACACGAAGGCTCACTTGACTGATGCGAGTGATCAGGTAGGCCTGATATACATTGGTCAAGAAGAGTTGAAGGTGCGACGAATCGGACATAATGCCATGCTTGAACAGGATGCGGTTCACATAGGTTGCGAAGCCGATCTGGCCGCACATGTGCTAGATGTGCAGGGCAGACAATTTTCAGTAAAAGGACTGTTAGACACGGGAGCAGTGGCCAGCGTCATGCCGGTCAGCACCTGGACTGACATGGGCTTCGACAGATTAGATCTGATACCGACAAACATCAACTGGCAGCTGCCAATCAGGGAGCAATCTATGTGACAGGACGGACCCCGATTATATCACTGCAGCTTGAAGGAAGACATATTTGGATGAGCTTCCTGGTAGTGGAAAATTTGGAATAATCCGATCAATACATCCTGGGAGGGACTTCGTACGCAACTTTGATGCCACGATCGACCTCAGTGACGGGTTGATCAGGATCCAAGATCCTGAGAAGAAGTATGAAAAGAAACCTCTTAATAAGATCTTAAATAAACAGGCAAAGGTTCCAATTTTTCTGGATCGAAAAGTTAGATTGAAGCCAAACCAAGCCGTAGTAGCGACGTTTAGGATGAGGAACTTGAATGAACTCAGTAATGACAGACAGATGTGTCTGGTACCAAATCCAAACAGTAAAAGCTCGGCTATTTTAGGAAGAAGCTTATCACTCACTCAGAGCGGACTGTGTTTGAGTGTGTTGTTGAACACAGAAGCAACCACAGTGACAAAACAGAGGAGAAAGAAACTTGGCTACGCATTGCCCAACTCAGATTTTCAGAGTGTGGAGAACTTGAAAACGTTCGATGTAACTAAATGTCCCTTGCACGCGAACCACGAATGTATACTGAAGAGAATAAATGAATTGAAATCTTCTAAGAAATTGTTTTGAATGAAGTCGGAGACAGATGTTGGGTTGTCTAGTTGTTCGAATTTCCCGAGAGACCGACAGAAACAGAGTTAGCAGCAAATAAACCTGACCTGCCCGAGATAGAACATCTGGAGGGTAAAATATTGGACAAAGAACTAGATTCGCTCAGGGCGGTGCTAAATCGGAATGCAGACGTTTTTTCGAAGCATAAGGCCGACATCGGTTGCCGCAATTTTGTAGAACACGAGATTGAGATAGAAGAGGGCTCGGTGACTCATAGGGAAGGGGCAAGGAGGATGATACCAAATAAGTCGGAAGCATGCAGAAAAGAAATCGAGATGTTAATGGAGTACGACATGATCGAGCCGTCGAAGTCCTCGTGGATTGTGGCGTGGTAATGGCCAAGAAAAAAGGGGGCAACTCAGGTTTTGTTGTGATTTCCGTTACTTGAACGCAGTGACGATAAAGGACGCATACCCGATTCCCCGTATCGATGAGAGCCTTTCCAAGCTGGGGGACGCGAAGTTCTTCACGACGTTGGATTTGGGCTCTGCGTTCTGGCAAGTGCCACTCAGAAAGCAAGATCGGGAGAAAGCGGGCTGAGCGTGCGAGCTGGGATTGTTCCAGCGGAAGAGGATGCCGTTTGGATTGTGCAACGCGACGGCCACATTCCATTGACTTATGGCCCAGGCACTCACGAATGTAACAAAGAAATACGGGAACCTCATCATGTGTTATGTCGATGATGTCGTGATCGCAACGCCAACCCTAGAGGATCACATAGAGAGGTTGGATGAGGTGTTTACTTACATGAAGCAGGCGGGCCTGAAGTGTAAAGACTCAAAGTAAGAAATCCTCAGAGACTCCATAAATTATCTGGGCCGCCTTGTGGATAAGCATGGAGTGAGACCGGATCCCGAAGCGGTCGAAGCGGTCTTGACCTGGAAGGCACCTAAGAACGACACTCAACTGATGAGCTTTTTGGGGTTTGCTAACTATTATCAAGACAAAGAACCCCAGGAAACTAAGGTTCCCACTGCAGTCAATAGAATCATCGGGATTCAACGAAGTAGTGCAAATTGATCATCAGAAGATTTGCATGACAGCCACGGGCTATAATCAGGTGCTGGTAATGATCGATCATTTCACGAAATACGCAGAGTAGCCCCTGCATCACAGCATCGGCGGAACAAACGTGCGATCACATGATAAAAGTGTAGATAGCGAGGCACGGCTGCCCCATCACATTCCAACCGGACAATGGTAAAGCATTCGTGGGTGATCTCAAGAAGGAGTTAATGAAGAGGTCGCAGGTGGCACAGGCCCACTCGACCACTTATCACCAACAAACGAATGGCCTAGTTGAAAGGCAGAATCGCACACTGGTATCCATGTTGAGAGTTTATTGCTCACGCTAAAAGGATGACTGGGATAGACACTTGCCGAAAGTGATGGGCGCTTACAACAGCACAGAGCATTCCACCACGGGAATTAGTCCGCATACGATGCTAACTGGTCACGAAAAAGCCCTTCCGTTAACGTTCTTCTACCCTGAGTATGAATGGAAAAGAACAACACCGCAAACGTACCTCGTGATGTTATTAGAAAGCAGCAGCACCTCAATGTTTTATGCAGGAGGAACACGCAACAGGCGCAAATTAGACAAAAAAGGAGATTTAATAAAATGACTGCGGATACAAAAACCTACTCAGTTGGCGATTACGTCTGGGTGTTCCAGGAAGTAGTTTCACCAAAAGGAACTAAAAAATTATTTAAAAAAATGGCGCGGCCCATTTCAGATAACAGAAGTGCAACAAGGAGGTCGTTTTTATCGATTGAGCACCGGAAGAGCAGCTCATTACGAAAACATCAAACCGAACAAAGCCTCATCAGAGGACTGGTGCATCCCAGCGGACATGCAAGAGGGAGACTATTTGATAGTGGATCCTGCTTGTGAAGTGAATGAAAGGGGTACGCGTGACAAAAACGACGGGAATGAGGTGGTGGATAATTGCAATCTGCCACTGGGCCTGGAGTTGACCGAGCGAGTGGAGGTGGAAGAAGAAATTCTAGGAGTCACCCACACCGAAAACCTGATCAATAAAAAATTAAAAGTGGCAAGGGAAACCGGAGAACTGGAGACAGAAGGCGAGAACGCTAAAAAAAACTACCTTTGGACAAATTGTTGAATCTTATTTTGACCTACCGAACCATTATTCAAACAATATTGTCATAACGGACGGCGATTTCATACTCACGGAACGTACATGCGCTATAGCGATAACCGCGGATGTAAGCTTCAAAACAGCACTAGCGGCTGAGTTTAAAAAAGAGTATAAGAATATCGAGTTTTTTATGGAAACAGAGGCCTGGTGTGGGAGGGATGATAGCACTGCCCCCCTGTTGCATCACAGATACCAGGGAAATATTTGTGTTTCCTGTTCACTAAGGCCACTGATAAGCAACCCGTAACTCCAGACTGCTTGGTATTGGCCTTAACTCGACTTAGGGATTTTCTGGTTGAGAGAGGAGTGACCTCTCTCTCGTTACCAGTCTAGGTTCCCAATAGGGGAAAGCTACATCCGAGTGAGTTATATGCCCATGTACACGTGATATTTTCGGTAACTGACATAGAGGTTTACTTACATAAAAAGTACTATCTGAGAATATACTAGGAGTTGCATTCGGCAATAAGTGGTTTTTATTAAATTCACTTTATAGGCATTACGATTAAGTCATAGGTTAGCTATTAGGGATTATGCTTTTATGCAATAGTGTGAATATGTGATGTTTATGTGTTATGTTATTGTTAGGGTATATTTTATGCGATGTTTGTATCATAAAAGACCTGGAACACTCCAGGTAGTGAAGGTGACAGCGCTCATTTGTTAAGGTTACAGCTGGACGATCCACCTTGGTGCTAATTTTTGAATCAAGATCGAAAAAAGAATTTCGATGTATAGCTTTAACAGATGTGAATGATGTTTTATCCTAGAAATGGTGCGGCATGAAATGACGGTTTTAAGTCGTGACTTGCTTTTTAGATCTTGATTGATCCAATTTTGTTTATTGACCTAACTTGAAGAATCGAAAGAACACGACGACAAGAAACACACGATAGAAAGATGACTGACACAATTGATTTGATAAAATTTGTCTCAGTGAGTCTAGGAGCGACTCTAGACGAGATATATCAGCGGCTGATTGATTGTGATTTTGCGCAAGAAGACCCGGGACTGGCGATGTTCGTGGTCGCGCTCCTCAATGCGTTAGGACGAGAGGGTCGAGGGAACCGCCCCACCGCAGCAGTGTTGATATTGGCCTACGGTGAGTCCGGGACCGCCGAGAGAGGTCGAAACCGACTGATGAGATGGCGGCGAGGAGAAATGTCAGGCCACGACTTGGCTCGTGAGCCGGGACTAGATGAGCAGAGGGATCACCGGCTAGGTGAGATGCCCCTACCTGTTCAACCTGTGGAGCCGCTCATCGGAGCGAAAAGACTTGGTGATGGGCCGGGCCCGTCACACTCAGTGGATTCTCCAACAGCTGCTCCTCCACTGAAGAGAGTGAGGATGAACGAGATAGAGCTCCAGACCTCGGAGACGATTGAGACGTTGGAGAAGAAGAATAAGGATCAGAACGAGCTGTGTGCCAAGCTGCAGGAGTACAGGGAAATAGCTCGAGAAAAAGACGAATGGAAGAAGAAGTTCGAGGATATGCAAATGGCCTTCAAGGAAGAAGAGATAAAACACCTGAAGGAGCTATATATGGCAAGAATGAGTCAAGTGTCACCGGAGGTTCTGGCGACAATGAACTCCTCGGAGGGATCTAGGGACACTCATCCCAGGACAAAGGCACAGGATCTGTGCGCACCGAGAGATCCCGAGGCTCCTCGGCAGACATCACAGTCTGCTCCAAACCTGAGGAATACGATACCGGATCCTTCAGACACGTATCTGGCTCCCCAGTTTCAAGAGTCAGTCAATCAGGAGGTCAGAGCAGCAACGAACGAGATCAACAGGGCCACTGGCCGGACGCTGGGTAGGTTCGTCCCTTCTCAGCGCCTTGATCGTTCCTCAAGTGGCTCGGAGCGAATACCTCGAGCCATAGTACCAACGGGGACTACACATGGCGGAACGATTCAGAAATCTCGCGTGGTTGAAGTCAGGAAGAACCTAACGGTACGCGACCAGTTCGTGCAAGTAGCCGCGGAGTATCCTCGAGCTTGTTTGAATGGCATGGGCTGGAACCCCACCATAAGCAACCAGGCAAATCCCCCAGGGAGTCGTCATTTGGTTGTGGGAGATACTTTAGTGAGGGATCTGAACGAGATCCTTGTCAATGGTGAGACAACTGTTCTATCTTTCGGAGGAGCTTTCGTGGCTCAGGTCATCAAAATGATGGAGTTCCAGAGCGTGGATCACCTAGACACGTTGGTGATAATGCTCGCGACCAATGACGTTTTGAGGGCCCCTGTAAACCCAGAGGGCAAGGGGAGCCCCTACTGGTCTGCCTTTTGAACGAACTGAAGGAGAAATACAGGCCCAGTCTCGTGGTGATGTGCACGATACCGCAGAAACCGGAAGTGGGCACGCCGGTGGCGGATTTTATGAACGGCAACGTGACCCGGCGGAACGAGATGACCCGCAGTCTGGTGAGAAGTAATCCCAGCGAGCTGCGACTCATGGATCTTGAGAACATGCTGCGCATGATTGGTCGTCTGGCGCTTACCAGAGATGGTATACATTTCAATACCCAACAAGGGAAATGCTGGATAAACACCGTGTTCCAGACGCAGATAAGGGAAATGGAGCAAGAATTGAGGACAACCAACTCACTGGCTCGGACCAGTTCGACTGGAGGAGGTAGAGTGAGGGTTAACGTGCCGGAATCACTCGCCAATCGCCTTGGGCCCCTGGCAATGGAAACGGGTGCAGCCGCTCCCGTTGCTCCAAGCTCGGATGTGAGGGAAAGGTTGGGGATTGCTCGTCTCCCTAGAAGACAACCATTGGAGAACCGACTTGGCAGATCTGTTGATCAGAGTCAAGCTAGCTCCCAGACCGTGTCTAGGACAAGTAACCCGCCCGCCATGGCAACTCCTGCTTCGACAGCAAACCAATCGACGAGTGCCATGCCGGCGGAAGGAGTTGAATCAAGCAGCGTGCTGCTTTGGAACCTTCCAGACCCCAGCGGTTGGGGACAGTATAAGACGGACATGTCAGCAAAATTGAAAATGAGCACATTGACCTGTCGAGAGGATGCAAGAAGAATGATCGGTGGAGATGTTCGCACAGTGTCGGGATTATATCGAATACCGGGCGTGGACTGGCCGTTAGCGGAACAGGAACAGTTTAGCTCCGCGACTACGCTCAGGTTCGTGGACCTTGATGGATTGCCTCAGGACAATACCTTTGGGCCCTTGAATACCCGATCTCTTACGGACGTCCGTCGGAGAGCCAGAGAATTGACACCACCTGCTCAGAAGGGCAAATTTCTGGCAGAGAATAGGCCCGGTAACAAGCACCACAAGCTGTATAGGCAGTTAGCCAAACCACCCGGCCAGGCGCCTGGTGAGTATTCGAGAGACTATCCCCGAGCGACCTCGGTGGAGGAGGATGATAGGAGATACGCGGGATTGAAGGCATCAGTGGGTGACAGCCTGTTTGCTGCCTATGATTTTTGGATGTAAAGGCTGCCAAATATTTGATAGTGGCCAGTTCAGACTATCTCTACACGCCCCGTTCTCTCTTTTGGCCGGATGTGATTTTCCTGACAGCGCCTAAGTTGGACTAGGGGCAATCGGCAGGCATGAGGATAAGCGTGCGGCGGGCGATCGGCATGGATCCGCAGGTGATAATAATTGCCGGCTCGAATGACCACCTGTAGAGTAGAGGGTTATTGTCCCGTCTGACGGATGGATCAATCCGAGCAATGAGGTCATAGAAGAGGCTATAATGACGTTGCTCTCTGCCATGAACGAGGTGGAGGCATCAGTGCAGCGACAATTCACCAAGAATGTGGTGAAGATCATTTTCGTGCTATCACCGGGATGCGCCACACTGCCTGAACCCCTACAGTTTGTGCATACGATGGTCACTACTCTGGCAGGGGGACGATTCAGCGTGATAATACCTGCGCCAAACAAGATGGTGGACCCAAACAACTATTACCCACCCCATTGCGAGCTTCCGGCCATCTGTGCAGACTTTTCCGATGCCATCCAGGGATTCAAGGATTGCAGCACAACTCGGTTGGTGCTGGATGAAGTCCTGGGGTTGGAGCTGTCCAACTTCGCCAGGTTACTGAAGTTGAGGCCAGGGGTAGATAATGATCACTTGTTAGTGCAACATGCGGCCAATGACCTCTGGTTCAGGCAGATGGATTATGTGAGAAATGAACAGGGGAGGATGGTCAGAAGAAATATGACATCGGCGGAAGAGGACCTCATGGCGTTGGCTTTGCGGACGAAGCCACACACCAACTCATGGTTGTGCTTGTCGCCAAGAGTGTGTACCTTGGGAGAAGATGCGTTCGAGCATGCACCGGTAGTAATCAAGGAGGTACACACTTATCTGAAAAACTTGTTCAACGAGAAGGAGTTAGCCGGAGGCATGATGTTACAATTGATGCAAGACGGGAACACGATGTCGTTAGATAAATTCCAAGCTGATATTTTGGCCACGAGGGCACAATATGAGAGATCAGACGCTATCTTGGGTGGAATGGGAGTGGGGTGGACGCCATCCTTCCTGTCAACGTGTTACCCGAGGGCCTCCCGGAATCTGATCGCGAGCTTTGTCAAGGACATCCGGAAACTGTCGATTGGTTTGGTACTAGCACTGTACGTGAAGTTAGGTCACGAGAACTTTGTGAAGGGACCTGCGAATCTCTTCACCCAAGCGTTGGCGGACCTGAGATTGGATGGACTCCTTACCCTGATCGCCATGACATATGGTCGGTTGGGCGATTTGCTCGTGCTATTACGCTACCACGAACAATTTCAGGGAGCGAGTCGTGAATTCAACGCGCAGTTGGAAACCGCCTCCTTCAGGAAAATGAAGGATTGGAGGATCCTCTTGCCCCAATACCTCCTGTAACAGAATAGGAGTATCACAGAAGAAGATAAGGTGGCGACGGGAGCGGGTGAATGCAAACAGTATTATGGCATTCCCTTGCTGACAGATCTGAATGTAATGATGCAGATCGATCCGCTGGCTCTAGTCCATGGACTGAGGGAGTTCATCACAGCGGTGTACGGACCCGTGATGTCATTTGTGTTCCTGCACGTGCAAGTGAAGGCATACAGGAACTCGGTGTTGTATGTCAACTTAGTCTCAGTTGTGGATTGTTCCGTGCTGAATTGGGTGGAACAGAAGGAGCTGAGAGGGTTGGCCAGCGACGACAGGTTATTCGGGAGAATAGCGGAGCCGGGTTGGGTGTTGATGGACTTCAACAACAACTTCAAGTGCCGAATGGGCAGCGAGGACCTTTCCCATGTCCAGTTTAATCCGAAGATTTGGAAACTGCGACCAGTGGTGAAGGATTCAGGAGAGGCAATGCGAGTCCCACTTTGGCCGGAAACATATGCACACGTCAAAGAAAATCAGCAAGCGTGGCTTTACGGGTCCAGGCCGCTTCCGGACCAATGGCCCCTGGTATCCACCGATAAGGAGGGTGTTGTTGGGAGTCACGTCTCCTGCCATTGCCCCTCGCATCGGAGCGGCTCGTGATGCGGAAGAGAGAATGCTGAAATGGAGTGAAGGGATGGAGCCGCGATTCATTAGTTGGAACATTGCGGCCATGCACACGTTCGACTTCACGTTTCACGATGCTTGGAGCCGGAAGAAGATAAAGGCACCAACTTCCAGGAGATCAGAGGTGCGTGGAATGATGTGTATACACCCGCAGATGACTTGTCACGATTGAAGTGGTCAGGAAAAAAGAAAGTGGTAACATTGGAAGTGGTAAAGGAGTGCAGAGGAGGCACGTACATATCGATCGACGATCTGGCGCCATGTGGCGATGACTCGGTAGAATTCCTGGTGAATGACGATTATTCTATCACGCAGGGGATCTGACAAGGCATGGACATGCGACAAGGCACCTTGAAACCTGGACCATAACCAGACACGATTGATGATGAACTGATGGATCAGGACGACGATCACACGGAGGGAAAGGGAGAAAAGTTGGGTGGATTGGACCTAGGAGCGTTGGAGAGAGACTTGTTGGAATACCAGTTTAGTGAAGACGGCGACGGGGAAGTCAATGGGAAGCTATTGCTGATGACACCATCGTCTTTCATGTCCCCTACGAGGGAGGCGCCGGCTAGCTTATCCCCAGTGAATCCAATAAGCCTGGCAATGGACTACCGGAGTAGGGACCTACAGAAACTGCTCCATGAATCGCCAAGGAGGAGGAGAATTGAAGAGACCATGAGGGTATTCTTCCTGAGCACGCTACCTGAAGAGGAACGGGAGAGATACCAGAGCGAACTTGAACGCAAGGCAGGAGTGACCTGGAGCCGAGTGACCTCTATGGAGAGGACATGGGACATGATACGCAGGTACTGGACGCAGTCCGTAATGAAGGTGGGGTTGTATCATCCCATCATGCACGAGGTTCTGGAGAAACTAATGAGCTCCTTATAGTCTGATCATCTGACCGAGTCAGTTACAGAGGACAGTGCCGATGATCAGCAGATCACGAGAAAGTTACCCGTCAGGCGAGCCAAAAAAGGGCTGAAGCGGTTGAAAGGAAAGACAGGAAGGAGAGCTGTGAACCAGAAATTGGCTAAGACAAAAGCCAGTACAGTGGTGCCCTCGTTGGCAAGAGTAGCTCGTCCAGGTGAGAGTGGACAAGGAGATGGTGCGACGCTGGCCGGGGGAGAAAAAGAGATCCTGATACCCCCTATGCTATTGGCAGGTTTGACCACAACGGCCACGAGATTGAAGAAAAACGCACGGACTCTGGCTGATACCAAGCTAGAAATGGAAGTCATCACTCAGTGTGGATCTGGAGGACTTGGTGATTACAAGCCCTCGCGAACCAACATGGCCAGGATGAAGCTGGAGGGACAACTCGACGTGGTCGAGTATAGTCGGATCACAGCACCAGACTCAGTCCACGTTGGAGATCCAGCAGGGGGTTATGTAGAGATGCTTAAGGCGAGGAATTCCGCAAGAGGGCACCTGATGGCCTGGAACGAGAAGCAAGCCATGAAGGAGTATCTGAAGGAGCTGACGGGGAATTCTAACTTGAATCGGAAAAAATACGGCACGGTGATGTCCCCGGAGGCAAACAAAATCGGGCTGGAAAAACTGCTGGAAATCTCTTGGAGGGCGGCAATCCAAAGATACTTCGACGAGACGATGCATGCACCTGCGACGGTGGCAGCATACCTGGCCTATCCTTGTGCAAGAACTGACTTGCAAGTACGACTGGCCTGGTGTTTGATGGGAATCAAGAAGTCAGAATATGAGGCCAACAACGACTCGAAATCAAAGGAACAGGAACTGGAATTGATAGAAGCCCTGCGAGTATTGATTTCTAGAGTCAAATCGGCGATAGCCTGGGCTAAGCGCAAATATGCCCTTTGCTTCGTGAGGTTCATAGTGGATCGTATCCCCACGCGTGCCTTGGGAGAATGCATAAAAACCATTCGGCAAGGGGAGTTGATTGTGAACAAAACTTTCTGAGGGCACTCCTGGAGCGATATCAGGACATGCCCTGCGCATACCAAGTAAGGAATCGAACGACATGGAAAGCTGTCGCAGGTTGGAAGAAGTGAAAAGATGCTCCAACAAGGAGCTGAAAGTGAGCCGAGAGTCGAATGAAGCAGTCAGGGGACAAAAGGTCTCCACGACTCTGGGGAAGTTGAGGTCATTCCAGTATGTGTCAAGTATACCAGGGATGGCGTACAATCCTTTCGCGGACGAGGAAGCCACGGAAGCATACTTTGATTACGAGCAAATTGTGTTACTTGATTTCAGGGTTGAGCGGACCAAGGAAACTGGCATGTTGATGGTGGAACAACCCAAGCTGGGAATCATCTTGGAGGAACGATTGGTCGAACCCTCGGTTCACGAGCTAAAGGGGCAAAAGAGTTTTGATTGTGGTTCTTGGGACGGTCCCTTGAAGACCAGCTTAGTAATCATGTGGGAGCTCATGAAGCCTTCCTGGTGTCCACATCCAAACGCTGGTTTAACCTGGGACATGACGGCAGATGTCACGTTGGACTTGGATGATGACGCGAGTCTACACGATCTGGCTATGATACACCATCTGCTGGCCCTGAGAATAACGAAGCAGAAGAGCAACCCATCCACGGAACCATCCGAGGGAAATCTATCGAGTAATTGGTTGAGACATGGTAACTGTCTAGCCCACAGTAGTGGAATGGACGGACATGTGTGAAACTCGGGGCACTGCCTGAATACGCTGAGTGAGCGTGAGCAGCATCGCCAACTGGCGCAACTGTATGGGAGGTTGAGCATGTCGGACAAGAGTGGAATGGAGTTGATTGCGGGCTGTCATGGAGTAACGGAAGTGAACTTGATCACTGCCTTGGGATTTTGCAGCATGACAAGCTCTGTAGAATCACTGGAACGCCTAGAGCGTGCCCATGGGCTAGTGACGTCCCTTAGTGTGGAAGTGTTCCCAGAATCACTACAGACAGAGCAAAAGACTGGGGCTGGCGAGAGGCTCTGGAAAACGAAATGAATTTGAAGGACAGTGAGGCCTATCATAGACCAACTGGTTCGAAATATTTGGTGCGTTCGAGATCTGCACCAAATTGCAATAGTAGGTACCCTACGCACATGGTGGTGATGGACGCGAGAACACAGCAGGTGTTGGTCGACCAACTCTTCTCTGTTCCAAAGTGCGTGAGGGTAGCCAGGATGTCGGAAAGGTCATACGATTTACTGACGAAAATCATTCGGGCTGTCCCGAAGAGATCTGAAGGCGAATTGCAGGACGTAGTGGTTGAAGACTTCATGAGGTTGACTGAGGGTAATGTGAGTGAATTCCAGAAGCGGATAGCGAGTGGAGCGTTACCCACCAAATTCCCCACCATAGATGAAAAGGAGGATGTACACAGGATCATGATGGAAGTGGAACCGTTGCTGGGAGCCTCAGGGTATTGGACCCGAAGGAACATACTGATGACCCATGGGGAGTATCCTTGTCACTGCCTGGCATAGACGTTATGGTACCCCAAACGCGGGAATCTGGTGTTAGTGTGGGGACGTGGAGGAGTTGTACTCCACGGGGTTGCCCGACCAAAATCAACAAGTGTCAATCGTGCTGGTTACTGCCATGCTGGCAGTGATATGGTTGGAAGCTAATGCGGGCTCAAGTGAGCAGGAGACGGCCGTGCCGACAGCTGAGCAACTAAGCAACGTGAAGATGAACCGGAATTTAGATCTTTTCAGAACCACCTGCAAGGTTTTGAGAATACCCAAAGCCATTGAGAGGATATGGTCAAGGCAAAGGTTGAT